>NC_068318.1:17045822-17360822 GCF_025860055.1 Xyrauchen texanus | reverse complement strand
ACTTTTATTTTGGCCAGTCAGGATTAGATTTACTCTTTTAATTGTAAACTAAAATATCATTGGTTACTTACCCATTTAATAGTTTTTAATAACACGTACATTATAATAGTACTTGGTGAAAAGCAGAAAGTTTTTCAAGGAGTTTAGAAATTTCAAAGTCACACCGTAACAGAAAACTTACAACCACATTTTTTAAATACAGCTGAAGGAATCTCAATCCATATTAAAAAATGATTGTAAACATTTAAGCTTGATAGCCCAATTCATAATGTCAAAGCTAAATCGTCTTAAGACCACCATAATCTTTAATCACTTCACTTTTACACATATAATGACTTTTCCTTTTCCATATAAAATCAAAATAAAACGTATTTCTTTTATCTTTTTACAAAAGCTGCTCGTGAGAAACACAGATAAATGAATCTAGAAAGACTCTCTACTTTCGTCAATAGACTTCTTCTGAATGTCTCTCTGCAGCCAAGTATTCATAATTAATTCACATTTCTCTACATTTTTATAAAAATAAAACTTTTCTAAATTATCCACCGACTTAGATATCCAGATACCTAATATTTAACATCATTTTTAACTGGATATTATACAATGTTCTATTAGGATGATCATGGAAGGCCAATAACTCACATTTTGAGAAATTAAGCTTTTGAGAAAATCTTAATAAACTGAAGTGCTAGGGGTATTTGCTGTTCATTTAAAAAACAAAAAAAGAGTAGTGTCATCAGCAAACTGACTGCAATTAAATAGATTTCCTTCTAAATTAACGCCAGATATGTTGCCCATTTCCGGAAGTCTGTTGTGATTGAATGCCTGTTATAAGAGGATTCCTAACAAGCTCAACTTCACCTTTAGACATGGCTTCACTAACAAACCCGCTGCTTGTGAGTCACTGTTTGAGCGGGCAAAAGCAGTAGATGAGATTAGATTGAGCTGGGGAATTGACTTTCACGTGCTGTCAGGCATGTCCTCGCGTGCAAGATCTTGTAGGAGATGTCATCTTACCGTTTCCTCATGCGGCAATGAACTACTCCGCGCAAGTGTCAATAATGCACACGAGTTCTTCCTTTTTCCTTGCGTGGCTTTAATCTATTGTGCATGCGAGCATCAATAATGCTCACGGATTAATAGTGTTGCAATGCATATATCTTACCCTAGGAGCACCAGAAAGTCCACAGGCTGCCCTTACTCACATGTTGTACGTCATTCAGGACCCGAAAGCAGTTGCAGAACACAGTTGATCACTTTGCACTCATATCACGCGAACCCCTCCCCCGGTCAGACGATTGCTTCACTCTCATATCACGCTCATATCACCCCCACAGAACTCTGCGTAGGGCATCAATTTGGCCAGCGGCAGCCCTGAGCACGTTTCCACAGTAGAACACACTTGCAGGCCTTGACCAGAAAGCCATTGGAGGAGGTTAAAAGGAGTTTTGCCTTGGCTTTGTGGAAAGCATGGAGCCACTACAGCCGGGCCTGAAGACCTGTAATTTTTAGATATATAACATTTTGACAGACCCAGGAGTCCACAGCTAGGGGCGAGAACTATAGCTCCTACAGAAGTCATACTACAGCATATAAAAAGCACCATCAATTTAAGATGAGGAAATCTACAGGGGGCCTTATCAAGGACACTGCCTCAAGTAAAGTTTCAACAACATTCTCAAAAACACTTACTCACACAACAGATCTGTACTGGTTTTGAGTTGAAGCCTACACTCGGCCTGTAAACAAGACCCTATAACCCAACAAAGCTACCTGGTCTCATAGAAATGCATTACTGTACATAGATTTTAACAAACAATGAGAATGACATTTATTTCCTTTTACACAAATCACGAGTAAAAGGACATATTTTCAGTTCATATAGACTTGCACTTCTTTGTGCTTCTCACACAATGCCACTGTATCTTAAAAAAATCTGCATTACATAACCAATTAAATTTACAAGCTTGTTCAAGTGCACAGTATTCTTACAGATTTTTAAGCACTTCAAGGTACCTTAGTCATCTTTTTCAAGCACCTCTAAGCTTAAAATTGTATCCAATTCTAAATGGTGTTCCTGACAAAAATGCAATGATAAAAAAAAAGCATGCTCTGTGATTTCAAACATTGCCCACTCTATAAAAATTATAATGAAAGTTTCAAGAATTCCTTTAAACCCACAGACAGTTAAGACTGGAATCCTTAATATGATTTAAACCATTAACACATACAGTAGATACAGTCTGCAACACTGGTTATCTATAGTGCATGAATTACCATAGGGAAAAACAAATCCTGGTTACTGTAGTTACTTATTCATTTTCATTTTCACCGCTTTGAAAAATGCAAGCTATTTAGTGACAAGATATGAGATGTGGAATCTCATCTTTAAATATGCACATCTGCAGCAGAAATACATTTAGTGTGATGGGATCGTTTCCCCCAACACCAGTATAAGAAATGACTGCAATTATCTGAATGATTTGAAGAATGCTATGTTTTGAATTATGTGAAAATAAATTATTTCGTAGCACTTCGCGTTCTCAGCGCACATTATCAGTAAAACGCACCGCACACAAATAGCAAACCAAACTAAAAAAACTCACGAGTTGGTTGAGTTTGTGTGGGCCATTCACTGTTTGCGAGAGATAGTTGAAAACACAGTGGCCGTGCTTGGACCATGTTAATCCAGACTATAAGTACATTTATTGAATGAAATTGCAACTTTTGGGGGGAGGTAAGTTAATAAATCACACAGACATTGCAATTTCGATTTCCCAACATTGAACACATTTATCACATACAGTACGTTGAATTTCTGCCCAACTTTTAAAGTATTCATGCAATATTACATATTGATTGTAAATTATTCCAATGTAAATAAAAATTTTATAGAAATCTTTGACTTAGTGCTGATAAGAGCGATCATCCATTGATGTCTTTTTTTCCCCTTTTTTGCACACTTAGACATATGATTTCCTTGGTGTTGATCACTTCTTGCATAGAGATATTTTATTTCTCCTCTTACAGCCAGTTGTCATTAGTCATGTTAATAGAAGCAGGAGATGCAGGTATCATTTCTTTGGTGCCAGTCTACCACAGTGGAGAGACGTGCAGTACCTCCATGAGTGTGTGACATCAAAGCAAGAGAGAACGTAGTGGAGTGGTGCATGTGCACTCCCACGCTGACCAGACACCAGAACAGTAAAGCTGAAGTGTGTAACTTTCCCTCTCTGTCACTCACTCGATGTTGTGTCGTGAGTTGACACTAGGGGTAGCTTCTTGGGAGCCCAGACATCTCTGATCTTGAGAAAAGGCCAATGAAAATTGGTGTGTGGAAAGGCTGTTGGATCTACGGTGCATTCCAGCGGTCCTCCCCCTCGCACACCACAGTTGTGCTGAGCAAATACCCCTGGGCGCTTCAGCAGCAGAAAACTACGGAAAACTTATTTTATATATATATATATATATATATATATATATATATATATATATATACACATAATTAAGTTTAATTTCCTTTAAAAGGATGGCGCAAACGAAAAACTTCTTTTTCAAGATGCCTTTTCGTTTGAGTATGTTTCTTGGTTGCGATCGTTACCTCTCCGCTTCCCAAGGCCACTATCGCTGCCTCTCGTGTTGGGCGCTGCCCACGCTGGGACAGCGCTTGTGGATGGATCATGCTCTCACTGCGAGGGCATGATTCTAGCAACGTTGTGGTCGCGGCTTTCTCTCGTAAGAGGGCTCCCCGACTCGGTCCTTCTACCCATGGGTATGAGGTGGGATCGGTTAGCACTGGGGGCGATTTGGGGATTTCAACGGGAGCTTCTCTGCCGGGAAACCCCGCACGGATCTCACATTCCCCAGCATGCTCGTTTGCCCCAGCGAGTTCGCGATGTGACCGGCGGCTCATCTCAGGGTGAATTCGCGGCCGTATTCGCGGATCGCAAAGTGAATGCCCTTTCGATTACAGCATCGAGAGTGGGATGGTTCAGTCTGTCGCCATGCGCAGCTGACGGCCATGCTTGCCCGGGCGGCTGCGAGCGATGGGATGGAGTCAAATCCTCCGCTCCCCCTGAACCCTCGCGGCCGGGTGATTGGTCCCGGGACTCTGAGCGCCGCTTACGGCCGCACCTTTTACTGCCCGGACCCAGTTTGCAGGCTCGTCCTCTGTCACTACTCTCGACGGTGGGGCTTCCAGGGGGTGCTCGGCGACTCCCCAGGTTGGTAAGGCGATCGCGGTGAACTTGTGCCCGCAGAACGCCGTCACCTGGCGGAGACGTAAGAGTCTCTTGTCCAGGGCCCGTGGGTTTATGTCGTCACTCATGACTGAGCCTACAGTGCCACTGGACATCCACAGTGGTTAAAAGGCAGACGGGGACCATTCGACACATCATGCCCCGGCGCAACGCAATGTCTCGCAATGTCTGCTAAGAGACAACGTGATCCACCGGCATCATGCTGACAGATGAGGTGACATAATTAAAATTAAACAGTTATGATTGTTTTACTTCAAACTTTGAGATTGTATATTCAATTTGACTCTTCAGTGCTGGAACAGGGCTAAAACAAAGTGTGGATATAGGTCTGACTGTGCGAGACTGTAGTTTGAAGTAATCCCTTTTCTTTGCATGATACATTGACAGCATTTAAATGATAGCCAATGTCGGTATTAGCTAGCTAGCCAGCTTTATTAATAGAGAGCGGGCTCGTCCTGTCTGATGCGGAAACCTTCACTGGGCTTCTGCACTCAGGTGTTGAAATGACGGAGCTGATGAGTTCATGGGAGGCACCTTTCACTGCCCGTTCCCTATCTCTCGGCTCCACTGCTCTCACTACCTTCGATGGTGGAGCGGCCAGTGGTTACTCGGTGGTGCCCCCAGTAGATAAGGTGCTCGCGGTGCCTGTGCCCATGAAGCACCACCACCTGGCGCGGGTGCCCAAAGCTCCCGTCCAAGGCCTGCAGGCTCATGTCTTCCCTGATGGCTAGAGCCTACTGTGCCGCTGGACAAGCCACTTCCGCCATGCATGCCATGACTCTCCTGCAAGTCCACCAAGCCTAGGCACTGAAAGAACTGCACAAGGGTAGTTCGGCACCGGGATTGATGCAGGAGCTGCGCTCGGTGACCGATCCTGCCCTCCAGACAAAGAATGTCACGACGCGGTCTCTTGGATGGACGATGTCCACACTGTTGGTCCAGGAGCACCACCTGTGGCTTAACCTGGTCAAGATGCACGAGGCCGACAAGACATGCTTCTTGAACGCCCCCATCTCCCAGGCTGGCCTATTCGGCGACACTGTCGAAGACTTTTCCCAGCAGTTCTCGGCAGTGAAGCAGCAGACGGAGACCATCTTGCCCAGAAAGCGGAGTGGCTCAAGACCCACTAGTAGGAACAGACGCCACCTGTCTCACGGCTGGCCACCAAGATGAAGTGCCCTGGAGACGGGCAACCCAGGAACCAGGAGACCCGCTATTCCAGAGCTGGAGAACAGACCACTCCATCTCCCGGTGGAAGGCCAGAAAGAGAATCTTTTGTTCCTTTCACATTTCATTTCGCCACACACTCAAGTAGCTGTGGTACCCAAGGAAACATTTCCTCCGTCCACTCGGTCATATAAACGGTGTGTACAGTCGTCACCAAACTGTGGCACAAGCAATCTCAAATCCAGACGGTTCCGACGGACTGCAGGGATGAAACACCTCCTCCCCCCTCCTCGACCAATCTGCTGGTGAGTTTCAGGAATTAGGCAAGTGCTTCGATGTTTCTCGACTCAGCACCACCACAGGGCTCAAACCCCATCAATGTGGCCTCCCTGGCTCCATGTAACCCAGTTCAGCTAGTTGTGGCATTTTTGTAGGGGCCTCCTAGTGTCACTAAATCAACACAATGACCCTGATGGAGGAAACGAGACGTTGTGTCCCTCCTGCCACAACACTGATCTACCAACTGAAATGGCCGGGACCTTATTCTCGGCTCCTCAGCACAAAACCTAATGAGAGTGACCACAAGTGTTACTACATTAACACAACGTCTCGTTCTCTCCATCTGGGAATGGAGGTTACGGAAGTAACCAGGATGTTTTCGCTCGACCATGATCATGTTCCCACTTAGCCAGATGGGATTCTGTTGATTCTTTTGTAATTTCTTTTTTTGGCATACTCTGAGTTCGTGTAGGAGTCGGTGTTGTGCTGGGAGCAGGGTGCTTGCTGGATTTGAACATCACATCCTTTAGATGGCAAAAGTTACCCGCTCCCTCCCTGTTCGTTGGTCTCGCATGATAAGATAAACTACTAGTGGTGATTTTTCAGCCACATTTGAAGAGGTTTCTCAATCTCTTGAATACTTAGTGCATAGGAGCACCTTACCATGTTTAATTTTATTTGTACTGACGTTTTAGATTCTGCTGTGCATCTGAAGGCTAAACATCCTAAAACTAAATCTAAGCCATGGCTAAAAGATACCTCACGTGCTCTTAGGCAGGTCTGCAGAAAAGCTAAAAGAAAATAGAAATAAGTTAAGCTTCAGGTGTCATATGAAATATTAAGGGATGCCTTGTCTCAATTTCAGAGCAGCTGTAAGTGCAGCCAAGTCTAAGTACCTCTCTGATATCATTTAAAGGGGTCATGACATAAGAAACCAAATTTGCCTTGATCTTTTGGTATATAAGAGGTCTTTGTATCATTAAAACGTCCTGCAAGTTTAATATTTTAAGACGTCCTCCCCATTCTAAACGAATCATTTATTTAATCAAGCTCAAAATACAGCTCGTTCTGGATTCATGGTTAGAAGTGACGTGACGGTTAGAAGTGACGTACCAGCGTTTGCATATGACCGCCTCCAGCACAAGATAACTACGCTTTAAGCGCAAGACAACTACGCTCATTTCAGTATCGCCGTGCGCCTCACAAGTGTTCAGTCGATGGACAGCGAGCTCTGACAGAGACTACTTGTGCACAGGAAAATTACGATGCCACACAGATGTGCTGTTCCTGGCTGTGGTCAAACAAAACCTCTGAATAAGCTGCCGAAAGATCCAGACGTCAGGGAAAAATGGATGCAGTTTATTTTTTGCGGACGTCCCAGTCACGGCAGTGTTAACTTAAGCGTTTGTTCTGTACATTTTAAGGATGACTGTTTTGAGAACATATCTCAATATGATGCTGGCTTTGCCAGAAAACTGTTGCTCAAAGATAAGTCCGTGCTGACTATTCTGGGAACAACGACGACGCAAACTGTAAGTAATCTATTTTAAACTTTAAACTACTTTTTAAAGCGCAGTTTCATTCATTATGAATAATCACAGTGTTTTTACTTAGTTTACTTGCATATTGTTCTGGCTGGGGGCGTCAATAATTGATACATAGGCACTGACGTTAGCCAATCATAACAGTGGGCGTTAACACTGAAGTCTTAAATGGAAAACGCCCCCAAAACAGACTCAGAGGATGAGAAACAGGGTGGGAAAAGGTCATAAATCACTAGATTTTAAAAGTTTTTCTTAAAAAAAAATATATTAATACTATAATTGCACCTAAGGGAACATAATAATACAATAAAAAAACCCATGTCATGACCCCTTTAAAATAATTGTCATAGACCTAAAACTCTTTTCAATATTTTAAAATCTGTTATTAATACCCCTGTTAGTGTTTTTCCTGTAGTGTCTACATCTCTCTGTGAAAGTTTAGTTGGATTCTTTGCTTACAAGATAGTAGATATTAGATCACATATGATATTTTCTGCTCATGATCCATCTGTCCATACTAGGTGCACTGGTGTGTTAATTCAGTTTCACTTTCTTTGTAACAAGAAATCATTAGTCAGTTAAAGCCTACTATTTCTCCCCTTGATGTTGTTCCCACACGTCTTCTTAGAAATGTCTTTGACACTGTTGGGCCCAATATCCTGTCACTTATCAACAAGTGCCATACAACAGGAAATGTACCAGATTAAACATGCATCTATACAACTTCTTCTCAAAAGGCCTAATCTAGACCCTAATAAGTAGACCTTATGTCTAATTTAAGACCTATTTCTAGTGTCCCTTTTATTTAGAAACATTTAGAGAAGGTAGTACTTCATCAAGATTTTTGAATGAAAATAAGATATCTGAAGTATTTCAGTCGGGTTTTAGAACTCATCAAAGTACTGAGTCTGCATTTTAAAATGTTTTTAATGCTATTTTATTAAATCTTGATTATGCAATCCATGTGCTTTTAGATTTGAGTGCTGTGTTTGACACAGTGCACCATGGTGATCTCATTTCTTGCCTTGATCCAGGGGCGATTCTAGGGTCAGAGCTTTAGGGGTGCTGAGCACCCAATGAGCCCCACTGCCACCACCCACCCTCTTTTCACACAAAAACAAAAAATATGTCTATTGAAAAATAACTTTATCATTTTAACATTGGTTCAACTAATTCCAAAATCCAGATTTGTTTTTTCTTTTTTTTAGACCTTTTCAGAGCACCAGCTTAATTGTGAGAGTTCACACAGACAGCCCCCTGTAACAAACACAAAACCTTCTTCACTCAGCTGGTTTTCCTGACCGTTAACTCCATGTGCCTCCTTTTGTATCAACAGTCATCAGATTGGTTAGATTAGATTCAACTTTAATGTCATTGAACAAAGTAACAGGTACTTGGACAACAAAATGTAATTCCCTCTCATCCCTTATGGACTCTCCCTGTTGTTTTCCTCCTTTATTATGAAAAAATGTGGTGTAAAATAATGTTACAAAACGTAAATGTAATATAGGCTACTTAATGCCAATTAGTTAGTATAGGAGTATGAGTAGTTACTGTTTTGCTTGCCACTATTCACTATATGTCAATTTATTGTTGTTTCCTCACCTGGTTCTTCCTGCATGCTCTCCTTTCCCTTTCTCCTTCTCCATCTCCCTCTCTTTCCCTTTCTCCTTCTCCCTCTCTTTCCCTTGGCACTGACAATCATACACAAATATATTGTAGGCAGGAGAGTTGAAGTCAGTTTGTCATGTCACAAAAATGTTATGGAGACCATTTACAGATTCTAAGGATATGATCAAAAGGCACACAGAGGCGTGCCATTTTAAATGTCTTTATTATTATTATTATTGGGCTTAGAAACTTTTTTAAATCACAAATTCCTTTCACAAGAGAAGCTGTACTCTCCAATGTGGGTTTGAAATAAATAAAGAAAATAAAAGCAGGGGACCATTGCCTAGATAAGTAATTTGATACAACAACAGATAGCTGGTTTGCATTATCTGTTACTTTAGCTTAACAATTTTCAGAAGAACAAATAAAACAAAAAACAAGACCAAGGTCATTATGGACTGTCCCTAGTCTCTCACCTGAATCTGTCTTTTTTCTTTTAAAGAACTGTCCTATGTCCGTTGCTCACTGGCAGGCCACACACACACGGACACATAGAGAGAGAGAGAGAGAGAGAGAGAGAGAGAGTAATGCTAGGAGTTCAGCCTGGTTCAGGTTAAATCCTCTGTGTGTGAGGAATGAATAAATACAGCAAAAGAAAAACATTAAACTTTCTTTTATTGTCTAGTTTGATAGTCAGCCACATCTGAAAAATAACAGATATAAATCTAGGAATGAATAACAATTCATTTAAAAAGCCACAGTGAGTGTTTTCACACATACTGGTGGTATACAGTGATATGTTTGTTTTACTCTGGTCCAAACGCCAGAGCTTCATGTTTCCATGACGACTGACCAGAAAAGACGCACGTGATGTCATGTTTACATGACTCCCGATTGTTAAAATGAGTATCAAATTAACGATAAACTTTAACAACAGAGACACACGTACGCACTACACAGGTACGCAGTTTATTTGTCGCGCTGCTGTTTTTGTTTCACGCTCCGTTTTCTCCGTTTATGACTATGGACGAGTCACCCAGGTCCTGTGCTACTCCACAGCGGCGGCGACCCGCTGTACTAAAATAGTCCGAAAATAAACACTTATTATAGGTGTACCATGGTGATTCAGGTGACTCCAGTACTCACCGATATGGTTTCTGAATCGGAACAACTCTAGGTAAAAGGAAAGAAGTGTGAGACACAGCTTTGGAGCAACTTAGTTGATTCACAACACTACATAACGGGTCCTCACTCTGCGTGTGTTTCGCGCTGGATGACGGTCGTGCTGAGTGGTGCAGGTACAGAGGAGAAGTAGAAGAAGAGAAGAGGATGATACCATTTGTTAAGTGGGGGTGTTTTCATTTTCATCCTTAACACATACATTTTAAACCACAAACTACGGAGTATGTTTTGGACATTATTTAACCTTGTCAAAGACGAACAAAATTTTTTTTTAAAACATTTATTACTGCTGAAGCACCCCTAAAAAGGGGCTAGACTCGCCCTTGCCTTGATCAATGTATGGGGATCCAAGGAAATGTCCTCAGCTGGTTCAAATATTGAAAAAAAATAATATTGGTGAAATTTCATCTTATAAAGTTCATCTTACTTGTGGGGTTCCTCAAGGATCCATTCCAACTCCTATCTTGTTTCCCATGTATATGCTTCCTTTAGATTCTATTTTTAAGAAACAAGAGTATATCCTTTCATTGTTATGCGGATAACATCCAAATCTATTTGCTCTTGAAATAAGATGACATTTCTTAAACCTGAATGAGACTAAGAATGAAATTATTGTGTTTTGCCATTCTGAGGCCTCTGGTATTCCTAATCTTCATTTTGGTGAACTATCTCCTTATGTTAAACATGTCGAATGTTTTATTTGATAGTGCCCTTAAGCTTGATAAACAAATAAATTCTATAGTCAAATATAGCTTCTTCCATTTATAAGATCTGGCTAAAGTTAAGTCTTTTCTCTCCTTCAAGGACTTTGAAAGGTTGATTCATGCATTTATTTCATCTAGACTCGACTATTGTAATTCTCTCTATTTAGGAATAAGCCAATCATCTCTTGCACGGTTGCATATGGTTAAAAATGCTGCTGCCAGGCTTTTGACAGGTGTATGCAAATGCAAACAAATAACTCCAGTTTTAGTTTCCCTGCACTTGTTGCCGATTCGTTACAGAATTGAATTCAAATTATTACTATTTGTTTTTAAGTCCATAAATGGGCTAGGGCCATCAAATCTCTCTGATCTAATGTCTGCTCACCAGCCTGGGAGATTGTTCAGGTCCTCTGATCAGAGGCTTATGAGTGTCCCCAGGATGAGAGGCTTATGAGTGTCCCCAGGATGAGAGGTGACGGTAGAGGCTCCTAATCATTGGAAGTGCCTACCTGTTTGTGTCACCGGGGGAGTGGTCAAGCGTCCATCCGGAGAGAGAATGGTAAGGGTGCTTACACCTGAGCTAAATTATGTCTAACACCTGTCTAACAACTTTAATTCCAGTGAGCATGGGGAGAGCGACATATAAATGGCCACGCTACTGCCAGAAAGAGAGAGAGAGAACGACATGAGTGACCAGTGATTGGCGTGTCTTATTAAATGTTTATATGAACTGTGAAGCTGAAGTCTCAGAGAAGTTTATGTTGACAAAGTTTGTGTGACACTGATCTGATTTAACTGAAAAAAGCTCTGAGAAGTGTGCACGCAGAGTGTTGAAGGCAGCGAAATAAAGAGCCTTACTTGACTGCATCATTGCTCTCCGTCTCCTCCCTTCCATCTCCAAACGTGGAGTTATTACACTGTTTTAATTAGAACTACCTCAACAGTACCTGATTTTAAATCAAAGTTAAAAACAAATTAATTGTCACTAGCTTTTAATCAAACTGTATTTTGATGTGTAATGCATTTTATTTCTGAATAGTTTTTTTATCCATTGTGTACTTCATTGTGTACAGATGGATTTGAATGTTTTTATATAACTTTAAAATAATAACTTTTAAGTTGCAGTGATTGTACAGGACTTTAGTCAACTGCCATAGTTTTAATTGTGCTATATAAATAAACTGACATTGTCAAATTGACAAAAGTCATTCGTAGGTTAATTGTCTTGAAAACTGTGAGGGGTGGGGGCATATTCAGAAAGCTGATTTGAAGAAAATGTTAATTTTTCCCCGGTGTCAGAGAAATGACACCGTTCAGCTTTAAAAAATATCCAGTAGCTCAACTTATAGAATGTTGCGCATGCAAGGCAAAGAACCGGGATACAAATTCTGAAGAACTTGTGAATATACACATGAGCCAAACAGGTCATAAAAGCACCACAAAGTTAGTTAGTTTAGGTTTAAGGTATATGGTAGGGAGGTAGGTATTGACTAAAACCTCGATAAAGTATTAACCTTAAAGATCTCATCTGTTAAGGAAAACAATTGTAACACTCAAGGTCGTAGATCAGTCATAGTATTGTTGTTGTTTTTGTGTATAGCTTTTTAAAAGTTGTACTCCGCAGTTCAGAGTATGATAGATAATGCATTATTGTAATTTGTGGAGAAATGCTTATGATGCTTAAACACTGCAGTGCTGAAGTCTATTGTAGACACGCACATTTTAATAAAGGATATCAGACTTGTTCTGGTTGTGAATGACTGCATTTGGTTCAATGACATTACTTAAAAGATGATTTGGCACCATCTACAGGCGCAAAGGTGTATCTCGAAGAAATAATCAATGAACGAATCAATGAACAAAGCTTTTTGTTGAACAGAATCAAAAGAATTGAGTCACTGAAATGAATCAAAATTACCACTACTACAAATTATACTCATTTCTGAAATTGTGCAACCTTGTTTCTTTTCCTTGCTCCATCCTTTTATAAAATGAGGACGGAGGACTCGAAGCAAGATGAATTTGTAAAATGAAAAGTCTTTGCTGACTCAAGCATGACTTCAGAGCGTGTTTTAATGCAGCTGCAGTACCTCGGCGAGCTTGTTGTTATGCTATTGAAACTTTATTTATATATTCAAGATGCACTGTTGAAGTATGTGACAATTATGGTTTACTTTAACTACAAAGGTGAAACATTAATTAAAACTGTTGTGCAAGATCTGAAAAGGGAAGGAGAATGTATGCGTGCATTAGGTGCTTTGACCAAAAATTCTTCCACAAAGGTAACTCCTGTGCTGCTCACAGTAGCGTTTTAACCACCACGCAAACCACGCAATTGTGCCCCGGTAAGAAAGCTCCACAAAAAAAAACAAACTTGAGGGTAACATGTCACATGTTGTTCTGGGTACACACGCGAATATGCTGTTCCCCTTCTGTCACTCACTCAACGTTGTGTCGATGTAGTGACACTAGGGGGTCTCTCTTGAGAGCCTTGGTTACCTCTTATCTTTGAGAAAAGGCCAATGAGAATTGCCAAACAGAATTTGCATGCGGACCACCTCCCGGACTCAGAAGGCTCCCAAGCACTCCAGAGACAGGGAACCCAGGGAGAGATACGTCTGCCACGGAGCTGGTATCCAGGCCACTCCAATCCCTGGTGGAGGGCCAGGTAGAGAATATTTAGTTTCCTTTCCTTTCCTTTGCTTGCCACACCCCCAACAGGCTGCGCGGTAAGTGACTGATCACCCATACATACACCAGTGTATATATATATATATATATATATATATATATACACTATCGCAGTAGTTTAGTAGATTGTATAATGGCAAGATCTATTTTATGCAAGATTCTGCTGCTTGACATTAGTCAATATGCTGCTGCTGTTGCAAATGTGCTGCATCTGAGACAAGAGAGACATGCTGCTACTGAACAAAATCACTTAAGATACATTAAGCTTTGATAGTCTAGCATCAAGATTATATTCCTCAAATTGTATATTCAACATGTAATTTGGAAAACGTTCTTACAACAAAAACAAAACTTGTCAAAATTCACATTATCTCAGATAATCGTACAAATAAAGCATTTAAACTTACATATTAAATAACACATTTCTCAAGGGCAAATGTGGACAGCAGCATGGACATGAATACACATCTGACCTACAATGTGGTCTGACAGACAAAATAGCTACTACACTGATAAATGTGTTAGTATTCTTAGAGTGGTCAATAGGAGTCAGTATTGACAAAATAAACTGTGCTATAAGCTAGGGCCGGAACAGTCAGTTTCAATATAACTATTATTACTGTTTAATTTTTTTATTTGTAATAATCTGTTCAGTAAAATGCCTTTACTCAAGTTTCTAAATATCTTTATTTTTTTTTTTTAAACATTAGCAACACTGTTCACATCAACATTATCATACTTTTTCACAATCTCACATTAACAACTTAGCTGTTCTGTTTCAGACTGACCACGTTTTCTACACGCAAGCTGCCATTTTGGTTCGGACTAAAACTGAATTACACCCGGCACCATTTTGGCTATAAACAGATCACTAACTGGTTATACTTATAAAACAAGTGCTTTTACACTGCATAAATTTGCACTAAATGAATCACTATGACTATAACAGATGGTATAGACATACCATCTGTTGTAGACATACCATCTGTAATAGACATAGTGATTCATTTAGTGTGATTTTTTGTATTTATTTTTTTAAACCATTTGCTCACCTGTAGAAAAATAGAAAAATACCTTGAGTCACTGCACTGGGAGTGTTAAACTGACTCTTGTGGCAGGCCAGAGTGTTGCCAGATATTAAAAGAGAAACAAGCAACCTGGTCTGGATAAACAAACCCAAAATAAGCGACTTGCTTTATACTGCTTAAATAATGGATATTAGGATAAAACAAAAGAGAGCACTCACTCATTGCTCTTAACACTAGAAGCGCGAAGCCACTATAACCGCCTCTTAGCGTGACTAAAGGGGTCAGAAGACCGCTTAGTCTCCAGACATGGACACTGCTACTGACATATAAAATGATTCTAGATGGCGCCTCTTGCGCGAAGCCAATGGAGTGGTCTTAAAAATGTCACTGCGAGTTAGGCAGCAGTTGGCCTACAAATGCTTAAAGACTGAATTTATCGACATTCTGTCTACGGTTGATCCAGATCCATTTGTCCTGGTAACATTGTCTTAAATTTATTTTAGGATATGCTCTTATATTTAGTTTGTATAATTTCGTTCTTGTTTGGCATAAATTACGTTGTGATCGAAGGCTTGTAGCTGGAGGAGCACGAGGGTGATATGAATATTTATCACCATTATACAAGCTAAAATATGATTGAGTAAATGTTACAATTTCAACTGAGAAATATTTCACGATTTCTGCTCATTTATTTGCGATAACTTCGATCTGTTTTATACAATAGAATTGAATCTGTTACCTGTTTAAATTATTAATTAATTATCATCTATATTCGTTTTTAGCAAAGGCGTGCTTTGTCTTGCAATAAAAATGATTATAATATAATCAATAATAATTGTAGTGTATATAGCATAAATAATAATAATAATAATAATAATAATTTTAGTGCTGTTATTCGTAATTAAATAGTTTAATTCTCAACATCTTTACATGTATTTACATGGAAATAAGCTGAAATAAAAGCTTTCTTTTCTGTGCATGTGTTTACACGTAAATGTGCGTGTAATCTGTCATTACCTTGACTGTAATTAATAATCAATTAATAATAAAATACCATTCATGTATTTTCAGTCTTTAAAAAATAAATGTACATCCAGATTTATTCTGTTTGCATTACCATTTCAGAATATTTAAGAAGTCATTATTATCTTATTATTATAATTATTATTTTGATATAAGTACAATGATAACAATTTTTTTGTGTGTGCGCATTTAAGTGCAGTTTGTTCTTAAACAGATTTTGTGTTTATTAAAAAAAAAGTTGCTGTATATTTAGTTTGAATAATTTCGTTCTCGTTTGGCATAAATTACGTTGTGATCTTAGGCCTGTAGCTGGAAGAGTCCACATTTATGTTTCTACGCCAAGAGTTCTAAATATGGGAGACATTTTTGTCCAGTGTGTTCCATCTTACCATGATACAATCACGTTTGTTATATGCTCTCAACATATTCTTTTGACAGTGCACAGACGCACATACCCACGTTTGTTTTGTTGGATAAAATAGTATTTTTTTTTTTATTTAAAATTTGTACGCATAATTATCAGCTAAGTATTTGCAAATTGACCTCATATTTCGATTCATGGTTCATCAGTATGAATATGGTGAGGGTGTGAAAGAAGCTATTGTTACAAACACCCAGACTCGTAGGTAGCGCAGAACCCAGAGGTCATGTTTATTGAGAACAAAACAAACTAAACAAAGGCAGAGAAGAACTTGGGGAATTGTCAGAGGAGCGATGGAGCAGGAACCAGGATAAGAGAGCGAGGGAATGTCTTCAGGGAGTAACCAGCGGTAGCAGGTAAGTAAGTCTGTATTCATAGTTGAGACCAGACGAAGAGTGAAAGGAGGATTGGGCTTTTATGTTGCGGAGCTGATTGATACAGGTGCAGATGATCAGTACTCAGGGGATTGTAGAGTATTAGTGCTGGGAGTGTCCGGTAGATCTGTGACAGTTTGTCTGGTCCAGTTTAGGTTGGGTTGTAGATGTTTATTCACACCCACATACACACAGAGATCCACTCACATTTTCACACACATGCACATAAACCCACAAACACCTGTGCATCTTCAAATACATGAATGGCCATTATAACAATTCAATTTCAGCAAATACAATCTCCATTGCCTCACCTACACTCTCTCTCTCTCTCAGTGCAGAGATAGAGCCACACACTGATGAAAAGCTATGCATATTATCCAGATATGAAGCTTTTATAAATGGAGGCTGGATAAGCAGATTGCATTTGTGCATCTGTGGAATCTAATGAGAAGCTGTTCTGATTTGATAAGGTTACCAAACTCACAGACCTGCCTCCACCCTCACCATAAACAGATTGGGTCCATCACCAAAACCTGACAAGAGAGAGAGGGAAAAAAAAAAGAAAAGAAAAAAAGTGGGAAGTACAATAAGATTCTCCACAGAGGCCAGATGGAGATGAGTGATGAATGGCTTTGATACTATATGAAACCCTTCACTTCAGACTGTTTTCAAACAAATCAGACTTTTCCACCTTTACTGTAAATACTTTGGCAAAGTAGGGCATTGTGATGTGTCGTGACATCAAACCCAAGCACCCTTTTACAAACTTTGATGATCTACATCCACCTTAAAGCGGAGGTGTGTAACTTTGAAGATGTTAAAATACTTTCTCCTATTCCAATTTAATGTGCACCAGTGGTGCCTGCAGCTGTATTGTCATATGCACTGTGCATGCCATGAGTGCTGCTACTGACCTGAGAAACATTTACTCTCAGAATATTTCATCATTCACAAAGTGTATTTCTGTTGGCTGTATAAAATAATTAATGTTGCCCAATTTTCAAATTAACAATTCTTTTGCGTCGGTTCTTTTCAGTGAATTGGTCATACGGGCTTGCAAAACAGTCTGAATCGATTCGTGATGCAGTACAATTCATTCAGAGCACTCTCTCACTGAATCATTTGGAGCAGTTTCTCACACAGTAAAACAGTATCGGGATATTTACGAACACAGAGAACAAACAGTGCTGGATACAGTGTAAATTTACTTACAGTCAATTTAAACAAAAGTCAGTCTTTTTGAGAGGTAAATTTGAGAAACTTCAGTTAGTGCTGTGTCATGTGAACAAGGGGCTGTTCAAACCGAACATCTTTTTGCGTTCGCTCGCGCTGTCTTTAAATCGTTTTCCATGTAAACATTCGCTAGAAGGGTGTCTTTTGATGGCTGTGTCACGTTTCTCTGCATTTTTAACATCTCTGAAGGGAGAGCTACATTTGTAGATGCTGTCAATTTAAAAAGATCTTCAGCTGATAAAAATGCATCTTGAGGCACCTTAGTTCTGCTCTATACGTTGTGGTGCGTTTTATTTTTTAACGCAAGAAAACGTCTGTCTGAATGGTTACTGGAAGAAATGCTTTAGCCAATAGTTATACTTCAGATCATGAAAATACATTACATTATCGTGTCAGAGGATTAAAGCATTGATAGGACAATCCAAAATATTGTTTATTTCCATATTATTAAACATAAGCCTATCAGTGGCATACAGTTCACAGAAATCCATTTTGCAAATTAATTTCTCAATCAGTCCGAGATTTATTATAAGGGCTTTTTTAAGGGCACGTCAATATACATCAGCATCTGACGGATGCTTTTGGATCTCACTTTTGTCGCGTCATAAACATACAGTTTTTAGGTCAAGTTACTCATACTAATTTTGTTTTTTGGTTTAGCAGCTAACATCAGGGCTGCTAAAGCTAATGCACTGATAACAACGGATTTCATTTAAACAGGTTTAAAGCTGTTAATGGGATGTTATCACTAAGTAGCATGTTTCATGTATTATGAAGGTGGGTTGTAATATATATATATATATATATATATATATATATATATATATATTATTAATCGCATTTAATCACATATACAAATATTTGGTGAGAAAGCATATAACAATAATTCAATATATAATGATGAAATATTTAGACAAGTTATTTAAAAATTATATATATATATATATATATATATATATATATATATATATATACAAGAAAAAATATTCAGATAATTAAAATGCATTACATTCTTGTGGCAGAAGAGTTAATCATTGATAAGACAATACAAAAAGCGGCTTTAGAATACAATGTATTGTTTACTACCATATTATTGAACCTAAGTAAATCATTGGCACACAGTTCACAGCAATCAGTTTTGCAATTGAATATGTCAAACAGTTCGAGATTTATTATGAGGGCTTGTTTAAGGACCCGTCAATGTACACCTGCGTCCGACATGCTTGTGTAGCTTTTTGGGTGCGTTGCGTCATAAACATACATTTTTTAGGTCACTGTGTCAAGTTAAATATAGTTTAATACGAATTTGCGCTCCATCAAGTGTTTTGAACGCAAGAACGTAACGCATGTTTGTCTGGGTTGTTTTCTTCACTGTATAAACTGCGCATTGCCATTCAGCTGAAGTTTCAATTACTGCCCTCTGGAGTAAACAGGTGGTAAAGTTTTTTAACACGTTATTTTTAAGAAAATTTATTACACTGAATTAACACTTTAAATTGACAGCGCTAAAAAATATATTATTTTTTATTGTATATATTGTAGGCCTATATATATATATATATATACACTCACCTAAAGGATTATTAGGAACACCTGTTCAATTTCTCATTATCTAATCAACCAATCACATGGCAGTTGCTTCAATGCATTTAGGGGTGTGGTCCTGGTCAAGACAATCTCCTGAACTCCAAACTGATTGTCAGAATGGGAAAGAAAGGTGATTTAAGCAATTTTGAGCGTGGCATGGTTGTTGGTGCCAGACGGGCCGGTCTGAGTATTTCACAATCTGCTCAGTTACTGGAATTTTCACACACAACCATTTCTAGGGTTTACAAAGAATGGTGTGAAAAGGGAAAAACATCCAGTATGCGGCAGTCCTGTGGGCGAAAATGCCTTGTTGATGCTAGAGGTCAGAGGAGAATGTGCTGACTGATTCAAGCTGATAGAAGAGCAACTTTGCCTGAAATAACCACTTGTTACAACCGAGGTATGCAGCAAAGCATTTGTGAAGCCACAACACGCACAAGGCGGATGGGCTACAACAGCAGAAGATCCCACCGGGTACCACTCATCTCCACACTACAAATAGGAAAAAGAGGCTACAATTTGCAAAAGCTCACCAAAATTGGACAGTTGAAGACTGGAAAAATGTTGCCTGGTCTGATGAGTTTCGATTTCTGTTGAGACATTCAGATGGTCAGAATTTGGCGTAAACAGAATGAGAACATGGATCCATCATGCCTTGTTACCACTGTGCAGGCTGGTGGTGGTGGTGTAATGGTGTGGGGGATGTTTTCTTGGCACACTTTAGGCCCCTTAGTGCCAATTGGGCATCGTTTAAATGCCACGGCCTACCTGAGCATTGTTTCTGACCATGTCCATCCCTTTATGGCCACCATGTACCCATCCTCTGATGGCTACTTCCAGCATCCTCTGATGGCTACTTGCACCATGTCACAAAGCTCGAATCATTTCAAATTGGTTTCTTGAACATGACAATGAGTTCACTGTACTAAAATGGCCCCCACAGTCACCAGATCTCAACCCAATAGAGCATCTTTGGGATAAGGTGGAACGGGAGCTTCGTGCCCTGGATGTGCATCCCACAAATCTCCATCAACTGCAAGATGCTATCCTATCAATATGGGCCACCATTTCTAAAGAATGCTTTCAGCACCTTGTTGAATCAATGCCACATAGAATTAAGGCAGTTCTGATGGCGAAAGGGGGTCAAACACAGTATTAGTGTGGTGTTCCTAATAATCCTTTAGGTGAGTGTATATATATATATATATATAGTATATATATATATATATATATATATATATATATATATATACACAGTGGTCTAAAACTATCATTAAAAAATAATAAAAATAATTTACATGATTATTTATTAAAATAGTTAAACTATATATAAATGTTATGTAGTAACTAAAACAATTAATTAACAGTAAAATAATTAAAAAACTTACATTTTATATAGCTTTATAGTTTAGTTTTAATTTTAATTTATTATTGGTTCCTTCCTAATAGAGATTCATTTTACATTCTAATTAACAAAAACATTTACGAGTAATGATGAAGTAGTGAGTCTTTACATAATATTACTGACCAGGGGATGAATGTGGTGAGACAATAATTCAACACTTTTATATAACACACATACACACCCTAGGTCAGATTTGAAGGCTTAAAAACACCACCTCAAGTTTAATTGCAAAATGTACATGTTGGACAGGGTGAAAGGTCTGGAGACAGTTATAATACACTGCTCTGATTTTCTTAAACTCAGCACACGGTCACATGAAAATGGAAGGAAGAGAGAATAAGGTGTTCTGACTTTTCTGCATTTCATCTTCCTGTGGCCTTGATCTCTTGCTCTCCTGACCTGTATTTCCTTCCTTCCATTCCTCTGTTCTGAGGCTCTTTGTAGATGTTTTACACATATTTTCTTCTCAGATAGTGTAGCTTTTTTTGGGGCGAAACGCGACACTTGGAGATAAAGCTCATCAGTATGTGATTACCAACATTGATGCAAGATAAAAGCCAAATTCAAAGAAGATCCTAAAAAAAAATCTGGTTCTCTAACAGTGAAGATAAATTTACATTAAAACTAAAGCCAAAAATTAGCATTTACTTGCTGTAAAAGTATCAATGGAAAGGAGGAGGCGAGAACTGGCTTTTCAATATAAATAATAGTTTAATGATAAACTTAAAAGAAAGACACAAACACACACATGACGGACATGTCCGTTAATGATCTCTCTCTCCCGCACGATCCCCTGCAGTCGACCTTTAACCCTCACGGAGGCACAATTAGCCTAATACGGGACCGGGTGTGTAGGATAACGACCCGGCCCCGCCCTCCACCCTGCCACACTTGCCCTTACACCAAACAATTTTTTTTACCATTTTCTTTCTTCCTTTGGACACAAATGTTGATCTTAAACAAGATGTGTTGCTCTTTCAGCTGTCAAGCTCCAAAAATGACAAAAAGCACCATTAATGTACACTTTACAGAAGTCTTAAACAGGTGTGTGCTATATTCCAAGTCCTCTAAAGCATTTTTGTAACTCTTGACAGCCACTGGTCACTTTCATTGTGTGGAAAGAGCAGCATCAACCTTCTGCTAGACTTCTCCTTCTGTGTCACAGAAGATGATCAAAAAAGATCACAAGATCAAACATGTTTGGAACAACATGAGGGTGAGTAATTGAGTATTTTGTGGATAAAAAATCCCTAAAAACACTTTCTGGTGTAATTTCAGTTAATAGTTTTTCTTTTTTTTTCTGTTTTATGATCGCTTTATAAGTGTTTTCAGAATACTAAACCTTTGAATTACACTTAATTGAAGTTAAACAAATGAAACTGAATGGAACCCAATCAAATTGATTAACAAGTTCTCAAGAGAGAACAAAGACAACCTGCCCGAAGAATTACAAAAAATAACATCCTCATGAGTGTTACTCAGGGCTTTGATATCCCACATGCTGTGCTATGATGACCTGCAGAGCATTAGCCAGCTCTCTTAAGAGTAAACCATACAATCCCTTTAATTAGTTCTCAGGCTGGGCTGTGAGCCATCGTTGATTGTTTTGGCGTCAATGTTGGCTGTAAGATTTGATAAGACTCAGTGGAGAGGCTCAATTAATCCAACTGTCAGCTCAGAGAGCAGCCAATCAGCAAGCAGACAACATGTAACACTTCAACAGGCAAAGGAAAAAAGAGAATGACAGTTGATAAAGGGAAAGGATTAAAGTCACAGACACATGTCCACATGGGCACACATTTGAAATTGGTTGTCCATCTTACATCAACTTGTGTGTAACACAGATGAAAAAAAACATCTGTGTTTGGAACAAGATGAGAAAAGTGGATTACAGGTTATTGACATACGTCACTCATTTGTAATGCAACAATAAATGTTAAATGAGTAACAATATCTGCTGACAGATGTTTTCTTTCTTAAAATAACTGCTGTAATAATAACAAAAAAAATGCTTGTTTTGTAGCAATTTGAAATTATGTTTGTTGTTTGGTTTGTCTTGGGTCATAATATTTGGTACAAGATGGCAAAATCGTAGGATATATCTTACAATTTCGTCATCTCATACCAGTTGATACAAGTTTTCATGTATGTTGGGTAGTCAGAGCTTTGGTGCAGTGAGCTTTCTGGTCTTGGTCATGTTCCGATCCCACTCCCACCTACTGTCCTGCCAACACTCTGAGTCCAATAAAATGAGACAAAATGCAAATAAATAAATAAAGGGTCTTTTTAGACTAGGGAAGTCATATAAAATAAAGGCAAAACACACACACACACACACACACACACACACACACACACACAAACATACTGGCATATGTGGTTTATGTGGTTTATGGGAACCCACTTTCCCATCATCCAGTCAACTTAAAAGTCATGTCAATTTTTTTTTTATTTGATCTACAGAAGACAAATCTCACTTTAAAAACGAAATTTCACTTTCACAACATACATACATATATATATATACAA
Organism: Xyrauchen texanus; assembly: GCF_025860055.1. Classification (NCBI taxonomy): domain Eukaryota; kingdom Metazoa; phylum Chordata; class Actinopteri; order Cypriniformes; family Catostomidae; genus Xyrauchen; species Xyrauchen texanus. The sequence goes on along the minus strand of NC_068318.1, from coordinate 17,337,782 downwards.
ATTTGACATTTCACAGGCTTATCCGTTATGTGAATATGTGTGCAACACATCAATTAAATTTACCAGTATTCATAGCATAGGATGCACCTGTAGCAGGGCTATAAATAGATGCTTCACATGTGCAATATCAGGTATTTTGTCTGAAGAGCAGTTGTAAACGGAGGGGAACAGAAGGCTTCAAGAGTGACCAGATGTATGGCTGAGAAAGGATCCTTTGGCAGGTAGTCATAATGAGTGTGCAAGATTGCTTTAGCCATTCCTGGGGCAAAATCTAAGCAGGATGGCAAGACAGACAGAGTCTGCAAATACCCAATTCTTTTTAGAGAAGTAATCGCCATAAGAAAAACCATCTTGAGAGTCAGAAGTTTATCAGACCCTGACTCCAGAGGTTCAAAGGGGGTCTCAACCAGATCCTCAAGGACTATTGCTAAGTCCCAAGAAGGGATCCTGGTCCTAGCAGCAGGTCTCAATCGCATGGCTCCACGAATGAAGCGAGCAAGCAGAGGATATTTCCCCAATGGCATCCCATCAATCAAGACGTGGCAAGCCAATAGAGTGGCCACATAAACCCTGAAAGTGGCGGGGCGTGTGCCTGCTGATTATTTTCCCTGCAGAAAGTCCAGAACTGAAGCAATCTGGCAGGTAACTGGATTTGCATTATGTGAAGTGCACAATCTTTCAAAGACATCCCATTTATTGGCATAACCTCTTCTAGTAGAGGGAGCGCTCAGAATAGTCTCGATGACTTCAGGTGAAAGCCTGGTGTACCTCAGATGATACCCTTCAGGGGCCAAACATGAAGGTTCCACAGTTCGGGCTGGGAATGAAGTATCGTCCCCTGCACCTGAAACAGAAGGTCCCTCCTGACCGGAATCGCCCAAGGCGAGCCGTCGAGGAGAGATATTATTTCTGAAAACCACACCCTGTTCGGCCTAAGTAAGGGGCAGGACCCTATTGCTGGCAAACTCTGGCCAGGACTCCCGGGAGCAGAGAAACAGGAGGAAACGCATACAGGCGCATTCTGGGCCATGTATGCACCATCACGTCCAGACCCAGGGGGGCTGGGTGACTCTGAGAGAAGTAGAGGGGACATAGAGGGGATTTGTTTCACTACCTCGGGTGGAGTTTCCACTCCCCCATCTGTATTTTCTGTCTGGACAGTAAATCTGCTCCCACATTCAGGCATCCATGGATATAAACTGTTCTGATTGACAGGAGCTTGCCCTGGGCCCAAAGGAGAATCTGCCATGCCAGTCTGTTCAGCTGGGGTGACCGTAGACCTCCTTGATGGTTTATGTAAGAGACTATTGCTGTGTTGTCCACCTGCACCACACTGGAGGAAGTACTTCAGGGCCAGAAATACAGCCATCAACTCGAGACAGTTTATGTGCCAATCGAGCTGATGACGCTCCCATTCCCCTTGAGCTGGACGACCATTTAAAACCAATTCCCAGCCCGTCAGGGAGGCATCTGTCATTAGCAGCTTGCGACGGCAAGACTCAGAGTGGGACCCAAGGTGAGGAACTGGGGTCTGAACCACATAGAAAGGGTACATAGCGAGCGGCGCGTAACCATTATCTGCCTTAGGGGATTGGCCCTTGGATGAAATCCCCTGGCTTTGATCCACAACTGAAATGGTCTCATGTGCAAAAGGCCCAAAGGGATAACCGAGGACGCAGATGCCATGAGACCTAGTATTCGTCGGTACTGATGAACAGTGTAACCTTGGCCTAGCCTGACTTTGCTCAGGGTGTTCTGAATGGTCTCGATTCGAGAGGGAGACAATTGTGCCCGCATCATGATCGAATTCCACATGATCCCCAGATAGGTAGTTTTCTGAGTGGGAGAGAGAACGCTTTTCTTGATGTTGAGTCTCAAACCCAGAGAAACCAGATGAGCTAATACGATATCCCTGTGCTGTATATCCAGTTCTTCTGACTGTACTAGTATCAGCTAGTCATCTATATAATTCAGAATGCGGATGCCCTGGAGTCACTAAGGAGCCAGTGCTGCATCCATGCACTTCGTGAATGTGCGGGGTGAAAAGGCTAGGCCGAATGGAAGAACCCAAAGCTTCGCCCCCAAAAGCGAACCTCAGGAACTTACTGTGTTGTGGCAGAATTTCTATATGAAAGTATGCATCCATGAGATCGATCGTGACCAACCAATCGTGAAGTTGGATTTGAGACACAACCAGCTTGACGGTTAGCACCTTGAAATTGAACACCTTGACTGAGTGATTCAAGCCTCGAAGGTCTAAAATCAGACACAACCCCCCATCCTTCTTGGGAACCAGGAAGTATCTGCTGTAGTAACCTGACGCTCTCTCTGGAAGGGGAACATGTTCTATGGGCCCTTTGACCAAGAGCTTTTGCAGTTCTTTCGGTAGTGGGAACCACTCCGTTGAAACGTGGAGGACGGCGAACAAATTTAATTCTGTAGCCTTTTTCTACTGTTCTTAGGACCCACATGGAATCCCCCAGCCGTAGCTTCCACGCTGCCAGGTTCTCTGAGATGGGTTTCAATTTTGACACTTTCTGTTGAGGGGATGTCGAGTGTTTCATGTCCTGGACTACGGCAGGATGCAATGGAATACCCAACATTTAGCTTGAAACAGCTAAGGTTTCATGGGGGTATTGGGAAGGTACAGGTGGATGTTTCACGCACCCCGTCCTGAGGGGGGCTACCCCCACAACGCTGGGCACAAAACCATCAGTGCTTTCTCTTTCTGGAGATAACGGTCCTGAGGTCTTGCTTTGGGGGCTGCTGATGACGACGAGCCGGTCCCCAGTCTTTACGAGGGGGAGCGCGATTCGCCACGCTCTGTTTCTGAGCCTCCCTTCTATAAGGACCGGGGCGGGGCTGGGTGGCTGGCGGCCCCTCCCCTTGAGTGAGGCGAGGAAGGAATGACTCTTCACCTCCTGAAACCTGGTCATGACTGTGTTCATCGAGTCACTGAACAAGCAAGAAGGTGAAATGGGGGTATCGAGAAGGAACCTTTTGTCCTTGTCTCTGATGCCTGAAAGGTTCAGCCATAAGTGTCTCTCCATGCTGACCAAAGCAGCCATCGACTGGCCAATGGTGTGAGCCGTCTATTTGGTAGAACGGAGAGGCAGATCTGTGGCTCGACGAAGCTCTGAGAAAGCCTCTTTGTTGACAGTTCTGTCCGCACTCAGGTCCTTCAACAGGTCAGCCTGGTACGCCTCCAACACTGCCATAGTGTGCAGGGCAGCACCAGCCTGACCTGCTGCCTGATAAGCTTTCCCAACGAGCGTAGAGGTGGTCCTGCACAGCTTTGTGGGGAGAGTAGGTCTCTTTAGAAATGACGCAGAGCCAGGGGAGAGATAACCCGCAAGTGTCTCTTCTACCTGCGGCATCATGGAATACCCCCATGTCTCAGCACCCACAATGGTCGAATATGTCGTGCCATGAAGACATGGGAAGTATAAGGTTTCCACCATGAATGAGAAAGCTTGTCATGGAGGTCATCAAAGAAAGGAAGGGACTGACTTAGCGTTCCCTTCCCCTGACCACCAGACAGAAATATGTCCTCTAGCTTGGAGCGTTTGGGGGTCTCTTGTTCATGTGGCCAGTCTAACTGAAGTCTGGCCACCGCCCACTTTATTATCGTGCAAGGAATGCTCAAAGGTGGGTTGCTCGCAAACTCAACAGATTCAGCGTCCCCCTCATAAACCGAAGACGCGCCGGAGCGCACTTCAAGATCATGAGAAGGACCAGCTGGATCTGGGAGAGAGCGAGCGATAGGGACGGACCCGTCTCTCGCTCCTCAGCCAGATCCAAACAAGAGCCCCACGATGGAAGGGTGGGCACTGGCTCTCGGAAGCGAGACGAGTGCGAAGCATTTTGATTGAAAACAGCTCGCAATGCTCGCACCTGCCCCACCCCAACGCAAGAGCAGCATGCTCTTCCCCCAAACACGCAAAACAAAACTGGTGTGTGTCCGTTTCAGCCATAGGGCATAAACATGGGTACACCCACCGCTTGCTTTGTTTATTACTCATTTTCAGAAACGAGAAAGGTTTTCTCCTAACAGAGGAAAGTAGAAAGTTTTGACAGGGTTGAGAAGCACAACACACACAGAATCGTCTGAAGACAAAAGACCTGACGATGCACCTGTGGCACATCTATTTACAGCCACTGGTACCGCTGCATCCTGATGATTTCACCAGCAGAGGTTATACATTTGAGTAACTTTCATTGACGTGTTGCACACATATTCACAGCTGATCACTTCTAAAGATGTTCCCAAAGTGCTAAATCAGTGCAGCATCAAAGTGTAGCTTTTGATAGAGAACATTACAGTGTCTAAACAGTACATACAACTTATTTCAAAAGACCAAATCACATGTCCCAACTTTTCTCTTTAATTCTGCATCTATGTGTGTGCTGTGTAAAAATACAAAATAATTTCTATACATACCATGTGCAGGCTATTAATGTCTAAACAAAAATTACAAAATGCTAAAAGATTTGAGTCAGTGTTAGGTTTAGTGTTGAGGTTGGGTAAGGGGAGATAACATATAATTTGTTAAGTATTAAAACAACAGACAAAAGTCCTCACCATGGTAGTAAAACAAATGCATGCATTAAGAGACAAAGAAGAGAGTGTGAAAAAGAGCTAAAAAATGGCAGAAGGCAAGTGGGGTGAATCACCTCTCAGCTTGAGTGTAAATCTCAGGCATCACCATGGCTCCTTGTTCTACATCTTTCTCTGCCTCTTAAAAAGTTCAATTTTCAGCCTGACTGGAAACACAAGCCCTGTCAGACAAGCCAATCTTTTCACCTGTTAGAGTACAAAGTACTTCCCAAATACGGCTTTATTTCTCACATCAATAATTGATTAAAGAAAAAACCCTAGCACACTACCACTGATGAGAGATGAGGTCTGTCCCCTAAGTGGACGTTTGGAGTGCTAGTGCGGAGAGCAATGGGGTTACAGAGCCTGTGCTTCCCTCCTGGGAGGCTCCCTGGTGTTGAAGACATTGAGGAAAGGCCCTCGGTGTGATAAGTGTAACCCTGTGGGGCAAAGCAGAGTCGATCAACTCCTACGGTATCTCAGCTCTCAGCAAGGACTGCTCTGTCACACTGCTAACACCTTCTGCATTCTCTGACAATCAATAAGCACCACTGAAGTGTGACTCAGGAGTTCTGTTCCAAATACTAGTGAGCTGCCTACCTAGGCAATATTTTCAGGCATCACAGGTGCAGACCTGATGCGGAGGCTGATCCAAAGGGTAGGCAGCAAGATTATGCACATTCAATATTGTTTCTCATTCAACTTGGGAAGTATGATTTTCCAACTTTTTACTTTGAATATAGGCATGCAATAGAAAGCCATTTGTAGTCATTCTTTTAAAATGGAACTTAAACAGAAAATCTTCAAGCATGATTTCATGAAATCACATGAACATTCCAGCCCCAGGGAGATGTTTTAGTTAATGATTAACATTAACTTTTAAAGAAACCGTTCCCCAAAAAAGGAAAATTCTGTTTTCTTTTATTCATGTCTTTCCAAACTTAATTGACTTTCTTATGCAGAAAGCAAAAGAAGGAATTTTAAAGATGTCCTGTTCGCTGATTTCAATACAATGGCTATTGATAGCACCTCGCTTTAAAGCTTAAAAAAAGACCCAAGAGTTTCTTTATAGTCATCCATGCAACTCCAGCATCTTATTCCAAGTCTTCTGAAAGCATACGGTAGGTTTTGGAGAGAAACAAACCAAAATTTCAGTTATTTTACACTGAAAAACTTGACTTCCACCAAACCCCTTTGTGCATTTCTGAGTGCATGAAAGAAATTCATTCACAATAGCTTTTGCTTAAACTTTGCTGAAGCAAAAACAAGCATAAATGAATAAAATTAATTATTTTTGAGATTGAGAATTTCCGTTTTTGTATGAACAACTAAGAAATTGATCAGTTGTTCTCACTTTGTCCATGGTAATATACCATGTTTAGCAAACTTTTACAAAAACAGGTGTGTAAAACATAGTAAATGATCTTCTCTACTAACTATGCTAGCAAAACAAATGCTAGCGCAATGTTTCTGTTTATGACAGCAGCAGTGCCTTGGATAACAGAATGCTAAATGATGTGGTAGGAAGTATGAGATATCAAGTAGGAATATATCACATTGACTTTTAATGGTATGCAGCATAAAGCACCCTTTGTAGATACACCATTTACATGCCAAATGGCAGACAGAGAGGGAGAGAAAAAAAAAAACTTTTTTTATAAATATACATATAGTTAAGTACTGAAAAGTATCAATTGAAAATATTTCCTCTGATTAAACTTTGTTAGAGTATTAAGTTATTAGCTTTGCAAAATGCTAACATAAGTCTCTATATGTGCGTCCCAAACAACTTCTCGCCACTCGTATGTAGCAGAAGGGGCGGAGTTGCCTGGTCGCGTTACTCTGACAAAACGATTGTAAAAAATGGAGTATGTATCAGCTAGCAAAGCTTCAGTGAGGATAGTACCTTGCAAATGTAAGTTGATGCTTTATCATCACCCCATGCTGTGTGAACATGTACATCATTTGAGACACAAGTGTTGAACTGAGGATGGCTAATGCACTAAAGTTTTACATTATGTGGCAGTCAACTAATAATAACAATTACAATTTTAAAAACACATCCATGCACGAAAGCCAGAATCAAGGTGGTTTTATACCAAGAAAAAGCTGTCTAATAATATTTTAGATTTAAATTTTGCTTCGGTAGGGTACACGGTTACTTTCAAAACTTGATCCAACACTGAATACTCAAGCAACCTAATTTACACTTAGAAAACTCTTTTTCGGACCTTAAAAAAGCATCCGGCCGGGATATCAAATTTTTACAATATGTCTGGGATTCAGCTTCAGTTGTATTATGATGGGCATCTGGTCTAATACTTGCACATATTTGCATCGCTTTACCCCTCTTTGTAAGTCCACATTCTCGCACACCAATTGGTTGATTATAAGAGGATTGCAGCAACTATTGGCCAAATTCTTGCATGTCAATCTTTCCATAAATCACTGTTGTGTTCGGCATTAAACAGTTGCTCTTGACCGTAGCAGTAAATGACAGCTGAGTGAAAACAATGCCCAAACGAAAGTGCAAATTTACAGAAGATTTGACCAAAACATTCCCATGCTTTCGTCCAGGTCGAGATCTGTGGGAAGCAGAATGTATGACATGTAAAGCTGGCACTTATGTGTCAGATGCTAATAAAGGTGCAAGTGATTTAGAAGTGCACATTTGCTCAGCAAAGCATAAAGGGTCAGCAAAAGGTGAAAGTTCATCAGGTAAATTAATGGACTACTTTTTGCGACCAGGTAAAATTTTGGCCATTCAAAATAATAGTAACACTGTTTGAACCCTATTATTCCACCCCACCCACTTTGCTTGTAAGCATTGAGGAATAGATTCTGATTGGATACATTATTTTATTTATTTTTTGTTATTGGTTTGTAGATTAATTAGGAGTTGAAAGCGATTGAAAATACATATGCAAAAAGGTCAATGAGAATGAAAGGTTTCAAAAATATGCATTTATTAGGCATGTTATGCCAGCAGTTATGCTTTGCTGGCCCTGAGAAATCGCCACTGCATGCATTTGAAATGTCATTTCAATCAGCTTTTAAACGGCAAATGTTTCTGTGTAGTAAAAAAATTGTGTTCCATTTGGGACGATGCCACACTTTCATACACTATACATAGTGTATAGTACGTCATTTGGGACACAGATTATTAGAATCTGCTGTGAGTGTTTTTTGGGATTCTCATGCGCCTCAAGTAAGTTTGCTGCCCATGAAGAGCATTTCAAATCAGTCAATTATGTCCAGTTAAGATGCTACCTTAGGAGGTAGCTCCCCATACAGCCAGTGCAGCTGCAGAGGCAGACTGCACAGACACACGCTGCTTGTGAACTTTGCCTGACCTTGTGTTTGCGCTCTGGATCCCTGAAGACGATTTATTTCAAGCATAGTCAACAATGCAGCAAACACAGATCTGCTCATAAACATTACACCTGCAGATATATGCATATTCATATGAGGCCAACGCATTTGTTACACATCATTTACTTACGCGGTTACATGCGTCCTTGAAGTCCTGGAATAAAAGAGGTCTCATGGCACTAGCAGCACACTTCAGTCAAGGACTAGACTGAATCAGAACACTAACGTAAAAACAATTCACCACATTCTTTTCCTTGCTCTGAAGGAAGCTCAGACCTTGCACTGTCTCTCAGCTTTATAAAAGATTCTTTGATGGGTAGTGTGTTAGCCGACATGGGAAAAGACCAGACAAAAAAGACTGCACGATTCTGACGGATCTTATGAGCTTTCAGTCTGTTGCAAACTCTCTCACCAGCCTCGCCGGCCATAAAACAACACTTCACAAGCTGAGCCGGACCCATTGGGATTTAATTATAACCAGTTAAGTGAGATCTGCTGGACTGCAACATCATGTTCCAACTCTTCAGCATCAAAATAGCTTCCAATTAGATTTCATAAATAAGAAGCACAAATACACTGGAGTCTGTAAATTAGAGACAATGCACAAACACAAATACGCACATAGACACACAAAAAAAAGTGTTAAATGTGTTAGAGATAGAGACAGAGAGAGTCTTCGCAACTTTGGGGACTTAAGCCTCAGCTGGAAAATATATTTATAAGACAACACTTCTGGATATAAAGCAAGGCCCTTGACATCTCATAAACATTAAGACTTGAAAGTAAAAATATCCACATAAGCATTTGAAATTCACTTTGGTCTGTTGAAGGAGGGTGTAAACACAGTAAGGCCTGGGGAAGAGTTAAACCGAGATTAAAGCTGAGCTTCTATCCACCACCTACTGTGTTTATTCAGCTGAGAGTGAATGTTTAAAACCCATGTACAGTAGTTCATCTCACAGGAACTGAGCAGCTTTTTGGTTGTGCCCAATAATAGCAGGATCTCTGCATTCAAATACTGTTTCCATGGACCAAATATTAGGCTGTTCCCTTTACAAAAGGCTTCACTACGATGTTGCGCTGCTAAGCGCTAGGGGGGGACAGCTTTCGCTGTGAGCTGAGCTGAAATATTGTGTGAAACACGTCAATGAACATTGACCGGAATTTATAGCCTCGGCTGATGTAATCATTAGATGCACCTGAGGCCAGGCTATAAATGGATACGTCACCAGGTGTCGTCAGAAACTCTTTTTTCAGAGCGATTCTGTTTCTGTGTGTTTCACACACCCTGTCAAAACTTTCTTTCCTCTGTTAGGAGTTAGAATCAGTTAAACAGTGTGCAGTGAACTTTGTTCTTTGTTCTCTTTTCTCTTCTGTTTAGAAAATATTATATATATATATTTCTAAAAAAAGAGAGAATGACTGAAAGCATGAAGCGGTGCGTGTTCTCCTCTTCTCGCTCTATAGCTGAAGACGGCACACATCAGTTTTTGCTGTTTGTTTGGGAGCACGCTGCTCTGCGTTGCAGCAGGGGCGGTCGCGAGCACTGCGATTTGCTTTAACAGGCAGAGTGCGTCGTGCTCGCCTCGCTTGCTTCGGAGTCAGCACTCTCGAAAAGATCGTTCGTGGGGCTCTTGCATGGTTTTGGCTGAGGAGCAAGAGACGGGTTGATCCCTTTCTCTCACTCTCTCCCAAACCCAGCTGTTTCTTCACATGATCTCGACGCTCTCGGATCATGAGGTGGATCGCTATTCTCTTCCGCCTCCGAGCTTTCCGTCCGCGATAAAAAATCTACGGAGGAATTGCTCGATGTTGTTACTCGTCGCGGTTGCCAGATTGGTCTGGCCATGCGAAAAAGAGACCCCCAAACGCTCCAAATTAGGGGATAGATTTTATCTTCCAGTCTAAGACAGGGAACGCCTCATGGGTTCCTTCCTTCTTTGATAAACCTCCATTAAGAGCTTTTTCGCTCATGGAGAACCCCTAAAAAAAAAAAAAAAAAAACATATATATACATTTTCTTCCCGTGTTCACATACCCTCGACGTCATTATATTCGACTGTCGTGGGTGCTGAGGCACGGCGGTATTCAGTGATGCCGCCGGTCGAAGAGACGCTTGCGGGCTATCTCTCGCCGGGCTCGGCATCGTCACTTAAGTAGCCCTCTCTCCCCTCAAAGCCTTGTAGGACAACCTCCACTTTAGTGGGAAGGGCTTATCAAGCAGCAGGTCAGGCTGGTGCTGCTCTGCACACTATGCTGTTTTACAGGCATACCAGGCTGACCCCCTGGGCGACCTGAGTGTGGGTTCTGCGCTTGACGAGCAAGCCGCAGATCCGCCTCGGTCCTGACTGAAGGGAGGCTCAAAACAAAGCGTGGCGAGTCATGCTCCTCCTCCCAGGGATTGGGGACAGTCTCGCGCCCTCACCAGCCCCGAGCAAGACCCAAGAGAAAACCCTGACGGTCTTGCACCTAGATTAGGGGGTAGCTCCCCTCGGGACGGGGCGCGTGTTTCACTTCACCCCTCCCGGTACCCCCTCGAAGCCCCCCATTCCCGCCACCTCTTGGTGTTTCGGGTTGCAGAGGCTTCCACCAAAATTGGGTGTTTTCGCTGTTCCTGCATCTTATTCAGGACGCGAAGCACCCGACAACCCCTCAACAGGAAGTGTTAACATATAATACCCACCTCATAGATCCCGGCAGCGTGGAAACTTCTGCCGGATGAATTCTTTTCTGTGGGTCTTATAAGGGCGTCAGGATTTAATTCTCTCGCCGTTTTCTTTCCGTGCTTCAACAGTATGTTCTCACTACTGTGAACCGGATTTCTTTTTTGTAAAAAGAAAAATCAATCTCCTGGTTAAAGGGGCCACGGTGTGTGTTCCCCTTCCAGAGAAAGAGTTAGGCTATTACACTAAATACTTCCCGTTTCCCATGGAGGGTGAGGGGTGGCGTCTGGCTTAGATCTTAAAGCTTGAACTACCCGTGGGTGTTCAAGTCCAAGATGATGCCTGTTAAGACGGTCGTGTCTCAAGCCCTACAACTCGTTTGGCTGGTCACCATCGATCTTATGACGCACTTCTATGCTTCATTTAGAAGTTCTGCCACAACATGGAAAGTTCCTGAGGTTCACTTCCGGGGGCGAAGTCTTCCAGGGTCAGGTTCTTTCTCTCAGCCTAGCCCTTTTTACCCGCACATTCACAATGCATGATGTAGCGCTGGCTCCTTGTGACTCCGGGGCATCTGCATTCTGAATTATGTAGACGACTGGCTGATCCTAGCGCAGTTCCAGGAACTGGCAGTTCAGCACAGGGACATCGTCTCAGCTCATCTGTTTCTCTGGGGTTGAGGCTCAATGCCAAGAAGAGCGTCCTCTCTCCCACTCAGAACACTGTCTATCGGGGCATCGTATGGAGTTCAACTAAATGCGGGCACAACTGTCTCCCGCTAGTATTGAGTCCATTTAGATCACCCTGAGCGAAGTCAGGCTAGGGCAAGGTTGCACTTTTATCAGTATCAATGATTTCCACGTCTCGGGCGAAGGCGTCCACAGGGATCCCTCTGGACCTTCTGCTCATGAGACCGTTTTTGTTGTGGCCAAAAGCCAGGGGATTTCTTCCAAGGGCCAAAACCCCTAGGCTAAATAGGGTTACGCGCCTCAGGCTTCGTTCCCTTTCTATGTGGTTCAGACCCCGGTTTTCTGCCTTGGGTCCCACTCTAGGTGCGTCTTGTTGTCGCAGGCTGCTAACGACAGACGCCTCCCTGATGGGCGGGGTAGCGGCCTTAAGTGGTCAGTCCAGCTTAAGGGGATAGGAGGGTCGTCAGCTCGGTTGTCACAGTCACTGTCTCGGGTTGATGGCTGTATTTCTGGCCCTGAAATACCTCCTCCTGAGGCTGCCATGTCTTTGTGCGGGTGGACAATGCAGCGGTAGCCTCTTACATAAATCATCAAGGAGACCCACGTTCTTGTCAGCTGTATTTCTGACACGTTGGGTTCTCCTTAGGGCCCAGGGCAAGCTCCTGTCACTCAGGTCAGTTATATCCCTGGATGCCCGTGATATGGGAGCAGATTTACGGTCCAGACAGAAAATACCAACGGGGAGTTAAGAACTCCACCCTGAGGTAGTAGTTGCCCGAGTTCAGCCAGCAAGGGTTTTTGCCTCTTACTGATAGCACCAGCTGGCCGAACAGGGCTTGGTTCTCGGAGCTAATCTCTTCCCTCGACGGCTCGCCTTTGGCGATGCCGAACAGGAAGGATCTTCTGTCTCAGGCACAGGGCAATATTTCATCCCTGCCCCAAATTGTGGAATCTTTCATGTTTGGCCCCTAAGGGTACCAACTGAAGGACACAGGGCTCTCTCCTGAGGTTATCGAGACCTTTTTAAATGCCGGGCTTTTTCCACTTGGAACAAGTTTGGGTGAGATCTTAGGGCAGAAGAGGACCTCTTCGCCTCTATGAATAGCGCAATGTCTCCTCTACTTCTCCCTGAAATCACCCAGCCCCCTTGGGTCTGGACATTAAAACACATACATGACCCAGAATGCGTCTGTATGCGTTTCTTTCCCCGGTTTCTCTGCTCCCGGGAGTCTTGGCAATGTTAACCAGCAAGGGTCTTGCCTCCTATTAATGGCGCTGCGCTGGCTGAACAGGAAATGGTTCTCTGAGTTAATATCTCTCCTCGACGGTTCGCCTTTGGCGATTCCGATCAGGTAGGACCTTCTTTCTCAGGCTCAGGGGGCATATTCATCCCCGGCCCGAATTGTGAAACCTTTCATGCTTGGCCCCTGTAGGGTACCAACTGAGGTTCACAGGGCTTTCTCCTGAAGTTATCGAGACCATTGCAAGTGCTAGGGCTCCCTCCTTTGGAACTGATCTGGGTAGATTTTACAGGGCAGAAGAGGACCTCTTCGCCTCTGTTGATAGCGCAATGTCTCCTCTACTTCTCCCCGAGTCACCCAGTCCCCCCCCCCCTCGGGGGTGCTGTTTGTGGTGGCGCATACATGGCACCAATGCGCCTGCATGCGTTTCCTTTTAATCAGTTCAAATTACAGAACCAGCTAACTGCCAGTTTGCTTCAGTTCTGGATTTTCTGTGGAAAGAACTGTCAGCGGGCACTTGCCTCGCCACTGCCAGGTTCTATGTGGCCTCCACTTCGGCTTGCCACGCCTTGGTGGGCGGGGTGCCCTCTAAGAGGCATCCTTGCTAGGACCTCTTCATAGGGTAAGACCCCCGTTTTTAAAACCTCTAGAGTCAGCGTTTGGTAGACTTCTGACTCTCAAGATGGTTTTTCATATGGCAATTACGTCTCTAAGGAGACTTGGGTACCTACAGGCTCTGTCTCTTTTGCCGGCCTGTTTTGAGTTGCCCCAGGTAGGACCAAGAGCATTCTTTGCACCCTCACCCTGACTACCTGCCCAAGGTGCCTTTCTCGACCCTTGGCCAGTCGTTCTCTAAGCCTTCTGCTCCCTGCCGTTTGTAATGCCGGAGCAGCTAAGACTACTCAGACTTTGTCCAGTCTGTGCCCTTCAGAATTATGTCCACCGCATTTGCTAGTGGCGTAAATTCAGGGCAGCAGTTCTTCACTTTGAAGCCGCGACCGGGTTGTCACTTTGGGTGAGGGACCTACTGCCCGGGCCTACGAGGCGCGCGGTCAAGCTTCGCCAGTAGGTTTTAGGGCGCACTCTTCCAGAGGGCTCTCCTCCTCTAAAGCTTTGGCTAGAGGTCTCCCTCTGCAGCAAGTTTGTAGTGCGGCAGGTTGGTCCTCTCCGCGCACATTCATTAAACTTTATAGTTTGGATGTTCTTGCCACTCTTGGCTCTTACGCCCTTGAGTTGACACCGAACAAGTTTGTGGTGCGGCAGGTTGGCACTCTCCGCACACACTAATCACATTTTATGGTTTAGATGCTTTGCTACTCTGGGCTCTTATGCCCTTGAGTCGACATCTCAGCTCATGCCTGAACAAGTTTGTGATGTGGCAGGCTGGTCCTCTCCGCTCACATTCATCAGTTTTTATGACAAGTTTGTGTTGCGATAGGGTTCTCTTCGCACACATTCATCAAACTTTATGGGTTAGATGCTTTGCTACTCTGGGCTCTTATGCCCTTGAGTCGACATCTCAGCTCATGCCTGAACAGGTTTGTGATGCGGCAGGCTGGTCCTCTCCGCTCACATTCATCAGTTTTTATGACAAGTTTGTGTTGCAATAGGGTTCTCTTCGCACACATTCATCGAACTTTGTGGGTTAGATGCTTTGCTACTCTGGGCTCTTATGCCCTTGAGTCGACATCTCGGCTCATGCCTGAACAAGTTTGTGATGCGGCAGACTGGTCCTCTCCGCACACATTCGTCAAAAAATTAATGGTTTAGATGTTTATGCTACTCCGGTCTCTTATGCCCTTGAGTCGACATCTCAAGCTCATGTCTGAGACCTCTCGCGTTTTTGTGAGTACACTGCACAACCGTAGGGGTCCAGACAGCCCCAAGTGCGGCGGCGTGGGTATTGCGTTCCTCTAAGCTTAGCAGCGCAACATCGTGAGTGAAGCCTTTTGTAAAGGGAACGTCTCGGGTTACATGTGTAACCCTTGTTCCCTGAAAAGGCGGAACGAGATGTTGCGCTGCTTTGCTGCACTGGGACGTCCCAGGACTGCTCTTCAAAAAGAAGTATCTGACGACACCTGGTGACGTATCCATTTATAGCCTGGCCTCAGGTGCATCTAATGATTACATCAGCCGAGGCTATAAATTCCGGTCAATGTTCATTGACGTGTTTCACACAATATTTCAGCTCAGCTCACAGCGAAAGCTGTCCCCCCAGCGCTTAGCAGCGCAACATCTCGTTCCGCCTTTTTCAGGGAACAAGGGTTACACATGTAACCCGAGACGTTTTCAAGCTAGATTTGAATGCTTGGTCTGAACCTGGGTCTGGAGTTCGATTCCACTTCCATCTCCTGACCCAAAGCAGTCTTTTCAAAATTCATTATTTCACACTGAACTGCTCCATTAATGTAATTTGTACAGCTATATTCCAAAATATGTCAAACCACAATTTAGCACAAAAGTCGAGGAAGTGAAAAATGCTTCAAAACAAAGTTTGTAATGTTGTGATTCACCTCAGAGCCGCTTGGTTTGGTTCATGGCTTAGAACTGTTTTATGAAGGATTTAATGAAAAGTCTAGTCTGGAAGAAATGAAGGGAAAATTACTTCTGTAACCAAGATAGTTAACACATCCAGTTTGACAGCACAGACATTTGAAGATAACTCTATCGTCCTTTAAGTACTGAGGTTTACCCACTACAGTAGTGGGTTAAGTATGCTCCTGTTTCAAGCGGCTATGAATGTGATTCTTTTGTGGGCACCAGAGGAGGGTAGTAATGTGCTACATTTACTCTTTTACATTTTCTTTTTTGTAAAATTTTATTTTAAAATACTTTTATCAGTTTGTTTTATGGTGGGTACTTTTCACTCTTACTCAAGTATATTTTTGATGAAAAAAAGTTACTTTTACTCTGTTACAGTGGGTAGCCTTCTTGTAGTTACTTTACTGGTTTTTATTTAATAAGAGTTAATAAATGCATAATTTATTGGGATTTTCTAACAGGACTTTTACGACAGCGGAACTTCACAGCTGCACGCTGTCACTCAAGTCATGTTCACTACAGCAGCAAGTGTGCAAAACAAACATTTCTTCACTCTATACAATGCCTTAATTTTACAACAAGACAAGGATATATTTCAAGATTAAAATTGCAACTCCAACTTAAGAAACGTAGTGAGGTAACGTTTAGAGATTGTGACAATTTGGGCTTGTCTGTGTCATGGTGATACTCATTTTCAGCGTGAATCTGTAACTATGGGCTTTTATGACCTCAGTTACTAAGTCTGCATTTTCATATCAGCACTGCAACAAATCAGTGACTACTGTATATATCCTTGTAAACATCCGCGTTAAGTGAAAATGTTTTGCCCTGCCTATCGCGAATGTGAGCATTTCTGACAGTCACTGAACTAAATTCACGAAGGATGTAAAAAGCTGTGAAATAATGACAGAAGGCATGAATAAAGCATAATCTTGCTTCTGTGTATAATTAAACATTATATATAACTTGGGTCTGTGTGACATTATTCAAATTTTTCACTGTAATATTTACTAGAAAACGGTTTCCAAACTTCTCTTCTAATTGACAGATTCATCCAAATCTGAGAAGCATCCTTAAACTGATAGTTTAGCCTTTAATTAATATTATATCATTTCCCCACCCTCATGTTCTTCCAACCCTGTGAAACTTTCTGCATTCTGTGGAACCCAAAAGATGTTAGGCAGAATGGTAGATACTGACCTTTTCAGTCACCATTCCCTTTTAAAATATGGAGGGGGAAAACATGCAGTGAAAGTAAATGATGATTAAGCATTCTTTCTAACATCTCCTTATTGGAATAATATTTCCAAAATTTTACATATTTGCATCCTTTTTTTTCTTCTGTTAAACACAAAGAATTTTAGAAGAATATCTCAGCTCTGTTAGTTAAATGCAAGTGAATGGGTACTAAAACTTTGAAGCTCAGAAAGGCAGCATTAAAGGAATTCAAATGACACTGGTTCAATATATGCCTTCAGAAGAGATATGATAAGTATAGGTGAGAAACGAATCAATATTTAAATCCATTTTACAAATAAATCTCCACTTTCACATTCTTCTTGTGGTTTTGGTGATTCAATTATTTGTGCATATCACCACCTACTGGGCAGAGAGGAGAATTAATAGTAAAAAAAGACTTAAAGGGCACCTATTATGGCATTTAAAATGTTCCAATATTGTTTTGGGAGTCCCCAACAACAGTTTTACATGCATGCAATGACAAAAAACACTTTTGTTGTCTTATAATATGCATTTATGTTTACCTGATTTGCTCACCGACTCCCAAATGATTCGTTCAACGACTAATTTTTCCAAACCCCTCCTTTACGTGACGCTAATCTGCGGTGATTGGTCAGATGACCCAGTCAGTTGTGATTGGTATACTCTGTGCAGAGATTGTCGGAAACGGAATGCCCATCACCGCTTTGTAGTAAAATAATCTAAATCAGAGAAGGAATTTGAGTTGATTTATGTTAGCGATCATAGCCTAAAGTTCGGTGGTAAACACCCAATCAGTTATTGTTTGCGTTAGCCCAACGCATAAACATACAGATAAAGCACTGCATTACTACAAGTTATTGCTCTATTCTTTATGACAACTCCAATAACATCGACAAACATTTCACATATTTCAAAAAAATTGACATTGGAGACCTAGAAGCTGCGCTGAGCGTAACTTACACAACACACACAAATACTTATTAAGCATGCTAAAAAACACATAAAAGCAAGAATTATTAATAATACTTACAGGTTGTGATTCGGAGGATGAAGCTGATCCAAATAAACTTGGTACTGATCCTTCCTTCAGTATCAACCGGCTCGCGAATCCGCACTTGACAGCATTCATGTTCGTAAAGCAATCGTCATTAAAATGACGCGAACACAGCACAAGGTTCGGGCTATACTTGTGTGGTATAGTTATAAATATAAACTCTAGCCACTGATTTTTCACATGCTCGTCCCAGGGCAGTGAAAAAAAGGTCGCTTTTGATATGCACTTCAGAACACAGCGTCTTGTTGTCGACATGATGTTTTCAAGTTTTCTCTGGTGTCTGCGCGTGCAATGAGTGGGCACGGCCAATTTGATAATTTTTCGCCTTGACGTCAGAACGAAAAGGAAAATGACTCATTGGAAAAACGATTCATTAAATTGACTCAGAGTCGACTCCTACTTTTGAGAGACAATAACTTTTTTTACGGTGAACTTTCATATATAAAACTTTGCAGGATGTTTTTGTTCACTTAAATCTATGTTACACGCTACATGAAAGGTAATTTTCAAAATTCCATAATAGGTGCCCTTTAATATATTATTTAATTTTATTTTACTTTATATCTGTTTCTCACCAACACCTATCATATTGCTTCTGAAAATCACCGGAGTAACATTAATTACCTTTATGCTGCCTATATGTGCTTTTTGTAGATTCAAAGTTCTGTTCACAATTCATTTGCATTTTATGGACCAACAGAGCTGAGATATTCTTCTAAAAGCCTTAATTTGTGTTCTGCAGAAGAAAGAAAGACATACACATCTGGGATGCATGAGGGTGAGAAAATGAGAGCATTTAAACTTTTTGGTGAACTGTCCCTTTATTTTGATGCATGGACGAATCATATGGGTTTGGAACAACATGGTGGTGAATGATGACAATTTACATTATTAAAAATAATATTAATAGTATTATTATTATTATGAATCATTCTACAATGCATGTTAAATGTGTATCATGTACTGGAATATAGGTGAGTAAACATCCATTACGTTATATGTTAAAGTAACTAGTTACTCACTACTTGAGTATTATTTTTATTGGATAATTTCTTACTCTTATTTGAGTCATTTTTAAAAAAATTTTAAGTAGGGCCTAATTGTATGCTTGAGTAAAGTTTTTGGCTACTCTGTCCACCTCTTGTGGGCAACAAAGTTCTAAATAAAGCCTTTAGTAAACTGCAAACAAACAAACCAAACTCAGATGTCAAACAGACTTGGGTCCACACCAAAAGGCTCTAGTGTGAAAACTTTCTCAATCCTTGTTTCAGTCAGTTGTTTGTAAAAGATGGATACATCATAACCCATCATAACATAACTTTTAATGGTGCCGGTGAGTGTATGTGTTTTGATTTAGACACTGCTTATTTTCCTTTACCACCAATAGGGTACAGATGTCTCTCTCTTTCTTTTTTTAGATTACCCAAAAAACACTGATGAAGACATCAGCATCGCAGAAAGTCCATCTGCTAAGATGTCATATTAATAGAGCACAGAGACAGAGTTGAGTTGTAGACTGTTAGTACATACTTTTCACACTATTATGAGATGTTAAGCAAAATGTTAGCTTCAGTTACGTACATTTATTTTCATTGAACCTCTTGTTTTTATTTCCATTCAATTTAATTAATTGATCAATGAATTAATTGTGATTTATTCAAAAATTGTGCCTCTTTTGAGCAAAATTTTTGGGTAAACTATCCCTTCAAGAATGTCCAGCTAACTAAACATTTACCTTCACAAGCAACATGTGGGCAATATAAATTTGAATCTGGCCATTCAAGTAATAACCTTCATTTGGTTGCAATGACAACAGCAATTCCATGATACCACTAAAGAGATGAATTGTTTAAGTGAGGACAATTTCTCATAATCTGCATTTCTTATATATTATTTAAAAATGAATATGTTTAATTTCTTTTCAAAGCTAGTAGTTCAAGACCCTAGTCTAAGATTTACATCAGACACTTTACATTACATTGTCGCAATAAAAATTTCATCAAAACAAGGCTTTGCCCCACTGTGCCCTACGGCATTCTTTTAGATCTTAAAAATCTAATTTCAAAAGAAGTGATAGATTGCAAGCAGCAGCCAAACCTTTTGCATATCAAATCTAATGAGGTCTATTTCCATCACAACACCCTCTCACTGTCTCACACAAACACATGCAGGATGCCAAATGTCCATATGCAAGTTAAATGTACGTAGAGATCAGCTGTACTGCCATCCAGGGTGTTTTGTTTTGCTCTGTTAGGTTTGATTGTAGATGTTTGATTTTCAGCTCTTTGTACTTGTGTTTTAAATTGAGAACTGCATCGCTTGCAGTCTACCAAATTATGTCTTCTGCTCACATATGAAAGGATTCAAAAGTTTTATTCCTTTGTCATTTTTATTGGAACAGACAAATTTTCTAGCAAACCCAATGAGTAAATAACTGTAAAAAAAACACTTTGTCAGCGAAAACGGAGCTTTTTGAAAAATCTAAATAAATTTGAAAAAACGGCATCTTCACGTTTTAGTGGGGACTGAGAAAATGTATATATCTGAAAATGATGACGTCTTTTATTGTCATATGACACAGTGATGTGATTCATTCAACCGAAACAATCAAGATTTTTCTCATGCGCAGTCAGGGGATTTAAGCGTTTTCATATGTTTCAGTGCAAAATCCTGACTGGCACTCGCTGCCCCGCTTCCCTTTATACCCGTATGTCCATGCAAATTCTGTCCGCCAACTTGACGTTGACCTTTCTCAGGTTTAGAGGTACGTTTGGCTTCCCAGGAAGACCCCTTGTGTCACTTCATTCCACACAACGTCTCGTTCCAATTCCCTCAGGGAATGGAGGTTACAACAGTAACCATGACGTTTTCAAATGTATCCAGATTAATGTAGCCTAAAAATTACTGGAACTACATGTACATTCAATGGTTTGAACCACACGCATTCCAGCCAATCAGAATTTAGTATTAAAGCATACCATGGAATACATTTGAAATAAACTATTCTTCCCCAAAGTTCATTACCCTAACTGTAGGAATTTGTGGTTGCCAAGCAATGTAGCAACTTTGTGCATTAATTATAGAATGTGGAGAATCGGATCTATAGGTTTTATAAAATACATTTTCATGTCCTGGTGTAGAATTACTTTAACTGACAAAACATTTTGCAGTGGATTTTCATACTATGCTGAGTAAATAGATATTCCATTAATATTCCATCATTTAGTAGTTCCATTCATGTTGACTTAAATCTGCTCTGACTGACTGTAAAAGACACAGATATCATCTTTATGGCTATCACTGGACAAAAAACAGAGCTTATCAAACATGTAATTATGATGCAAACACTCCAGACACGGTGCTAATTACAGAGTGAAGTCTGAACTGCAGGACAACTGCTAATTCATGCTGACGGGCATCCAGTGCAACAAACTGTTGTCTGAGATGCAAATAAACAAGTATTCTGAACAGTATTATGGCATCTGTTGCAGAGGGTTTACTCTTTCAGTTTGGAGTCCTTGTTTTAACTGTCTTTGCTTTTGGCACTATAAAATGGTAAATTGCTACTGTTTGCACAGGACTGCTGTTCCATTCTTTTCCAGACATGACATGTTTATCTAGAAGTAGTTTTTGTTAAATGTACAGTTTAATGTAGTTTTTGTTTAATGTGGTGTCTGGTTCATATCCCAACCAAATATATAATTTTTTTATGAATAAATCAAGTAAAATTGCAACTGAACTTGACATCCAGTGATCTTCATAAATTTTTTTTTATAGATCACCTTTGAAATTTTTTCCCCATGAGAAGATTCTTGTCAAGTTTCGAGCAACATTAAAGTGGGTAGATGATGACATCATTTTAAGTTTTAAGCAAATGATCTACAGAAGGTGTGACTTCATTAAAACTGTGGCAAAAATCAACCGTTCTGCCCAGATTGTTTTAGACAATCACTTTTATCAACAGCTGCCCTGCAACTTAATTAACCACATTTTTATTTTATTTTGAAAGTTGCTTACAAAATCCACTTAACTCAAAAATCACGCTTCAGAGTGTATCGGATCGGGGGGATATCTCGGTCATTTACGGACACAGAATTGAGGCATGTCTCCTATGATTGGATTTTAATAGAAATGAGGGTGAGAGGGTCATCCTTTGACCATTTCTGATGTGCCGTGTCAAATCCATAAGGATAGGTGTGAGAGATGGAGTTTACTTGTCGCCACAGTTATCATTTACTATCAATTTACAATCCAAAGACTTTAAACACTCAGCAAGAAACAATGCACATTGGTGACTCAAAAGAAAAAAGACAGAAAACTTTCTCTG
This sequence comes from Xyrauchen texanus, assembly GCF_025860055.1. Classification (NCBI taxonomy): domain Eukaryota; kingdom Metazoa; phylum Chordata; class Actinopteri; order Cypriniformes; family Catostomidae; genus Xyrauchen; species Xyrauchen texanus. The sequence continues at coordinate 17,316,077 of NC_068318.1, read as the reverse complement.
TATCATTAGACAATTCATTCTCAAGTATGCATTTATAGCATGATGAAGGGGTGCGATTGAAGCAAACAGACAGAAAGAGGAGGGGGGAGATTGTTTGACTGAATTGACAGAGGTAAAGTGTAGATGAGACAGGATCATTTACACCACATAGATGTCAACAACAGCAGTAGGCCACAGATGAAAGACATTTAAGAAGAATCAATATATTACTGCCTCTCTACCAATCCCCCATCAGTATTAAAAAATAATTGGTACTGGACAAACACTGCAAGAATAAAACAAAACATCAAAGGCTTCAAACAACAATGCACAAAATAACAGATTAACAAATAAAACAATTAATTAATTGGAATACAAAGCTTTGAAACTATATCATCTATTGCCCTTTTTCTAGCGCTAAATGATGCCCTCTTACCAATCTTTCTCTATGTAAAGCACGCACACGCGCACACACACAAGCTCACACACACACACACACACAAGCTTACACACACCAAGTTGCAAGGTTACAATAATTAAACCTTGTTATTATTACAATAAAATGTAACAAAACAAATACAAATCTCAAATCAATATTCAATTTCAACAGATTAATTAAACACTAAGAAATATAAATGGAAAAATTCAAAACAATGGGACTGAATTAGTGGTGATTTAAGATAATTAAAAACAAGATTAAAATAGACAAGCTGTTTGCAAATCTTTGTGTCAAAGGCAAATTTATTTCTGTTGTATTCCTGTCTTTTGTTGCAAAAATGTTGCTATTTTTCTTACCAATTGAATTTTTTTTCTGTTGACTTGGTTTCGTTGGACCCAAGGAAGGACTGCCTCTTCTGTTTCTCTTCTCTTCTCTTGATCTTCCTCATCTGCTTTCTTCTCTCTTGCAAATCTCTATTTTGAAGTGTTGCTTGCTTCTTCCAGATACTCCATGCCATGTAGTGTCCAAGGAAAACTCGGAACACCAAAACTCCTGAGGAAGCCTCTCACTCTCTGCTCTATGGTTTACACACCCAACGGGAGTCACAAGTCCTCCTTGCAGAAGGCCTCGCTTTATCCAGACAATAGCTATCCACGATCATATCAGAGTCCAAAACATCGGAACAAACTTTCTACATAAGCCAAAGAATCAAGCAACACAAAGTACGCAACACAAGGAAACGTCTTGGTTACTTTCGTAACCTCCATTCCCTGATGAGGAAACGAGACATTGTGTCGATGTAGTGACACTAGGGGTCTCTCTTGAGAGCCTCGGTTACCTCTTATCTATGAGAAAAGGCCAATGAAAATTGGCAAACAGAATTTGCATGCCCCTCCCGCAGACATACGGCTATAAAAGGAGTGAAGCGTGCGTCTGTTCAGACAGGTTTTGAACTGAGGAGCCGAGAGTAAGGTCCTGCCCATTTCAGCGGCTTTGTACAGTGTTGTGGCAAGAGGGACACAACGTCTTGTTCCCTCTTGGAGTCTGCAGAGACGCTCTCCGATGCAGCGGTGAAACTATCATCCAGCTTGGGGGCTCCGAAAGGGACATCAGACTGGCCGTAAGGCGAGCCGGTCTCATCTCGGAACCGGACGGGGGCAAACGAGCGTGCTGGGTAACGGGTAGTCCACGAGGATTTACCTTGCTAAACCGCGCCCGTTAAATTCCCCAAATCGTCTCCAGCACCAGCTGCGCCGGCCCTATACCCTTGGGTAGAAGGCATGATGCTGGGGCGGCTAGAGTGGCTTTCCCTCGAATTCTGTTTGCCAATTCTCATTGGCCTTTTCTCAAAGAAAAGAGGTAACCGAGGCTCTCAAGAGAGACCCCTAGTATCACTACATCGACACAACGTTGAGTGAGTGAAGGGGAACACAATGACATGCAAGTACATCTCCAAGAATTTTGTTCAAATTGCAGGTGTATTAGTTGAATACTTTGGGTAATCTGATTGCAAATAGATTTAGACTCAAAGAAGGATAAATGGTTCTTAAGGCATTGTCAACAGACTCCATAAAGTTCATTTTCTCTGTATTGATCTTTTATTTCACATTCTGTCACTACTCACCAACCTGTTTCATGTTGTATGTGTTAGATTAAATTTTTGTTTAGAATAGCAATAAAGTTTGTCTGTATTTAATGATAATTTGACTGTGGTATATTTTGATAACTAATCTCATCTCTGTTTTTAAAAGATTTAGCTTCAAATCTATACCTAAATATGTGTAATATTATTTTCAATAAGCCATGAGAATAATATTAGTCCAATAAGTGAATTAATCATAATTCCCTTATTAAAGCTAATTCCTTACAAAAGAACTTGTGAGCAGTTAAAAAGAGACGTTGTATTACAAAGTTAATGGTGGAGAATTTTATTCAGACAAATAATCTAGTTTTTTGTCATTTAACTAATATATAATGGTTGTATAACGCAACTAATTCCATTATAAAATTCCTTACCTAATAATATAGAATAAGGACAGTTTAATTTAATTCCTAGCTCACATATACAGTTCCTACATATAATGGTGGAGTATTGCGACACTTTAATCTGTACCGTGTACATTTAAATAACCAAATTTGCTAAATATAATGGTGGAGGTACGCAGGCATTTAATCCGTACTGTGTATATCTACATAAACCAAATTTCCTACATGTATGACTATCTTTTTTCTGCAGAACACAAACAAAGATATTATAAAGAATATTTCAGCTCTGTAGCAAGTGAATGGTGACCAAAACACCATTCCAAAAATCACTTAAAGGCAGCATAAAAGTAACCAAGTTAACTCCATTTGTTTAATCCATGTCTTCTGAAGTGATCTAATCAATTCTGGGTGATATACAGTGTAAATATTTATATATCTTTTATCACCATACATTTTGCCATTGCAGTCTCTTGGCACGGTCATTATTTCAAACCCGGTTTATAGTGATAAAGGGGTCATAGCTCTCATCCAAAATCGATTGGATCACTTCAGAAGACTTGTAAATCCTGGTTTAAACCACTGAAGTCATAATGAGTACTTTTAGGCTGTCTTTATGTGTTTTTTGGTGATTCAAATTTATGGTCACCATTTACTTTCATTTTATGGAATAACAGAGCTAAAATATTCTTCTAAATCGTATTTTGTCTTCTGCAAAAGAAAGAAATGTATGCACATCTGGGATGGCATAAGGGTGAGTAAATGATGAGATAATTTTCATTTTTAGGTGAACTTTTCCTTTAAGACTGTTAATAAGTAATTGCATTACAAAAATGGTGTCATTGAAAATGCACTAGCAATCTCATTCATAAAAAAATTTCGGGAAATTATTACAACAATGCAATCAAGTTTCAAAAGCTAAATAAGACTAAAATCTATTTTCAAATTAATAAATCAACTCGACCAAGACCCACTCTCCAGATATCATGTAAATTTGACCCTAGTGTTTCACTGCACCATTTCATCCATTTAGACAGCTTGTTTACATGTAAAACTGGCCATCAGTAAACTTTACTGTGTCTTTACATAACTCACATTTTCTTTCAGTGGTGACAAATGCAATGTGCTCAATTTGGACAATGATGCTCCCTATTTCACTTTTTCACACAGCAGAGCTGATATTCCATCCCGCCTGTACCGAGCAATGTCAAAACATTCAAATATTTTCACTGATGAGCAAATACTTGAGAAGAAAGTCAAAAAAATCTGAGAGGGGACAAAAGGCATATTGCCAGAATCAATAACAAAGAAATGACCAAAAATCGATGCTCATTCTCAGAGGTAACCGGCAGACAGGACTATCATTTTGGTGGGTGAGGCATGACCCATCAGGTTCAAACAACAATGATGTGAAATCCCATTAAGGAAAGTGGCAACAGAGGGCAACAAACACTGAGACCTCTAATGCATCAAAACTGAGAGGTGGCATAAAGATAGCCTGTCATCTAAAAGCCAAGGAAAAACGAATAGAAAGACAGTGACCGGGGAGATTTCTTAAGGTTCTTTTAGTGAGTAGGGCGACACATTGAAGATTTAGCAAAAAGAGCCTGCTTGTTAACTCTGAAGTACTGCATGCAGAGTGGTACACTTGCCCACTGTAATCAAAGTGAATCACAGGTAAATGTCCCTGACCATTTAGGAAACCTATATAACCTCTTATACGTGATCCTAAGATGCCATTAAGATCCATTAGAGTTCCATTAGCATTTCAATGCTTCTGGAAAACTCAAGGGCTGCTTGATATGCACAAATGAGTACACATTTCATAGTACAAGATCCTGCAGAGCGAGTTGAGAATGTGAGGACAATGTTATAAATGAGGCTGACCATGCATACAGCACAGCTTATCAGTACATGTATAGCATTGTACACTGGGGTTCAGAAATCGTCACAGAAAATCAGGGAATCTTTTTTTCTTTCTTTTTTCCGTTCAACTAAATATAAGCTTTTTCGATTGTTTTTTCCAAAGATTTTTTGGACCCCATCTTATTTCTACACTGGCAGTATAACAAGTTTACCTGGAGTAATTGAATATTCGACTGCCCCAGAGTGAGTGGTTCCCTCTGGAGCCACCGTGAAAGAAGCAGGAGTCTGTCCCGTCAAAGTAGTTCAGCCCATCTTCAGTGTTGCTGGAGGCATGACTGTGGACCACATCCAGCAGAACTATGATGCCCATAGAGTGTGCAGTATCAACCAGATGCTTCAGATCATCAGGAATGCCAAACCGACTGTAAGAAGACAGAATGTGGGTTCTGTCATTAGTACTGAATTGTAGTTTCTTATATAGTGTAGCCTACTATTCTTTCACCTTAACTGGTACAGCATGGTGCTAGCGGTGCCAAGGTAATGGGCTTGATTCCAACAAAACACACAGATAAATATACTGTATACCTTGAATGCTCTGTAAGACGCTCTAGTTAAAGGTGTCTACAAAATGCACTAATGTATCTGAAGCCTAGTTGATAAAGATCTTGTTTGGTAACCGAAAGGTTGTTGGTTCAAACTCCAGAAGGGTTGATCCATGAATCATCACTATGTGCTTGTTGCAGGATAGTATCTAAGGTGGTATAGGTTACTTTTGCAGTAGTTCAACTGGTACAGCATGGTGCTACCAATGTCAAGGCTGTGGGTTTGTTTCCCAGGGAACACAAATGAGGTTCTCCATCAGGATTTATGGACCGGGGGACAACATTTTCCAAATTGGGCCCCCCGATCCCAATGGAGGGGGCCCATTGGGATGGTGGGTTAAACTGTGCGGAGTGCTTGTACGTGCTCATTGCTTACCTGGATACAAAAAACGAATATTCTAATAAAGAACGCTGTCTTACTCTTAATGATTTTTGTTTTTTTACTAAATAATTGCTAAAAATATGTATTTATTTTTCTAGAGTAGCAACAGTAATGTTTACAACAGCAAATTTACTATATAAACTCAATATCTCACTGGCAACAAATCTAAAATGTCAATAAAATAATTGTATCCAATGGCTGTGAAGAAAGCAGGGAAGGCTGTCATCAAGGGGCTGTGTTTGATGTCAATCAAACTGCACACACGTGGATCAAGTGCAGGTGGACCTGTCACTGTCTTTGCTGCCTAATAGGGGTGTAACGGTATGATAACCACGGTATTACGGTTTCAAGGTATTTAGGTGCATTCATAATATTAAAAGCAGTTCAATATTTGGTTATAAAATAGTCTATTTCTGATAAAACACATACAAATATTTAGGTTATAACCAATTCTTGAACTTTATTTCGGATTTCCTCAACTTTAATCCTTTAACTTTTGATCTTGAACATCAGGACACTCTCTTAATCCGACAAGGTAAAAAAAGAAACATGTACAGTAGTCAGATGATCATAACTAAAAATATTTTGTTATTGTTATTTTATTATATATTAAATTGAATTGTAATCATTTGTAATGATTATTGCCCAGGTTAACACTTCAAATATGTATTTGCATGCGTTCAGAAATTTGTTGCATTTGTGATTTAAATTCTACAATACCTACTAAAATTATATTATTCATTTGCAGTTTATTTATTGGCATTTTGTCCAATACTGACAATTTCAGCCACAGTTTCACTGTCAATTTCTTGCATGCATATTTTCAATGTCAATTTCCTGAACACCAAAAGCCATGCATTTTGTAAACCCTAGTTAATAGCCGATCATTTTTGCAGCAAACGTTACAGACTTTACAGAACATCAATATAGCCATCAACATTGACATTGCTTTACATAGCCAAGTAAACCCAGACAGCGGAAATAAAGGTTCAGTCTGAACCAGACATGTCTAAATGATGCACTCGTGCTGAACTTCTAATGTGCTCGTGATGCGCAGCGCTAAAAACACCTGCATGTCACCTTTAAAATTGAGTGACAGTCAAATGTATCATGAGGAAGGCGCAATTTAAAGATTTATTTTATCTAGCCAAGTTTATATGATTATGTGTAAATGTCTCAGATTCTGTCTTAATTAAACTGATTAGGATTTTAGAAAAGTTCTGAATCTTCATGAAATACCGTCAAAGATTTCAACGGTATAATAACCCTCCATTTTAAAACCGAGGTATATAGTGAAACCTTGAAACAGTTACATCCCTACATGGCAGGAAAATTGCAATGTTTATTTTTTTAATTAGGTAGATGGTGAGGCATTTTGACTTTCTAGTCAGTCCCCGCTATACATTTGCTGCACAATGCACATCGTGTGTGTTCCGCACATCTGATTGGCCAGGTGTTTCGCCCAAACCATTTACACAATAACAGCGGGGGGATGGGGATCAGAATCAGATGACAAGATGAAATGTGTTTTAATAATAACAATTAATGTATTTATCATGTAAATACATATACATTCTCTTTTTTGGGATATATGTCAGTAAGTAAATTGTTGTAACTGATCACATTAAGGATCAATATAGACCTTTGCATAGGCCCCCCTGGGCATTGGATCGCCACTGGACATTCAATGTAAAATCTGGGTTGTGAAGCAATAACAATTGAGAAACACTAACATAGAAAGCTAACTATAACAGTCATCCATATGATCAAAATCAAATCAATGTACGTACACTCCAAGCATGCCTTCCACTATCGACTCTACTTTACAGAGTTAAAATATATTGGGACGAAGAAGAACAAAGAAAGTGAGAACAGAGTTAATGATATTCCCTCCTTTGCCTCCCTCCACCTGGCAGAGAGGAATAGGCCTTAAATGTGCATGAGTGATCAATCATGAGTGAAATTACTCTGTATACATTGCACTTTATCTGGACTGGTTCACCAGTGCTGGCCGCCTCAGCCAGCCAAAGCTGAAAAAGGATTCCCAATGACTCTGTCATATCTTATTAGCTTGAGGGAGTTGCTCACTCCCCACATTCAAAGATGCAATTTTCTTTCATGAGAGTTTATTTATTTTGAAGACCCGATTCTATTTTTTACAATTGTTTTTTATCAGGCCTTTCTCCTATTTGGGGATTAACGGCAAATGTGTTTACAGTAAGATTACTGCCCTTGACAGGGGACCTCATCCTGATTTAAAGACTTGAATTGTTGCTGCATAGTCCGAGAGACACCCGACCAAAACCTGAGCCCTAACGGAAAATTAAAATCATTTAGATAAGTGTCACATGATCAGTCTACCAGGCCTTGTAGATATACCACTATTAAATAAAATGTGACCAGTGACCACTAATAAATAAAATGCACAAATGTTTGAACATGCAGTAAAAGCTTTCGTTTTGAGATCTTTACTCGTTACTGAAACAACTTTGCAGTGGTAACACAAGTTATTATTTTTTTACCAGATATTTTTGTCCAAAAGCTTACAGTAGACTTATTAGGATGTATAGGATGTTCTCCTGGAGCAATTAAGGGTTATGTGCTTTTCTCAAGCGCATAATGGTAGAAACTTTCATAGATCTCACTTTGCGGAATTTGAACGTACTTCATTGAAAGAGGCACAAGAGTCACATTTAGGAAAGTAGAAAGCAACCACCTATCAACCACCCACAGCACCCTTGCAACAACCTAGCAATGCCCTAACAACACACTTGCAAATGCATAGCATAACTCTACTCAGCAGAGTTGACTATTTGTAATTAATCTCTGTAATTTACCTGGATGCGGCAAAGAAGTTAGTGACTTGATAGCCAAAGCTTGCATAGTAGGCATGTTCCATGATTGCCATGAGCTGAACACAGTTGTATCCTGAGATGAAGATACAAGGGAAAAGTGAAGAAAAAAGGAACAACATCACAGATAAGTTAGAATAGCTTCTTGAAACACACTAAAGACACATCTAAGGCATTCTCTTTGTTTAAGTAATATTAACAAGGATTAATTCCAAGTAGTTCTACTGTATGTCCACAGTGGAAACTTGTTATTAATTAAAGCATAATTAAAAATCAATGAAACCAACACTTAGGTTTAAATGTCAACCCCAGCTCTGATCTGAATCTTCAATAATAAAATGATGGCATGACAAATTAGGATTAAGTTCATATTTTCATGCAAATAAATGTTTAATGTGTAAAAACGTTCTGTGAATAATAAGCATTTGACAATGTGATATCGGCTCTTGGCTCTGTTCCAAAAAAATTAGTTGCCTTGCTGTCTACTACCTACATATGAGGCTACCCTCTACCATCCTAACTGATATGAAAGCTCATAAGCAACCGATTTGGAATGCAACATGTGCAATTTTGCGAGACACACAATTAGAACATTTCTAATTTCAAGCAGATCGCATGGGGGATTTGACTTCCAAAAGATTTTTATAATCAACAATCCTCCCGCTTTGCATCATCTTGGATTAATTTTTTAACTGAGCTCATTACAATACATTCTGACCAAAAGGTTTCTTAGAAGGTTGCGTAATAATCCTGCCTACCTTTTGGAAGAGCGTTCATGCTGGGGACGTGTCTATGATGTATTAACATTCTGACAATGTAGGTAGTTTGCTAGATTTTGCACAGAGCTGATGCCATCTTCTTCCAAAAATTTGAAAGTATGTATGAGATTCCAGCATTCTGGTGGGGTCTCAACACTGCACTTTCTCTGATAAATATACAGTATACGGTATACAAGTGAACAATACAATTGATATTTACAATAATACTACTAATAATAATAAAAACAATCCTACATTTATAAACCAGTAAGCAACCATGCATTACAGAGACATCTGCTTTCATTATGTGGAAAGAAACACTGCCCTAGTATCACATTTTAGTACAAAGAAATGACATATTCCATCTCGAAAAAAGTACATTTACGCACTGTACATTCTTAACCAAAAATGTTAATGCCATGCCCAAAGGAATACATTTTCAATTGAACACTCTGTTTTCCCTTTGTCAATGTCATCTTTTTCCAAAGTATATGATACTAGAGATTGTTTTTAAACTCTCCCTGGAGGGAAACACAGTTCCAGTGTGGATGAGAGGCATAAACTTAGCAAGTAGTGTGGACGTGGCTAATCATCTAACATCAAATGTTTTGTGTCATGTTTCTGATGAATACACGTTCTAAATATTACACACGCTAGACGCCACATCAACAAGATGTATTGCCGATGTATGTGTACTCTCAAGGAAAAAGAATACCGCGAACATTGCAATTACCGTACATGGGTTTGACAACAACAGAATTCCATTCTCGCAATTGAACTATGTAATTATCCATTCTTGCATTGTCTAGTGCAATTGGTCTTGGACAGGGGACTAAAGATATGTAATTAAAGCAAAGCAATTGCTTTACACACAACATTAGAGTTCACTCAATTAATCTAACTACAAAGTGTCCCCAACAAAAGGTAATTCTTTTGAATTTTAAACTGAATCCATGAACAGTGTCTTATTTTATTTATTTTTTAATTAGCATTACTGCGGGGGCAATTTCCAGGATGCAATAATATCAAATCAGACTGTTTTGAGTCTAGGCAAACTTATACTTATTTTCCCCCTGCTCTAACAAGTATGAATAAAGCATTTGTCATAGTCAGCTAAGAATCAAGCAAATACGATTAAATGAAACCCAGGTGCTTCTAGCTCTGTCTGTGATCTCCTTGTTTGAACATTTCCACAGTGTCTGACGCTTGAGCATATGTAACTGTGACAATGTCCCTATTTAATATTTCAAGACGCGTTCCCATCACACCTAAGGGAAAGATAACAGTACTACCTAACGACTTTTTTTCACAACCTAAACAAAAATAACTGTACAGTTATAACCAAAATTCTGAGAGAATTCTTAGTATGCAAATATTCATTTGATATATTTTAGGTATAGAGATGCGTATCTTCTGCCACTTGTGTATTTATACTGTACACCATTACAGTGGTCGGGAATGTACCTAAATTAATAGTTTTTTCCTTCTTCTCTCTCAGCATGAGGGCACATAAGTTAGGCTTGCCTTTTTGTTTCTGTGTACTCTTGTCGGGTTCCTTTTGTTTGTCAATCAACTTGCTTGTGGCACTTTTCTTTGTGTGGATGTTTATTAAGATGCTTTTGTGCGCCCCTTGTCTGAGTCAATCCTTCCTCTAACACAAAATGTGTTATCAATGTGTGAAAGGGTGGAGGGCGGGGCCGGGTCGTGATGCTACAGTCTAATCAAGCCTCAGAGAGGGATAAAGGCCGACTGGAGACTGCAGTGGGAGAGAGAGAGATTTTCGGGCAGCTGTCTGACACCTTTGTGTGTTTGTCTTTTTGTTAAGTTCTTCGATAAACTATTATTTATATCGTCAAGCTGGTTCTCGCCTCCTCCTTTCCCTTTAACTCCTTTGCACAATGGTTTTAAACATCAGACCTGTCAAGCAACAACATTTTATAATGCAGTATAAAGAATAAACCCTGATAATTCGAAGGCCATACATAAAGAATAATAATAATACAAAACATTTATGAACATGTATTTTAATTTTTTTTAATAAATCACTTTCAGTGCCTTTTCTTTTGAGAGTCAATGCCTTTTTATAAGTGAAATCATTTGTCAGGTCTCTAAGCTATGTAATATGCTTCTGACATTAAACCTTTTATATTAAAAATCCCTTTCTAATTTTATTTGAAATAAAAAAAAAAACCTGCACAACTAAGAAAATAATTCCTTCAATGCTTTAATTTGTAAGAGAAAATATTTAAGGGTAAAATAAGGGCACCACCATTTAAAAAAAAAAAAACAATGTGCCAAAAAGATCTTTTCCATTAGTAGAAAAGTGCTTTCTTGAGGGATTTGAAGAGCAGAGAACATTAACTGAGGCGCAGAACTCCAGGGAGAGCAGCGATCATACTTGGTGACTCATTGTGCATTTGTGACAGCCTTTGACTTTTCTCTCCTAGGACTATTTTAACACCCATATGAGGGGTGAAAAATAATTTTACGCTAACTAACTCTCTGCCTAAAAACAGATTTAATTGTTCCAGGCAAAGTTTAATGTCTCAACTCTTGAGAAAACAAACAGCAGAAGGTTGTTTTATGGATAAGACCAATGCAATAAACACTACTGTTTAAGGTACGCTGTGTAATCCCTCATCTGAAAAACCTAATTTGGACCCCTCTGATGTAGTAATTGTAGGCTGGCTTCCTCTCACCCTTCCATGTCAAAAGCTCTGTAAGGGAACAATCATGGAAAACGGCTCTGCGTGCTGTAATGGAATCACTTGAGGCAGCAGCTGTTCTCACATCTGCTAACTAAACTTAACATTACCATTTGCTACAGTTAGCATAATATTCCACGTGGAACTGCTTGTCATTTGCTCTCTTTGGATTCATCTGTGTCACTACAAACTAAATGCATTTCTTTTTCATCCTTGTTATTTTAACGCATTCGTTTACCCACAAATTAACATTTTGCCATTGTTTATTCACCCTTGTGTCCTTCAAAACCCATATGACTTTCTTATTCAGAATGGAGATATTGCAGGCAATCTTGTAAATAAAATGGCAGTGGATAGTTTCCCCCTTTAAAGTTTAAAAAAGTACCCAAATGTATCATAAAAGTTGTCCATGTCCCCTGTGTCATTTTCCATGTCTTCTGAAAGCATACAATAGGTCTAAGTGAGAAACATCCTGCAATTAAATGGACTAGTTCACCCCAAAATGTATCCCCTCTCATCATTTACTCACACTCATGCCATGCCTTGTGTTTATGACTTTTTTTAAGAAAAGATTTTTAGATAAATATCTCTGTTGGTCCGTTCAATGCAAATTAATAGTGGCCAGAACTTTTAAGCTCCGAAAAGCAAATAAATGCAGCATAAAAGTTATCCATTTGACTCCAGTGGTTAAATCCATGTCTTCAGAAGCTTTATGACCGTTGTGGGTGAGAAACAGATAAATATATATTTTTTTATATATATGTCTACTTTCACCTGCCCTCCTATGCACTTTCTTCTCTCCTAAGAGTTTTTCTTCTTGTTTTTGGCGATTTGCATGGTTTGTTCATATCGTCACCTACTGGGCAGGGAGGAGAATTACAAAGAAAAAAGTACTTAAATATTGAGCTGAGCAATTTTTCAAAATATCTTCTTTGTGTTCAGCAGAAGAAAATCATACATTTCTGAGATGGCATGAGAGTGCATAAATGATCAGAGAATTTTCATTTTTGGTTGAACTACAGTATTACTTTAAGCAATTTTGCTGAGAAAATCTTAACGTCCGTTGCATATTCATAAGCAGTCAGAGAGAAGTTTGTTCACAATGACATGTTTTGCTTTGTTTTAATGCTAAACAATAGTACGAGGTGGTGAATTCATACGATTTCATTGCACTGCAATATACTGTCCTTGAGCAATGTACCTAACACGATAACATTATATGGCTGCATTGCATGAAAAGTTTGAGTGAAGAATTTCACCAGCCCTATTGTGGCAATACATACAGAATTGAGATAAACAACCCCACACTACATAACAGAATGAAAACCTGCTCAGTCAGTCATGGCTAACTGCAGCTCTTTTAACTCACTTGTAGCAAAATCACCCCATTCAAACAGATTCCTTGATAAAACAGTAAGTTTTTTTCTTAAAGACCTAAGATCCATTTCTTCTGCCTGCTGAGCATAAGGATAGCAGTTGCCCCTCAGCGAGGGATATGCTCTACTCCACTCAATTCATATCATTTTGAGGTGACGTGCAAAGGTTTTTTGCAGTGTTTCTGTAGATTTCATCACTCACCCAGATCCTTAATGCGAGGTAGCACATTTTGGGAGAAGTTATTGTACGAGGCAATCTTTTCCTCAGGCGAGGCGATGCCCACATGGGCCTCGTAGATACGAAGGCTGCCGGGACGAGGGGGTCTCGGGTGTTGAAACTGGGAGGGAGAGAGACAGAGAAAGAAGGTGAGAAAGAGAGAAGAGAGAGAGAGAGAGAAATCCTAGTTAAAACCCAGCCCTCTTGCTTTGATGAAAGATTTTGCTAGACGTTTCTGTTGAGAATCTGGGTTACCTCAAAGGTCCTGATGCAACACAACTCAAATATTTGTCTTCATTAAACATTTGGAAAAATACAATGGAGACAAAGTTCTCAGCCTAAGACAAGAGTTTCAAACTCTCAGAGCATGCAAATTTACAAAACGCAATATAATTTCAATATTATATTCGTTTAAGTTTGAAAATAGTTTTGGTTCAAGTTTTAGAGAGCTCAAAAACTCATATCCAAAGCCCTAAACAGACACACAGAAGTGGATAAAACAACGGCTGTGCCATATCTAGAAAGCAAAAAGCAATATTTCCTGCCTTTAATCATGCAGCAATCGCTATAACTGTCGGATAACATTGTGCCGCCAATTCATCTCCTCAAAAAACTTGATTACGAGTATGATGCCATTGACCAAGGCCAGCTGTATGAATGTCTGATGCTGTGAAAAGATATCAAAGGAGAGTGTCTCATTGTCAGTGCGGAAGAACCACCCCATATCAAAGCCATTTGCAAACGGTTCTTCAGCGAAACAAAGACATCAAGAGGACAAAAGCAATTGTTGAATCGCCTTGGATTAAATTGGCTGTTTAATGTGGCGGACCACTTTAGAGGAGGCGGTTTTGAGTGTCATTATTAATGCGGAAGAGGGGTTGCCGTAAGAGCGGGATGCTTCAGAGATGCTAATGGCTACTGCTGATAAATGGCTGAGAGCCAAAAGGCTTGCATGAACGGCTTTCGGTCCAGCAAACATTCCCTCTCGCTTTTAGTGTTTATCGTGCATTACCACCTCCAACGCAAAAACAAACAATAACTTTTGACAAATAGGAACGTAAACAATGCCAGTCGTTCCAAACCCAAATTAATTTCTGTATTCCCTGTAACAAAAAAGGTGAAGAATATTCTGGGCACTCTTTTCCATCTAATGAAAGCAAAAGGGAACTGTGCGAGTCAAGCTCCTAGATGACAAAAAAGCACCATAAAAGAATCTTAAAAGTGGTCCATACAACATGTGCCCTATATTTCAGGTCTTTAAAGCTATAAGATTTATAAGAAGAAGTTGTAAACTGAAAATCTTAAAATGTTTCAAAGAAATCTCCCACATATCTTTCCAGATCAGTGGTCATGTACGTACCCTAACAACAACATACCTTTACTGCTTGGGTGCACTGATCTGAATGAGGTCTACAGGTCAAGTTGAGCATTGGCTCTTATCAATCTTTTGCAGATGAAAAGATCAAGAGAAAGGATGCATCTGGGTGTGTGTAAGTGTGTTGATGTTTGTGTGAGAGTGGGAACTCACTCAGTGGTTCTTGGAAACAGCTATCAGTCGATGATGACTGGTTTGATGAACAGTTCTCTATTGACCCTCTGTAGGGCAAAAATGAGTCCATAACTCAACTATTCCTCCCTGACAGCTCTGAAACCATCCGCCCCAATTCATATGCTGCAAACCAACTGTCTTTGAAAAACTGAGTGTGCTTTTTGAAAATCTGAGCGATATATAGAAAAACAGATGGCTTATTTTGTGCATTATGGTGTGCATAAAATCCTTGGTGCATGTCTGACTATGGAAATCTTAAACATTTTGTCTTCTATTCCAGTATAAATATCTCAAAATTATTTAGATTTAAGGTGCTCTCACTATAGCTTCCACTCCATTCACTCCCATTCAAATAAGTTCAAACGAGGGAGACCGGAACCGCAAGCTTATGCAAAGAAATTTTGCATTCGGCTGCAGATGAATGTTCAAGTTTGGTGAACTCTGACCTGCTAATCTGGATGAGAAGAAGACATGTGACTAACAGGAGTTAAACACTGACCTACTGGTTCAATAGAAAGACAATTTTTTCAGTATTTCAAAGATGCACATTGTTAGAGCCATAAACAACATTAAGAAATTAGTAATATTTTTTCCTTTTTCCCGCCGTGTACCCGTGGGCCGCTCCGCCATCGAGGGTAGTGAGAGTGGATGAGTGAGAGGCAAGGTGATGGGTGGAGAAGGGTGTCCTCCACTGAACTCGTCAGCTCATCATGCACTTCCTGGAAGAAAGGAAGCGAGCGGCACACAGACCCGTGGAACCAATCATCCAGCCGCGAAGGCTGTGGGGAGGACGGAGGGTTCCAGTCCAGCCCCACGCTGACGGAGGCACGGGCAAGCATGTCGGACTGGGCATGCTGGCCCGAAGGCCCGGTTTGAACGCTGCCCAGACACACAAGGCAGCGCCTGTGGCCGTCAGGAGCGGAGAGCATTCTACCGCATCCTGGAACGACACAGGGGCGGAAGGGCATCTTTATAAAGACGCGTCCTGAAAAGGACGTTCAACGATAGCTTTGTATATTACTCTTTTAGAGAAATAATCACCTTTACTGCGCTAAAGATGCGCCCAGGGGCAAAGCTGCACTGCCATGCAGAGAAGGGAGAAAGCCGCTGATATGCGCCGTAGATCCAACAGCAATCGCTCAGAGATAGGACGAAACAGACTGTGACTCGCAGCTCGCCGCATACACAACCAGTCGGCTCCGAAGAAAATTTCTGAATGAAACAGACGCATTTCCCTCCCTTTATACCCATATGTCCGGGGGCGGGACATGCAAATTCTGTCTGCCAATTTCTCACTGGCCTTTTTTCATAGATCAGAGATGCAAAAGGCTCTCAAGAGAGACCTCTAGTGTCGCTTCTTCGACACTACGTCGAAGTGAGCGACAGACGGGGAAACACTGGAACAATTAGAACTGCAGACAGCAATTGCTGTTTCTAATGCAAAACTGAAAGTTTATGATGAACATGACAATTCTGGTGAATCAATGCAAGAACATGTTCAATCAAAGCATGCAGTAGATGAAAGGAGGTTGGGACTTTAGAAAGATCCTAATGAAGGTTTTGAGGTTCAAGCTGCAACCAGAAGAAAACAAAAGCCTGCTCTAATGGTGGAAGTGTGTGAGCAATAGCAGAGAAGTCCTGTTGTAATTTCCAGAAAAGGAAAGATTCAAAGTGGAAAACTTAATGAAAAAGTAAAATTGGATCAAAGGACCAGAATTCCTTTGCAAACATGAGAGTAAATGGCCTTTGCGACCAGATAAGACATGTGAAGTGGAGGTTGAATTTAAAAAAATCAGCCGTATTAAACGTGTCAGTTCTACACAAAAAGGGAAACCTCTGGACAAAATGATTGAGTATTATTCAGAATGGTAGAGATTGAAGAGAGCAATTGCTTGGATGTTACGGCTGAAGGAAATACTTCAGCACCACTCAAACAAGAGACGAAAGTCAAGCTGGAAATAATCTAAACAAACAGCAAGCTCATTTGTAAACTCAAATGTCCAAACTGATACAAACACGGAGCAAAAAACCTCTTTCAGAAGAAGATGTGGAAAATGTAGAACTGAGTCTGATTCGTTACAGTCAAAGACAGACATTCCCCAACAAATTAAAGTCTTTGCATAGCAGTAACTGTGTCAAAAGAAGTAGTCCTCTGTACAAACTGGACCCATTGGTGCAGGATGGTGTACTGTGAGTAGGTGGTTGTTTAAATCAGTCTGCAATGCCAGAATCTGCTAAGCAGTTCTTGATAAAAAGCATCATGTAACTTCCTTGATTCTGAGGGATATACATAAAAACACAGGCCATAGTGGCAGAAATCAAATCCTTGCAAAACTGCTAAACAACTTTTTTGTTGCAGCTGCCAGAACTCACAGTGTGTAGAATATTAAATGCCAAAGTCAATGAACAGAATATAGCAGATCTACCAAGAGATCGTCTGTTGCCAGATAATCCTCCCTTTACACATAGAGGTGTGGATTATTTTGGTCCCTTCTAAATAAAACGAGGATGCAGCATTGTGAAGAGGTATGGAGTTACATGTCTGACTATGAGAGTGGTTCATATTGAGTCATATTGAGAAAACGTGTCTGTTGGACAGACCTATAACAAAACTCTGCTTATTGCAAGAAGCAGAAGAAGGATAAGAACTCTACATAAAGACAATGAACAGAAATTTCATAGAAAATTAGATTTTTCTAAAAGGACTGTTTAAAAGAAAAGGAATTATTGTTATGACTCAATTGAAATATTTGAACCAGATAATTGTTATGCTTCTGGCATAGACAATCAGGGGCAGTAGTGTTAAAGCCATAAACAACATTTATTAATTTTTATTCATATGTTTATTCAACATCCTTATTTTAAGAGTGATAATGTTTTTTGATAAATTAATATTTTGTGTTATTTGCATTGTATCAAATGACTTTGACTAGATTTAAACGTGTTACGTATACACAACAATTTTCAAGAAGAATAAGGAACAAGGAATTGTTGGTGCTAGACAGTCTTTTGACTGTGGAAAAAAGGTTAAAATTCATGTTTTTGGAAAGTGAAAAAGTTTAAAGAAGTTTTGAGTTTGATTTCTCTTATAATGTAACAAGACAAAGAAAAAGTAAACCTTTACAAGACAAGTTTGGATTCATGTGTCAAATCCTTTGTGCAACACCCTTGTGGAAATTACGAAGAATGGAAAATTGCTCAGATCGCCATTACACACATTTTTATTGTTACAGATTGATTATATTAGATTAAGATCATTTTACTGTAATATGACAAAAATATTGATACGAATATATATTTTTATTTCAGAAGACTTTGATGACCTAAAGTGCTGTACATTCTCTACTTTCATAAAGAATGCCAAAACTATTAATTACAGTCAGGGGTGGACTGGCCATAGGGAGAACCTGAATTTTCCCTGTGGGCCAGCAGCGAAATGGGGCCGAACGGAGCAGAGTGGCTGAACACCAACGAAATAGTCTATATTGTGTGCTTTATAAGTATGCTCGAACCCATGACTTTGGCATTGTTAGTGTCATGTGTCTGCAACTCAACAAAGTCATTTATACATGTCAAACAATTGTATGAATAAAACTTCATCTTTGGAGTCATTTACATTTATCCAATATATAACAATGTGACTGTCCACTCACCTGGTATGGTTGTGGAGGGTCCCAGTGAGTCCAGTCATAGGTGACAGAATCCAAACTTTTTGTGACATATTTTGCCCAAGGAGAGATCCGAAAAAGATATTCACCTTTTTTAGTCAGGATCACAAGCTATAGAAAAGACAAATTTATATCTTTAACAAAAAGCCATATAAAACTATAATAATGAACAAAAAGCCACTTGACCATAACACCAATAAAATGTATCATAAATTAACAGCAAAAAAGCACAACACTGCTATTATTATTATCTGGGGTCACTGTTTTTATTTACACAAAGTAAATTAACTCACTTTCTACAGCTTAGTACAGTGCATCCGGAAAGTACTTTTCCACATTTTGTTATGTTACAGCGTTATTCCGAAATTGATTAAATTAATTAATTTCCTCAAAATTCTAAAAACAATACCCCATAATGACAATGTGAAAGAAGTTTGTTTGCCTGCCGCATCACAAACTTGTTCAGGCATGAAATGAGATGCCTACTCAAGGGCATAAGAGCCCAGAGTAGCAAAGCATCTAACCCATAAAGTTCGATGAATGTGTGCGAAGAGAACCCTATCGCAACACAAACTTGTCATAAAAACTGATGAATGTGAGCGGAGAGGACCAACCTGCCGCGCCACAAACTTGCTGCAGAGGGGGACCTCTAGCAAAGGCTTTAGAGGAGGAGAGCCCTCTGGTAGAGTGCGCCCTAAAACCTACTGGCGAAGCTTGATTGCGCTACTCGTAGGCCCGGCAGTAATGTCCCTCACCCAAAGTGACATAGTCTGTCAGGACGTGACCGCCACCCAGTCACGGCTTCCAAATGAAGAATTGCTGCCCTGATTTTACGCCACTAGCAAATGCGGTGGACATAAGTCTGACGGGTACAGACTGGACAAAGTCTGAGAAGTCTTAGCTGCTCCGGCGTACAAACGGCAGGGAGCAGAAGGCTTAGAGAATAACCGCCAAGGGTCGTGAAAGGCACCTTGGGCAGGTAGTCAGGGTGAGGGTGCAAAGAATGCTTTTGGTCCTACCTGGGGCAACTCAAAACAGGCCGGCAAGAGAGACAGAGCCTGTAGGTACCCAAGTCTCCTCAGAGACGTAATTGCCATAAGAAAAACCATCTTGAGAGTCAGAAGTCTACCAAACGCTGACTCTAGAGGTTTTAAAAAGGGGGGTCTTACCCTATGAAGAGGTCCTAGCAAGGATGCCTCTTAGGGGGCACCCCGCCCAACAAGGCATGGCAAACCGAAGTGGAAGCCACATAGAACCTGGCAGTGGCGAGGCAAGTGCCCGCTGACAGTTCTTTCCACCGAAAATCCAGAACTGAAGCAAACTGGCAGTTAGCTGGTTCTGTAATTGAACTTATTAGTGACTCGGGGAGAAGTAGAGGAGACATTGCGCTATCAACAGAGGCGAAGAGGTCCTCTTCTGCCCTGTAAAATCTACCCAGATCAGTTCCAAGGGAGGGAGCCCTAGCACTTGCAATGGTCTCGATAACTTCAGGAGAAAGCCCTGTGAACCTCAGTTGGTACCCTACAGGGGCCAAGCATGAAAGGTTTCACAATTCGGGCCAGGGATGAATATGTCCCCCGAGCCTGAGAAAGAAGGTCCTACCTGTTCGGAATCGCCCAAGGCGAGCCATCGAGGAGAGATATTAACTCCGAGAACCATATCCTGTTCAGCCAGCGTAGCTCATTAATAGGAGGCAAGACCCTTGCTGGTGAACATTGCCAAGACTCCCGGAGCAGAGAAACTGGGGAAAGAAACGCATACAGACGCATTCTGGGTCATGTATGTGTCTTAACGTCCAGACCCAAGGGGGCTGGGTGATTTCAGGGAGAAGTAGAGGAGACATTGCGCTATTCATAGAGGCGAAGAGGTCCTCTTCTGCCCTAAGATCTCACCCAAACTTGTTCCAAGTGGAAAAAGCCCGGCATTTAAAAAAGGTCTCGATAACCTCAGGAGAGAGCCCTGTGTTCCTCAGTTGGTACCCTTAGCAGCCAAACATGAAAGATTCCACAATTTGGGGCAGGGATGAAATATTGCCCTGTGCCTGAGACAGAAGATCCTTCCTGTTCGGCATCGCCAAAGGCGAGCCGTCGAGGGAAGAGATTAGCTCCGAGAACCAAGCCCTGTTCGGCCAGCTGGTGCTATCAGTAAGAGGCAAAAACCCTTGCTGGCTGAACTCTGGGCAACTACTACCTTAGGGTGGCGTTCTTAACTCCCCCGTTGGTATTTTCTGTCTGGACCGTAAATCTGCTCCCATATACGGGCATCCAGGGATATAACTGACCTGAGTGACAGGAGCTTGCCCTAGGCCCTAAGGAGAACCCAACGTGTCAGAAATACAGCTGACAAGAACGTGGGTCTCCTTGATGATTTATGTAAGAGGCTACCGCTGCACTGTCCACCAAGCACCAAGACATGGCAGCCTCAGGAGGAGGTATTTCAGGGCCAGAAATACAGCCATCAACCCGAGACAGTGACTGTGACAACCGAGCTGACGACCCTCCTATCCCCTTAAGCTGGACTGACCACTTAAGGCCGCTACCCCGCCCATCAGGGAGGCGTCTGTCGTTAGCAGCCTGCGACATCAAGACGCACCTAGAGTGGGACCCAAGGCAGAAGACCGGGTCTGAACCACATAGAAAGGGAACGAAGCCTGAGGCGCAGAACCCTATTTAGCCTAGGGGTTTTGGCCCTTGGAAGAATCCCCTGGCTTTTGGCCACAACAAAAACGGTCTCATGAGCAGAAGGTCCAGAGGGATCACTGTGGACGCATTCGCCCTGAGACCTGGAAATCATTGATACTGATAACAGTGCAACCTTGACCTAGCCTGACTTTGCTCAGGGTGATCTAAATGGACTCAATCCTAGCGGGAGACAGTTGTGCCCGCATTGAGATTGAACTCCATAAGATGCCCCGATAGACAGTGTTCTGAGTGGGAGAGAGGACGCTTTTCTTGGCGTTGAGCCTCAACCCCAGAGAAACCGATGAGCTAAGACGATGTCCCAGTGCTGAACTGCCAGTTCCTGGAACTGTGCTAGGATCAGCCAGTCGTCTACATAATTCAGAATGCAGATGCCCCGGAGTTGCAAGGAGCCAGCGCTACATCATGCATTGTGAATGTGCGGGTAAAAAGGGCTAGGCTGAGTGAAAGAACCTGACCCTGGAAGACTTCGCCCCCGGAAGTGAACCTCAGGAACTTTCCATGTTGTGGCAGAACTTCTAAATGAAGTATAGAAGTGCATCATAAGATCGATGGTGACCAGCCAAACGAGTTGTAGGGCTTGAGACACGACCGTCTTGACAGGCATCATCTTGGACTTGAACACCCACGGGTAGTTCAAGCTTTAAGATCTAAGCCAGACGCCACCCCTCACCCTCCATGGGTAACGGGAAGTATTTAGTGTAATAACCTAACTCTCTCTCTGGAAGGGGAAGCGGCGAGTGAATTAAATCCTGACGCCCTTATAAGACCCACAGAAAAGAATATATCCGGCAGGAGTTTCCACGCTGCCAGGATCTCTGAGATGGGTATTATATTTTAACACTTCCTGTTGAGGGGTTGTCGGGTGTTTCGCGTCCTGAATAAGATGCAGGAACAGCGAAAACACCCAATTTTGATGGAAGCCTCTGCAACCCGAAACACCAAGAGGTGGCGGAATGGGGTGCTTCGAGGGGTACCGGAGGGGTGAAGTGAAGCACACGCCCGTCCCGAGGGAGCTACCCCTAATCTAGGTGCAAGACCGTCAGGGTTTTCTCTTGGGTCTTGCTTCGGGCTGGCGAGGGCGCGAGACTGTCCCCAATCCCTGGGAGGAGAAGCACGACTCGCCACGCTTTGTTTTTGAGCCTCCCTTCAGTCAGGACCGAGGCGGTCTGCGGCTTGCTCGTCAAGCGCAGAACCCACACTCAGGTCGCCCAGGGGTCAGCCTGATACGCCTGTAAAACAGCATAGTGTGCAGAGCAGCACCAGCCTGACCTGCTGCTTGATAAGCCCTTCCCACTAAAGTGGAGGTTGTCCTACAAGGCTTTGAGGGGAGAGAGGCTTTAAGTGACGATGCCGAGCCCGGCAGAGATAGCCCATAGCGTCTCTTCGACCGGCGGCATCACTGAATACCGCCGTGCCTCAGCATCCACGATAGTCGAATATAATGACGTCGAGGGTATGCTGAACATGGGAAGGAAATATATATATATATATATATATATATATATATATAAATTTTATTTTTTTTATTTGGGGTTCTCCATGAGCGAAAAAGCTCTTCATGGAGGTTATCAAAGAAGGGAAGGGACCCATGAGGCGTTCCCTTTCTTAGACTGGAAGATAAAATATATCCCCTAATTTGGAGCGTTTGGAGGTCTCTTTTTCGCGTGGCCAGTCCAATCTGGCAACCGCAAGAATAACAACATCGAGCAATTTCCTCCGTAGATTTTTTTTTATCGCGGATAGAAAGCTCGGAGGCGGGAAGAGAATCGCGATCCACCTCATGAAGCGTCGAGATCATGTGTGAAGGACCAGCTGGGTTTGGGGAGAGAGTGAGAGAAAGGGATCAACCCGTCTCTTGCTCCTCAGCCACATCCATGCAAGAGCCCCACGAACGATTTTTTTATTTTTTTTTTGCATGAGTGCTGACTCCCGGAAGCAAGCGAGGCGAGCACGACGCACTCTCTGTTAAAGCAAATCGCAGTGCTCGCACCCGCCCTGCTGCAACGCAAGAGCAGCGTGCTCTTACCCCCAAACAAACAGAGCAAAAACTGATGCGTGTCATCTTCAGCTATGGAGCGGAAGAGGGGAACACGCACCGTTTGCGGCTTTCAGTCATTCTCTCTTTTTCTAAACAGAAGAGAACAACGTTCACTGCACACTGCCTAACTGATTCTAACTTCTAACAGAGGAAAGAAAGTTTTGACAGGGTTTGTGAAACACACAGAAACAGAATCGCTCTGAAAAAAGAGTTTCTGATGACACCTGGTGACGTATCCATTTATAGCCTGGCCTCAGGTGCATCTAATGATTACATCAGCCGAGGCTATAAATTCCGGTCAATGTTCATTGACGTGTTCCACACATTATTCAGCTCGGCTCACAGCAAAAGCTGTTCCCCGTAGCGCTTAGCAGCGCGACATCGTAGTGAAGCTTTTTGTAAAGGGAACAAAACTTTTCATTTTTACTCATATGCATCCCTATAAATATATAAATCCTGAGAAACTGATAATTTAGCAGTTTTCCAGAGCTATATATCAGTGGCAATTTCTCAGGTCCAGCAAAGCCTTCCCTGCTGGCCTAAAATGCCAAATAAATAAATATTTTATTTAAATATTTTATAATATCACATTTTCACTCTTAATGAATCTACAAACAAGTAGAGAAAAATTAAAAGTTTATCCAGTTAGAATTTATTCCTTGATTCTTACAAGAAAAGTGTGACAACTATTTCACAAATTGCATGCCCAAAGCCAAGCTCGTTATCCGAAGCACTGCATGAGTCTGAGCTCCATCCCCTCAGGCCTTCCGAATTTCCAAAGAATCCCTAAACAGTGCAAATGAATGAGCAACTATAGTCAGATTGTCAGATTCATCAGCCAATCAGATTGATTTATTTGTTCTTAGTAGATGTGATCTTTAGGATATGTCCCAGTTGAGGCCTTCTAGCTGGCCTTGAGTGACGCAATAATACCTTAAGTGACATAATTTGAAAGTGAAGAGCGCAAGATCTTCTGTCATCACTGCTGCTATCACCATTGAGAAAGAGATCCTTATGGATTTAAAATCCTGAGATGTTCTGCATGACCATGTGATTGCTTAACTTATTAAAGAGGAAAGTAGGACTGATTTTCACTTCAAGCAAATTGGTAAGTCCTCAATGATTTCCCAGCATTTTCTTGAACACTGATCAGTTGGCAAAATGGCTCAGTGCGTGCACCCATGGCAATTCTTAGAAAATAAGTTCCACTTTTCTGAAAATGTTAAAGATTAGTGTAAAGGGGTTAATGGAAAGGAGGAGGTGAGAACCGGCTTGTCAATATAAGTAATAGTTTAATATAAAACTTAAACAAAAGACAAACACACACACATGATGGACATGTTTGTAAACTATCTGCAGTCGACCTTTATCCCTCTCAGGAGGCTTGATTAGCCTAAGGGTGTGTAGGATCATGGCCCGGCCCCGCCCTCCGCCCTGCCAGAATTAGTTTAGTTTTAAATTTTTGCTTTGTTTGCAAAGTTAATATTTTTTAAATTGTATAGTTTTTTTTGTTGTTGTTGTTACCTTGCATAATTACTATAGTTATGTGAAGAGCTGCATGATTAAATCATAAAAAGATTGCAATCTCGATTCAAACACCCACATGATCTCTTTTCTAAATGATAACGATTTGCCTGTCTATTAAAACTTTGATAAAAATCATACAGGAACATTCAAACCTGTGTTGGTGCTGCCGCTGAGCTGGAGAGAGCAGTTATCATGTATAGGTATGAAACAGCTTCATTAACAGTCTTTTCTAGTCCTGGACTTACAGCCAAAGTGTGTTGTCATGTCTGTGTTTACAGCAATTTTACTGTCTGCTTGATTCAATTGAGGATGGATGTATACACATAGATGTGTGCACACTGCCAGAGCTGTTTGAGAACACTACCATGCTGCTTTTGTGGGGGTGGGTAGGATCGTTAAATCCGTCTTTTTTGTCAATTCAGTTGTTTCATTTCTATAGGTTTCGTAACATTCTAAAAGCTCTTTATTCCGTAGATACTACAAGCCAGTCAGTGTATTCAGTAGGTTGCTTCAGAGGCATATGGTATTGTAAGTATTACATACAACAATGCAACAATAATAAAAGAATACATTGACATAAAAAAGGAAATTTACTTTTTACACTTAAGTACTTTTAAAACCATGTACTTCTGTACTTTTACTTAAGTAAAAACCTGTCTTTACAACTTTCACTTGTAATGGAGTAATATTTGACCAGTAGTATCTGTACTTTCACTCAAGTAATGAGTAGAGTTGTGTACTATGTCCACCTCTGATAGTATATAGTATTTAGTATATAATAAAGGAAGGAAGAGTCTAAAAGATTGTTTGTGGTAATCAACATTATTCCACAAATACTGTTGAGTGAGCTTAACTTATTTTGAGCCCAGAACATTAGTTAATTTGAGAGTGTAGTGTTAAAGCAGAAAAGTAGTACAGTTGTGTACATTACAAATACATAAAAAAATCCCAACAAATTCTCACATTAAATAATTGACAATGCTCTATAGGATGTCCAGCCTCACATCTCACACCACAATGAAAGAGGAAGGACCCAGAGTGTCAATCGGGCTGCTGGGTAAACATCTGGACATTTCAGTGTGGAGACTGAGATATGAAGGGTTTAAGTTGTTTGGATTTCTTCCACTCTGCACACACACACACAAATGTTTGCTTTATTACTGTGATGGGGACTTTCCATTGATTTCCATTGTTTTGTACTGAGCTAATCAAATTCTCCCTCCCCTAACCTTAAACCTAGCCCCCACAAAATCCTTTTTTTTCTTTCCCAGTTTTAGATTTTAATTAAAGGGACAGTTCACCCTAAAATGAAAATTCTGTCATTATTTACTCAACCTCATAAAATGTATATCTATATCTATATATATATATATATATATATATATATATATATATATATATATATATATGTATATATATATATATTAGTATATACTGTACATTGACTAATCTGATGATTTTAAATATTACTATGGCAAAACCTGATCCTTACATACTAACTCACTTCCCACACAATTTCCGTAAGAAATAACTATAGAAAACTCTACTTTTCTCCTTTTTACTTCTTTCAGACTCCAGTTAACAGTGTTTTGATTTCCCTTGAGACGATGAATATACTCCTGAATCGGCTGTCTGGAGTCACTGAGGTATCTCTCAACAAACACAAGCACAAAAAAGAATGTACCCACACAGAGAATTAAACATGGCCTTGCTGGAGAGCTTGCTTAGAGATCTGTGAGCCACCTGGGGATCTGTATTGATCACGTTCGTCTGCTAAAAGTCTTTGAGCATTCAGTGTTCCCGTTGTTTTTCAAATGCGATATCACTACACAGGTCCCTGAAATATTAATGGCTGAATAAATGAGAGGTTCAGGGTTGTTGGTCTCAACAATAAAAAAGCAGAGTTCATTTTAACTAACGCTTACAGCAGGTTTCTAATTTGTTCTAAAGGTTGCACATGGAAAATACATTAGGCAACATTGATTGAAGGGACGATGAAATCTCATGAAACGTTGAGAGTGTATTCTTTTACCCCAGAATGTGTGCATGTGTATGTTAAATAGCATTGACAGACATTGACCTCTTCTTCACCCATCTGCAGGAGTTTAATCCTAAATCAGGTCTATCAATACAAACCCACAACTGCAGTGATGTCACTTAGTAATCATTAGCATATTGCAGTGTTTTCTCCCATAGTATGTACATCTAACAGCAGGGCCATAAACACCATCGACAATATTCAGAATAGTGATTGTCATCTAAAACTAACAGTATATTAGTGGTTTGTGTTTTGGGCTTTTGTTTTCGTATTGGACAAATATAGTGGAGAGTGAAAGGATATTATTCGGAGAGAGAAATTTGAAATAGGATCAGGTCATGTCGCAAGTCAAATTCAAACCTGTATCACCCACATAAGCACCATGGGTAAACATGTTTCGAGTTGTGAGTGACTGATATGGTTTTTACAATGACTGCTGCAGATATCAACAAATCAGTGTGGCCATTAGCTGATAAAATGCTGTTATTTATATAGTACAAAAGGACAAGCACATGAAGGTACCTCTAAAAATGAACTCATTGCTATTTTCCAAAACATTAGGACCCACACAATACATTTCCATGTTTTCTTTCATATATTTTTGCCTTTATTTTTGAATATTCATTTTGAATGTATTATTCATGAAAACAACAAGGAGTATTTGCCTCGAGGTCAGCTGCCTTCTCTTTTTACTTTTAGATTAAGATTGTGAGTTGATGCCAGTTGGTGACTTTATATACAAAATTGATTGTCCTCAGTATTTGCAGGGACCCCTTTTTCAATATTTGTTTAATTATTGATAAGAACTTAATGATTACATTATTGATTACAAAAGATACCTCAAATAATACAGAGGTTGGACACATACAGTTCAACATCCCTTTATTTAAGGTAACCTAACTAGTCATGACACTCAACCAGACACAGTAGACTAGGTGAGTTCGAGTGATGTTACATTCATAAACTGATTTCACAGATGACACATAAGCATCTCTGATGATGCATTTTCATTTTTGCAATACAAATTTTTCATATTTTTGACACTGGATTTTGAGGAGTTCAGATTGTGATGAGTAATTAATTATTAGTTCTTTTAATTTACCCATATTGTTCTCAATGAGGCAAATGCAAATTCAGAAATAATTGATTAGCTAACAGTGATCTACCACAATCACTAGATCGCTATAACTTACTGATTATTTAATTGTGTTTCTATAATAGTTAGTGACTGAAGTACTAATGCAGTACTGCTCATTTGTAGGCTGATACATTAATTCCTGCATAGTTACCTATTAAGTATGAAGCAGTATTATAAAGCGTTACCTAAATATATACATTTCATATTAATTTAATATTAAAGACAAAAAAGTTTTAAAACTTGTTTTGTCCCTTATCTCAAGAATCAGTGATACATTTCCCGTCAAATCAAAATGAGTTCTAGAACTCCATTCCTGCAGAGAGATATCACAAGCACTGGTGCTATAGTCTTCTGTTAGAAGACCAGCTTATTATTTTTATAATTATAAATGAGACCAATACACATAGATTACACACCTCCAGCATGCCTGAGGGAGAAGCCAGGATGTGAACAAAAGACACAGACCTTGAGAATAGAAGGGAAATTACAGGTGTGAGAAATACAATTTAATTAGAAACTACGACAGGATATTCTGTAGGAGGGAAAGATTGAGAAAAGTGCACTCTTGGCACAAGTTCAGAGCTCCAAGTTTCCATATGTTAAACCTGGCCACTCATCCTCCATTAATACCCCTCCCCAAATCCCCTATGCTGGCTTAAAGAAGCTGTGTATGACAGCCAATTACCTCACATAAACTTCCACCAAAACTTTGGGATCCATCTGTCCACCAGATACCCACAAAAGGCATTAAAAATGAGAATATTTAGCCACTGACACTTGGTTGAATATCAATTGACTTACCTTCCTCTCTTACTCACACTTTCTCAGAAAAAAATGGAGAAACACTAGTTTATTTCTCTCTGCCAATTAATTGCCATTCAAACCTGTTGTGAAACGTAACGCTGGTTCCCATTGTGGACATGCCCTGAGTGTTGTGTGGTCTGAAGCCCTTGCACAATCATGCCAATTTAATGGCTGGTGGCTCTTAAACTATGCCCCTAGGGAACAATGTCACAGGCTGCATAAAAGCACTCGCTTTGACGCCATCGAGTCAGATTTTCGACAGGAAGGCACACGCCTATACAGCTGCTTGAGAGTATGGTCAGCTTACGCAGTGTCTCATTCCAACTCAGGGAACCATGTTCCCTTTTGTAGGAATTTGTGCTGCGTTATTGCATTGGGAATGATATACATTCATGCCATGTGAACAGTAGCTGCCAACTGTCTGTGCCCATGTGCCAAGCATATAGCACACTCAAGCGAACTAAAGCATCTGATTAAAATAAAGAAAATTATGAGCTTACTTCTGTTCCAACAGAGAGAACCTGGGAAGCAGGAGTCAAACCCTCATCCAGATAATAAAATCTAACAAATGTATGTGGAGAGGACCACCCACAAATGGAGCACACAAGAGTTCCTCTAAAACAACAGATAAATCACAGAAGGGAATGCAGATGGGATGTAAAGGTCTGAGCCTGCATACCCGGCACATTAAATGAGAGACGAGAATGTCTACCGACAGAGACTCCACTGATAATCACATGCTCATCCACTACAGTGGCATCATAGACTTTAAGAATTGCCAAGGCCACCCTCTCCCCAAACACTCTTGAAAAAAACAAACCAGCACTGTACCGACAGGGCAGTGAACTGGATTTTCACCTCACGCTGTACGCCAAGTAGCAACAATACGCCACATGAAAATATAAAGCTTCCTAGTTGATGGAGTAGGATAACCCATTATTCAAAAGAGCACCCTGTTGAGGAGCCACACCCATAATTTCCACAAGTTCGGCTGAGGGTGCCAAATGTTGAACCTGAACCTGAGACAATATGTCTGTTCTGAGTGGACCCTAAGGAATTTCCTCCAGGAGAGAGAACAGAGTCGAAAACCATTCTTGAGGTGACCAAAACAGCGCCACTAACAGAAGACACACCCAATCCTCTCTAACTCTCTGCAGAACTGCATGCAGCAGACTGATTGGTGGGAACATGTAAAGATGCGTTTTTCGGTTACTGATCCGCCAACACATCAATGCCCATCGGTACAGGGTGCAAGAGGGAAAATCAAATGGGACAGTGTGATGTCTTGCTCGAAGCGAACAGGTCCGCTTCTACTCTGCCAAACATTTTCCAGATCTGTTCCTTAATCCGAGGATGTAATATACAATCTCCATGGCATCAAGCCCTATATGGCCTGGAGATCCGCCCCCAAATTCAAACGGTCCAAAACATGCACGGCTTGCAGAGACATCACATTGTCCCATGCCCATGAAAGAATGTGACATGGCAGTTATAAAAAGCAGTCACTCTAAATGTATTACAGTAGAGGACGCCATATAAACCCTCTTCCCTAGCATAGAATGGGGAAGAATGTGCAAACATGAAGGGGATTGAAAGCAAGCAGGCTCAGCACAACGGTCCCAGCATTCTTATGGTGGGACAACGTGTGGTACGTGCTTAAGTTCACTGTGCGTTTCGTGTATACTTGTGCTTGATAAACATCGAATTCTGTTATGCATGTCTAAAGACCCTTGGTCATGGAGAAAGAGGCAGCGGAAGTTCAGGAAGTGTTTTTTTTTCTCTAGTTGTCGGACATTTGAGGCACGTACAAGGCAAAATCATCCCGATACTGACCGAAGGGCAAACAGGAGAGAAACGGATACGTTTATACGCTCCAATTTCATTCACTGAAAAGGGGCTCATCTTTTATCACACAGCAAACCCATCAGGTTTGTGTGTAGACCTATTTTTATCATAAATTGAATTATATTATGCGTGCCCCTAGACCCTTGGTCATGGAGGCAGAGCCAAAACTCAAACTGAAAATATTCAATGCGCATGTGTACATCAATGTGTACTGAAAAAACAGATTAGAACTAAAGTGGTCCCAACATATAATGGGGAACAACACATAGTACCCAGATAGCACGAATCACCCTCACAAACAAAAGCATTGACTTGACCAACTCGTTACCCAGTGCGAGCCGTGGGGGAAAAAATTAGGGAAATTCCAAATGGAGCCGACATTAGCTCAAAGTATTCCTTAATGTGATGTGCTTGGTTGGACTGAAAACCCATTCTGTGTAGATCCAAAAGCTGTCTAAAATGAATGACGCCCATGCTGCCATTGAAAAATCGAGCAGAGATAGCAGTGCATGTCTCTTGTCTCGCCAGAACGTCTGCGTGGTCCACGAATGGGCGAAAGACAAAATAAAAAAATAATTTAAATACCTTGCAGCTCCTGATAGCATCCCAACAATGTGCACAGGTGTTGGTTCGCCATCACTCCATTGGGGAATATTCTTTTATTCCAGCCCCCTCGTTCTGTGGCCGAGCTCACCAGTCCATGCATGATACCTTCTGCCACGAGCAATACATTTTGTATGGGGAGCGGAGAGAGAGAAAGGCCGAGGCCACTCCTCCATTGCCTTATTCATGTGCGTTCTCCCAGAAAGACAAAGAAAAAGAAAATAGGGACAAAGGGGGCCAATTTGTTTCCTTACCATCAACAAAAATTATCTTAAATTCTCTCATTAGCGACGGCTCAAGACACGCATGGTAAATCTTTTGCGTGCTTGTTCATCAGAACATTGCTGCCAAGCAAGGCTTCAGAGCATGTCTGATAAGACTCACGCTTTCGATAATGGTGAGGCCGACAAACACAAGGAAGAATCCGATGTCCGTTCGCACTCCAATCTTCTCAGAAACAAAGCTGAAAATCCCAAACTGCCCCTGCACATGGAGCTCCAATCTGGAGACCTTGGGACTGGAACAAGTGGGGATAACGCCTCGTGGAAAGAGATTGTGAGCCTTGAACAGCGCCACTTTCCACATCGGACCCTTGTAATGTTTGGAAAAAACACATTAAAATTGCTCTCTATAAAATGACATGAGTCACTTTTTAAATTCCATCCTGTGTTGCTACTCAAAAGGGAGAATAATAATGATCCTTGCTTCGACGTGTGTCATTGGTACAACATGGGCCAGACAAGATAATGCACTGAAGAACAGAAAATCTGACTCGATGGCGCCAGTGCGAGCACATTTATGTAGCCCGAGACATAGCTCCCTAGGGGCATTTCTTATTGCCACCAGATAATAAATTAGGCGTGATTGTACAAGGGCTTCAGACCACGTGACACTCAGGGCGTGTCCCCAATGCAATTACGCAGATCAAGTTTTTACAAAAGGGAACTGCAGGAGGCAGAACTCACAGCAACAGCATGGTGGAGCATGGAGTTACATGACAAGTTATCCTGAACAACTATGGTTAAATTAAAGGGATGAATCTTCCAAAGTCTTGCCATATCACACAGTTGCTGTTATTGCATTATCCATTTAAATGACAAAAAACTTTAAACTTTGATCCTCCCAGTCACTGGGTAAAGAGTGAACAGAATATGAACTGATTAAGCACAAATAAGCACAAAGCACAAAGCAGTCATGTCTGCTTAATCAGTAATTACCAAAAGGCAATTAGTCATTGAGTGGATCTTGTTAAAATGTTAAAATTGAAATGGAAATGGCAAAATGCCTGCATAAATGTAATAAAGAGGAACATAATTGATGGAGTTCTCAAAAATACAAGACACTGTGTTTCTCTAAATATATGGTCTTCAACAAAAACTTTTCTGAACAATGTTCACAGAAATAATTTCAAAGGCATAAATGGTGATGGTACAATGATGGTAAACAATAAACTAAAGTCACTGACCACATGGGGTTGCATGTGTAAAGTGCAATATAATTTTTAAGTCCAAACTGTGCATGAGAAAGACTTATTCTTTGGTTGTGTTGAAATGCAAGCAATAAGCAACTTTTGTAAATATCAGCATACTAAAGATGAAGTATATAGTTTCTCTGTCAATAGTGTCACCAAATGGATTTGCAAAAATAATGACTCTTTTCAAACAGATTCCCCAAACACTACCACATTTTTCCATTGGTAGCAGAAAAAAAGATAAAATGTTCTCACTCCATTGGAGTCAATGTTGCTTTGTCAAAATGGTTGGATTGGTCAAACAAACAGAGTAATGTTTTGAAAAGTGGCACAGAGGCACAGCGTTACATTTTCAGGGGAATACAATTATAAATAGCTTATTTAAGGTTTTCTCTGCATATTAAGAAAGGATAGGAGAAATTATTTAAACATTGAGACAATAATGTTACCTTAATGATAACAGTGGAAAGAGTATTTTGTCATGAGGGTAATTAAACTATGCAATAAAGACTACATTTCCCATTTGTCAAATTTAAATGGGGTGGACAAGTAGTTTATCTTGCCAACGTATTGTATATTGAACTATTAAAGCAAATTCAAATGCACAGTAAGCACATGTTTTTGAAGGTCAGGAATGAAAAAATAACCGCAGCTGATCTGAGCTCAGCTGAAGCAACACTAATGTGATCCGATCAACCTCCGGTGTACGGTGGAGTCAGGGTGCTTCAAAACCCAGAGCATGGCACGGCGGCAAACTGTGCTGGACATGCAAACCCCGCCAACTCTGGCAAATGGGAACTTGTTGGGCACTCAATGGCCCCATCTGCTCCTTCTTCCCATCAACCCCAGATTAACCCTAAGAGCCAAGTCAAGCAGCTTTACCCCACACATGCCACCCAAACCTGCCAATGGCCATCAGTGTTCAGGGAGGGGAAGAGCCAAGATCCCGTTCTGCCTTAGCAGAGCGGCTAACAGCTTCTAATCGGGCTACAGAGACATACAACCTTTGACCAATCCAAATGTTGCCACACATATAGTGAAAATGAAAATGATGTTAAATCATGATATTCTCTGTCAAATCACTTCTTTGGGGGGCCTTATGTGATGTTGTTTTGATATTTGTGTTGTCACGAATTGCTCAATACCTGTGTGCAGACGTTTTCATGATTCATTAAGATTCATTCACACTTACATTTTTATTTAAATTACGATATAGAACCACACTCATGCAAAAATTATCCATCTTAGACACATGCAATGTCTTTAGCAACAGACAGACTGTCTGAGACACACAGACAATACATTTAAGAAATTTAATTTCTAAGTGACTAAGTGAAGAGTTACAAAAATAATGGCCATTATACTATAATATACTCAAATCTGGCATCTGTGGAAATAAGTAGAAAACACCTTGAGGTACCTTGAGCTTGGTCATGTGCACTATTGCAGGAGATTTGTCCTCCTTTGGAGGGAGGTACAGTTCCCACTTCCCAAACTCTTTCTGTGTGAAAGGGTAAGACAGCTTCTCCCAGAGGTCTGAAAGAAAAAAATTAATTTAAGTATTAATAGACAAAATGACTTTTTCAAGATTATGCTTTTGAAACAAAATGAAATTTTCTCAGTGGTCAGAAACACTGACTATATCATATAAATCTGAAAACAAAGAAGAGCATGCTGATGAACTTGATGATCATGATGAACTTGATGATCATGTTTACTTGCTATTAACTGCTTCAAGCAAAATGTTTGACATCTTTCAAAGCTTTGGTGCAACAAAATCTAATTTAGCCAAATCCTGCACCAACAATAAAAGTGTTTGCCAATTAACTGTATATAAAAAAAATATATATATATGTATATATATATATATATATATATATATATATATATATATATATATATATTATAATAATAATAATTATGTGTTTCCTGACTCCCAGTCGTTATGTAGCAGCCAGCCAGAATAGATACCAACTGGCAATTTTCTCCCTTTTTTCTTTTTCTTTGCAATGCACATTAAATGGTTCTTGAATTACACAATTAATGTTGGATCAGTCAGACTTATGAAAAAAACCCTTTTATGTTTGTCTAGGTACACGGGTCAGAATGAGCAAGAATATGCACCAGACTTTAAGCCAATTTTCAGAACTATGGTTTGCAAAACTACCGACATTGCAACTTAATCACATTTATGCTTTTTGAAAAACTCTGCATGTGCTTCCCCATGGGTCCCTTTGAGTAATGGATTATTTTATGGCATCCACA
The DNA here is from genome assembly GCF_025860055.1 of Xyrauchen texanus. Taxonomy (NCBI): domain Eukaryota; kingdom Metazoa; phylum Chordata; class Actinopteri; order Cypriniformes; family Catostomidae; genus Xyrauchen; species Xyrauchen texanus. Next base: position 17,281,270 of record NC_068318.1, on the reverse strand, counting down.
TGTGTTATAAAGGGCTCTTGATATGGCTGACTGTTGCACCTTTACTCTATTCTCAACTACTCTGTACTCTGTAGCTTCTTCAAAGTGAGTGTTGGCCCTTCTGAGCCTCTCAAAAGTTTCTTTCTTATTGACATTGACAGTATTTTCATACAAACTTGTCCAGGAAGGATCTGGATGGTTTGATTTTCCTCTTTTTAGACAAATCAACCAATATTACCAACTGGGACATCCAAACATTTGGATATTGTTTTGTACCTTTTTTCGAATTTACTTTCCATTATTCACTTACTACCTAACACCAGAATGTTCTCCTTTAGTCGTCATTATTGAAAAAAAGCTAATTGTTGTTTGATGTCACATTTACTAATATTTAATGAAAGGAGTGCAAATTGATATATAATACATTTTAAATGTGATTTTCATGCAAAAACTAAAATTAATACTTACTTTACTTAAAAATAATCCAAATGTAATCAGATTAGACTAATTTAAAGTATTATTCAATTTGTCAGATTGATAAAATTAGTACCATATAACATTCCTGAAGTAAGTTAACATTAAATACAGAATATTTCAGAATGTCTATGGTTAAGAATGAATTTCATTCTATAAATGAAAGCACAGAAAATAAGATGCACAGAATAGGATTTCTAAACACTTTCAGTGCTTAGAAAAAAATACCAACTAAATTTCAAAGCAGAATTTGAAATTCAGTAAAAATTGGCTAAGAATCTGAATACCTTTGCAAGGAACTGTACTGTATATTCAGACACCCTGAAAATAAACTATATTCATGGATGGATTTAACAGCAAAATAAATGCAGAGCCAGAGACTCGTGAAAATGCACTGCACACCAGCTAACTTAACCGACTGCCTCATACTATTCATTTAGTTCTTGGAAAAGTGGTTTGTTCAACTGCTTGACCCCTTCTCAAAGCGCAGGAAGAGATACACATATTTGTTGTGGATAATTTCAGTCATTCTGCCCTGCTTGCCTCTGTGTATCACTTTTTGTATAACAAATTCTAATGAAGGGGAGAAAGAGAATATAAATAAATAAATAAAAGAAGGACCAGTGCCAGTGCAATATGCCTTCCCACCTGCAGCTCCCTGAAGTAGATCAAGTCAGGCTCCCCCAGACCCAAATTTCTCTCTCTTCCCTAGTTCCAACAGTGAAATTGAAACCATATAATATGAGCCATGTCAAAATGCAATCTCTCGCCAAATTGGAAGTTTGGATTTCCTATGACACCGCCTGTGGTTCTCAGAGTGAGATAATTACAAAAAGGCAGAGGGATAAATAGAAAAGGGAAGGATGTGATATACAGTAGGTGGGGGGAGGAGAGAGGCTGGTGGTCATACAGATATAAGTAGTGGTGCACCAACTTGTTGGAGACAACATTTTGCTGCCATCTAGAATTCTAGAAAACACGTGTACTGTGTGTACTTACTAGTGGAATACATCGGAGCATTTCATGTACAGCGTTTTAAAGCAGTCCTCTCAGTTTTCATATCCATTCAAAAACAATAAAGTAGCATGACGTAACCATGGTTTTGTGACATATTCTCATGATACTTCCATGTTTTTGGACATTTAATAATGTTATTGTACCATGGCATTGCCATGTTTTCATGGCATTTAAAACAGTACAACATTGTATTCTTTGAAATAATTTATAGTACCATTTATATGAATTTGCAAATCAATAAAATCATATGTTATAACATATGCATTCATAAACAAAAAAGTACCAAAAAGTATCATGGTATTACCATGTTTTATTTATTTATTTTTATGTTACCGTTGGAATGCCATGTTAATTATTATTATTATTTAACATGGTATATCGATGGTATACTTTGAAGTACATTAGAGGATCATAATTTATAGTAATTTGTAATCACACAACATATATAATAATATACATGCATTCACTTACAAAAAAGAACAAAAACGTACCATGGCATTACCATGTAATTTTTTGGACATAGCATAGTGTTAGCATTGTATTATTTGAAGAACTTTGGAGTATATGTAAATGCTAATCATCCAGGTCCTATGTAATTATACATAATGTATGCATTCATTAACAAAAATTGGCTTTACTGTGTTTTTTAACATGCTACCATGGTAATACAGTACCATGTTGTTGAACATATAAACTCATCAAAAAAATAAATGTCCTCTCACTTTCAACTGCTTTTATTTTCAGAAAACTTAACATGTGCAAATATTTGTATGAACATTAAAACTGAACAAGTTTCACAGACATGTGACTAACAGAAATGGAATAGTGTGTGGTAGGAGTAGTAGGAGTGGTGGTGGTGTAGTGGGCTAAAGCACATAACTGTTAATCAGAAGGTCAATGTTTCGATCCCCGCAGCCACCACCATTGTGTCCTTGAGTAAGGCACTTAACTCCAGGTTGCTCTGGGGGGATTGTCCATATAATAGGGCACTGTAAGTCGCTTTGGATAAAAGCGTCTGCCAAATGCATAAATGTAAATGTAAATGTGTCTCTGAACAAAAATAACAGACATTGTCTAGTATGGCCACCTGCTGCATTAAGTACTGCAGTGCATCTCCTCCTCATGGACTACATCTAATTTTCCAGTTTTTGCTGTGAGATGTTACCCCACTCTTCCACCAAGGCACTTGCAAGTTCCCGGACATTTCTAGGGGGAATGGAAATCCAACAGGTCCCAGAGGTGCTCAATGGTATTGAGATCTGGGCTCTTCACTGGCCATGGCAGAACACTGGCATTCCTCTCTTGCAGGAGCACACACACAGAACAAGCAGTATGGCTGGTGGAATTGTCATACTAGAGGGTCATGTCAGGATGAGAATGCAGGAAGGGTACCACATGAGGGAGGATGTCTTCCTTGTAATGCACAGCGTTGAGATTGCCTGCAATGACAACAAGCTCAGTCCGATGATGCTGTGACACACTGACCTAGACCATGATGGACCCTCCACCTGCCTTAAAACAGGCCAACAAGCCCTCAGTCCAGCATATCTCAGCCTATTGCTTACAGTTTGAGCACTGATGGAGGGATTGAGCATTCCTGGTGTAACTCGGGGAGTTGTTGTTGCCATCCTGTACCTGTCCCGCAGGTGTGATATTCGGATGTACCGATCCTGTGCAGGTGTTGTTACATGTGGTAGCACTGTCTTAGGCGCCTCACATAACGGATATTCTAATTTATTGCCCTGGCCACATCTGCAGTCCTCATGCCTCCATACAGCATGCCTGCAGTTGAGCAGGGACCTTGGGTATCTTTCTTTTGTTTGTTTTTTTGAGTCAGTAGAAAGGTCTCTTTAGTTAAAGTAGTATAAGATTTTATAACTGTGACATGAATTGCCTACAGTCTGTAAGCTGTTAGTGTCTTAATGACCGTTCCACAGGTGCATGTTCATTAATTGTTTATGTTTCAATGATCAAGCATGGAAAACATTGTTTAAACCCTCTACAATAAAGATCTTTAATGTTATTTGGATTTTTGCTAAAATAATCTTTAAAATACAGTGTCCTGAAAAAGGAATGTTTCTTTCTTTGCTGAGTTTACAATGGCACAACCATGGTATTCTTCGAAGTGCTTTGGACTACTATGTATATCACTATGCTCATTTGTTATCCTTTTTTATCCCCAATTTTGCATGCTCAATTGTCAAAATTCTCTCTAGTTCCTCACTGTGGAGCAGTTGCTAGCCTCAATCCTGTTGGAGGAGTACAAATCTCAGCTGAATTTGTGAATTGAGTGAAAAACCAAGAGGATAGTTTACATTCATCATTTAATCACTTTTTTTTCTTTTCTAAATGTTATATGTTTTTTCAAAAGATATCTTTTGATCAAAAAAGTTCAGGTGCTCGAATGTGTCAGTAGCACAGGCTATAACGAGGAAGATGCTGAGATACAAGGACACCACCACTGACTGAAGAACCTTGGGCTAGTTAATCATTCACTCCATATCATCAATTATCATATTAAAAGGTGCTTTGAAGATTTCAGATATTCTCTACTAGGCATGTAAGCTATGGTTTAAGATCAGACTTTGTGGACGGATCTATGCCAATATGCATTATGTCTTGCAGTTATAATCAATTATTGCTGAAACAGCATCAGTAGATCCTCTGGAATTAGCTTGATATTTTTAAGCACACACATAGGAACTGCAGAAATAAATGGGGGTAAGGTCCATACTTAAAAACATTTGCTGTTTTGCCACTGCTAAGCAACTTTCCAGGATAATTCTAGACATTATCAGTGCTTAAAACAGAAGTAAGTTTTCTAGGCAATGTTTTAATGATTCATGAATTTGCAAATAGTTTGATTCATGGGGAAAACAAAGCCAGGGAAAATAGATCCATAACGGTTCCAAGAAGTTTTTGTGTTTGTGTGTGTGTGTGTGTGTGTGTGTGTGACTAGTCTGCTTGTTAAAGTATTTTATTTATTATTATTTTTAATAGCATGCACAAATGAATCATTCACAAAAAGACCAGGACCATGAATTAGGAAAGTAAATAGGTTCTTTTTCGATTTCAAATGGACTTTAAAGCGAAGACACCAATGAGGATGCATTGGGGATATTCATTTGTGAATAGATAACATCAGATATTATCCAATTTGGAGTAGTATTGCAATATAACAAGGTGAAGACGTTTAGGCCTACAAAAAAAATAAAAAATCATAATGAAGTTAAAAAAAATATAACAAGTTGGAGTTTTCTGACAGAAAGGGCCATTGTTACACTCACTGGTCCCCGGTTCCCCACACTGCCTGCGGATCACAGCACCTGGCATCTCTGAGGGAGCTCTCAATTAGCTTACAGAAGAAGTCTGAAGCTGGCCAGAGGCGGTTCAGCTGTTCTGTAACAAAACACCTGGTGCATTTGACAAGTTGCATTCTTGTTCCCCAAGGACTTCCGATTAAGGTGTAAGCAGAGCCTATGAGAGTAGCAGTTTTAGGAGAGAGGAGAGAAAAGAGACTATGGAGACAAGGTCCATTGGTACTTAGACCATTTTTCACCATCAGGGAGCCTGATTCGGTGCCCAATTTGGAGCCATTCTATGTGTTGCCACCACAGAAATGGAGGTAAGCTCCTAAAACCTGCTTGTGTCGAACCAGGAACTTCTAGGTTCAGAGGTTAGGAGCAGGATAATGTCTTTATTATGTAAAATTCCCACAACAACTCAAATCTTGCCAGACTGATGCAAAACAAAACTAGATCATGGCCATTATCTGATCCTAGATTACATTGAGTTGTACATTGGAAACTCCCAAAGCAAAATTGGATTAGAAGTAAATTATTAAGTTAAATCATCATTTAGCAGTCAAGTCTGTGGTAATACACGGCAGTTTTTAGATGTTTGCATTTCACCTATATACATCTATATATAGTATTGTTTTTGTGTGGAGAACCAACACCATTTCAGTGGGAAAAGGGTTTTAGAGAGTGGTTTCATCAACGAGCTTGAGTGTATTTGGGAAAGAGACGCTGGAAATGTAGGCGCACATGTCGGTGTATATCTAGCAATAGATATGATTATATTCTCTTATAAAAGACATTGTCACACTTTTTTGTCATCAGAAAGAGATGAGGGGGTCGGTGGGAAAGGCCAGACAGCAGGATGGACACAGAGCAGCTTTCAAACAGGAATTTTAAAGATCTCCTATTTTCCTGACATGAACTGACACAAAGCGGTCCCTTTCCTACTGGCTGACTCTACGCGGGGACTGCAGACTGACTCCACTGACAGAATACGTGATCCGTAAGCTCAGAACAGGTATCAGATGCTCCCACTCCTGTGTATGACTGCTAAGAGCCTAACTCTGAGATACAAGTAAAGCAACGGGTCATAAAAGACTGGGAGGAAAGAAAAAAGAATGAAAAATAACAACTTCAGCTCAAAGTCTTGAACAACAAATACTCTCTCTGAGGAGAACGCAGCTCTGAGGCAAAAAAAGCAAAGGATTCGTTGAGATTATTCGCTTGTGAGGAACGGAGGCACAAGAGCGAGGTGAAGGAAAACACAGAAGGTAAAAGGCTGCTCTCAGCATAAGAAGGCAAATAAAATATTTAATGGCAAAAAGTGAGAATCCTGCCAAAATGCTTGCAGTGCTCCCTCAGATTATAGGGTTTGTGTTTGACGTCTGTAGAATCCGGATCAAGGTGCATATGGGAGAGATTTCGATATTATACCAATCTATAATCTCATTCTCTTACTAACTGGCATCATCCCCTTGGTTAGACTCTGTCTTTCTCTTTTTCTCCTTGATGTCATCTCCGCCCACTCAAGTTATAGTTTTTCTTTCTTTTTCTCTCTATGTAATGCTTTAATCTTATCTTCTCTCCCTGACAGCTACTTAAGAATTAAAGTTGGGCCAGAAGCTTTGAACGTCACAGATCTAAGTTACCACAAACATTTCCAAGCCTAATGCACACGTGTGATCAACAATCTGGAAATAAAAATGTGAAAGACCTCACAAACACTGAGCAAAAAAAATCAATATTTAAACATAAACTTCACTAAAAGATGATCATTGTTAAAACATCTACTATAATATAATGAAATATTTGCAATATGCTGCTTGCAAAAATTGTATTTGGTCAGAATGCGCCAAAAATTCTGAATAGCCGTCATTGGAAAAGGATACTTTTTGACCTAAAAATGGTGTAGTTACAGCATCAACTGTACCAGCATGGGCTAGTTGGCCCATGCTAACCAGTCAAACTTTGATGCCTTGGTAATTTACCACCTGCTTTATTATCATGTTAATTGCATCAGGTAAATGGCACTGAAGTTGTGAATAGGACATTCAGTAATGCACTTCCAGTTCCAATTTTCATAGTTTTTTATTTTAGTCATAATTTTTTGTCTTTTGATGAAATTGTCCTTTAAATTTAGTCAATATTTTATCATGCCATTTCAAAATTTTTTGTAAATTTAACTGACTAGAAAGTAATTGTAGTTAGCAAAAATAACATATTTCAGTTGACAATAATTTGCAAACTTTCATGAAAGTGTATCAACGTAACTTTAACCAAATATTCAAATATTTAAAAAAATATATATTATAAAAAAAATTATGAAACCTATGAAACAGATGTAATATTATTATATATAATATATATATCTTACATTAATGTTGTGGATATAGCTGATTAATTCCAAATATTTAGAATGAGTTTGAGTAAATAATTAATCCACTAGTACCCATTAACCCACAAGTTATTTGAAGCTACATGAACAAAGAAAAATCCAACAAACAAGAGTGGATTAAACAATCTATTATTTCTGCATTTTTCTTTCTAAAAAATAAATAAATAAGAAATCAGTGTTGGTGCACAGTTAATATCTAGCAGTATTATTTTTGTCATCGTATTTCATCAATTGTATGTTTTAATTAAAACCTTTTTTTGTCTCATCGTTGACAAGATTAAATAAAATAAAAAAACCTTCATCAATGAACATTACCATTGGTAATTTTAATGACATGATAAACACTCTGCACTTAATTTAGATAGAAAGGTGGCATGTTTGAGTATGTTGAATGCTAAAAAGAATTACTTAATTTCAACATGGATGGTGCAGCGCTATACCAGAGCACTTAGTGACTAATGAAGTTGTATTGTGGGTGGTATATGAATAAGACAAAGGGTTATGCGCTGAAATACAGCACACTAAAGTGGTACATCGTTTAGAAATTACAACTCTGAGTGTTAGCATGATAGAAATCAATTGATTGGCCACATTCACAGAGAATCTCCTGCTTCAATTATTTTGTACACAAAAATAGCATGCATGAAATAAGTTAACAATCAAATACAATGGTGAATTACGACAGTCAAGACTTTTACTTCATGATTAGAGTGAACATATCCTCATTTTGAACCCTGGCTCTAAATAACTCCAAACCAGCCTTTGAGTAAAACTTCACAACAGACCATTATTTGTCTCGTTTTTCCTCTCTGTCTCTCAGTGTCTCTAAAGGAACAATAGCGTCAAACTACATGTAAGCAATGCAGACAAGCACACAACTGGTAATGCAAATCATTACAGCTTAATCACTCACAGCAATCCTAGCAGATTTCTCAGCCAGCGAACACGAAGTGCATTTCAGTGGCCTAAAATTAAAGCCTGTTTCCTTGGCAACTATAAATCGCTTGGATTCACTCGTACTTTGATTCACAGATCTATCCACAAAGAAGGGTTTGCAACTGGATGTGACGGTCAAGGGTCTCCTTGTGACAGGATTGTGGGGATGCTTACTGAAATCCCCAGTTAGGAAGACGGCCTCTGCTCCTGGTGCCCATTCCCTAAGGAGCAGGCTATTGTCGGATTGGCGCTGGATTCCATAGAATTGGTAGCTCCACGTGAACTGATCAAAGTTCCCTTCTGCCTCCTCCAACAGTGCCACACGCTCAGCATACCGCCTATATCTGAAGAAACAGCAATGAATGGGAAGAGAGAGACAGCAAGAGAGAAGATAGATAATTATTTTTTAATTTTATAAGACATTTGTTTTTACAGAAAATAAACTGTAAATTGGATAACTCTGTTACCCTTCTATATACAGTGAAAATAAAATATATTAGATTTCACTACAAAATACATGCAATTTTCCTTAATATGTGTATATATATATATATATATATATATATATATATATATATATATATATATATATATATATATATATAAAATATATATATATTGAATATGAATTACCATATAATTTACAGTGTAAAACCGTAAAAGTTCATTAGCAGAAGTTCCTGCGTGATGTAAAGTCATCATGTGGCCTTCAAATTTACAATCTCTATTATTATGGTGCTTATAAGTATATTGTAATATACAGCATAAAGCAGATTTAAGTATACCAAATAGGTTTGTATAATAACATTACATCAGTTAATGAAAAATTTGCAGCTGCAAATTTTTACAGTAAATGTAATATAGCCAAGTGGATAAATTACATGTAATAGAACTCTTATCATAAATAGGACATGGCCCATTTAAGAACAGTTCTTTTTTTTTGTTGAGTTTTTTGGCTATATTACAGGTTTTTTTTATGATACCCACTTTCCGGCACTCTCTCGTATTAGAGATGTGAGAACATACTTTGTGCAAAAGATCTCCTGGTTTTATTAATCATTTGATAATTCTTTGGGTAAATATAACATTTTCACACAAGATGCTTATAAATTGCATTAACAATGTGTTCAGAAGAGTTGTATGTTAAAATTGAGAGTTTGTCATGGATCATTTCTGAAGGATGCATATGGATTGTATGTGTGAGATTTGACCATGTTTTGTGCACATGCGAGGACTTTGTATGTAAATTTAATATTAGTCATATCTTATTTAATTATTAATAGCCAAAAGCGTTTTCCAGTTTAGTGAATAAGTGTAACGTGTTTTATGTGAACATATGAGTTGTATTGTTGAAACAGCAATGCATGTCTGGTTAAAAATGCATACAATGCTTTGAGTGATTTAAGCATGTGTTAAATGCATAAAATGCTTTGAATGTTATAAGCATGTATTAAGGTGATGTATGCTGAAGCATATGGGCAGGCTAAAGCCCTGTTTGCATTTTAATTGGGATATTATTCATTGTGCTGAAACGTATCATCATTCTTTTGATATATATATATAGCCTATTGACTGCTGTTTTTTTATTTTCTATTTGTTTAAACAGATGTCAGATAACCCCCAGACCCCCACAACTACCCCCCTCACTATCAGTCAACATCATAAAGGTCCGCAAGCCATAGGCATAAGCTTCAATTCTTGACTTTCCTCCATATTCCACATTTACAAAGCTCTAATCAGCCACAAGGGTTTAACAAGCATGAAAAAACTTACTACAAAACATATTCTCTCATCCTTCAGAGCAATTCAGATACTTGTTCTTCTTAGCTCACACAGAAAGATCACTCAAATTCTAGTCAACATTGCAACATAGACACAATTTTGATAGTACTTTATTTTGCACAGACGATATGGATAATGATTTACAGGTGCTGCTGAGATCCACAAATAGCTCTTTCAAACAGTAAGTTTTGTTGTACTGACAAAACAGTGAATAAAATAAAAACAGAAACACAATGATTAAAAGAATAATTTGTTCCCATTTAAAAAGAATTTCAAATGAGATCCTAAAAGTTCTCTTTCTGTTTCCCTAAGAAAAACTTGTACATCAAAAATGTATTTTCTATGCACATCTCAGACAAACTCCAACGTGGTGCAATTTTGTCATGATCAAACAGAAAGCAATTGAAGATTCATAACATGTGGGTTTATGCATGTGTTCACAGTAAACCTCTATCTTACACAAATGGAAAAGAACATCAACAGTATATTTTTAATAAATTACATCCACAATAAATCTCTGTTTCATTCAATTAATTTGTATAGATATTTGAAAAGTGTAAAATATTCTCTGGCCTAAGAAAAAAATCAAAACAAACCATTAGCCAACTGATGAAATCTCATCTGTTACTTGACATGTTCAAGCATTTTGCCGTTTTTTTATTTTATTTCCAGAATTTTTTCTCTTTATATCAGTGTTAGGCACTTCGTTCAGGGGCGGGTTTGTTTATTAGCAATATCAAAGATAAATAATTATTAAAATCAGTAAAACATTTATTAGAATAAATGTTAGCGTATTAATCCTTAAAATCAACAATCATCAAATAAAACAATGATCAAATTCAACAGAATATTAATTAGTATCAAAGACAACTATCAATTATTAAAATCAAAATAACATTGAGTAGAATAAACATTAGCTTATTAATCCTTCAAATCAATAATTATCAGATAGATAACTAGCAATTATCAAAATCAATAGAATATTAATAAGAATTAATATTGCCTGGGCACCTCCCTGGAATAAGGGACTAATAACCAGACAGTCTTAATATAGGATTGTTCTCTTAGGAAAGTCGATGTCTGGAGAACATTGACATTCAAAAGGCAGAGGTGGGAGTGTGGGAAGTCAAACATGTTCAAGTCACAAGCTGTTACGGAGGCAGACGAGGACAGACGAGGAGTGGGGATCTAAATGCGGTTTATTGAAAATAATTAGACAAACAAGACTGGAACAAACTAAACATCCAAGATGGGAAACAAATGATATAAACAAGAGAAAACATCCACGACGGGCTCAGGCAGGAACACAGACCAGAATATACGAGACATTAACATTTACATTGGAACATTCACATTCAAACACTCAACGACCGACAAAGACTGACCAAACAACCAGGGTTTAAATACACAAGGATAATGATGATTAAATTAACCACAGGTGAGAACAATGAAGTGCATAGGCAGTGATGAGGGCAGGGAATTATGGGAAGTGTAGTTTAAGACAGGTGACAAGTGAGAACACGGGGCAGACAATAGGGGATCGTGACACAAGCAAGTCTGAAGTCTTAACCATCAAGTCTCGAGTCAAGTCTCAAGTGCAGCGCAGACAAATCAAGCAAGCAAGTCAAGTCAGTGACTCACCTCAAGCAAGTCAAGTCGAGTCCTGATGAGTTTCAATAAAGGCTTATTACAACCTTTATTCAAGTCAAGTCGAGTCAAGCCACAGTACTAAAATAAATAGAGGTTAATTTTTTAAATAAATATTTATTTTTGCTCTGAAAAATTTACTTATACGTATCTTTACATATTTTTTTTTATTATATTCATTGTATAAAAGTAATGTATTATACAATATATATATATATATATATATATATATATATATATATATATATATATATAGTTAAAGTGATAGTTCACCCCAAAATTAAAATTCAGTCATCATTTTCTCACCCTCATGCTGTTCTAAACCTTTCTTTCTTATGTGGAACATCATTCACCTTCATTGTACGAAAAACAAATGATGTCATTAAAGTAAATGGTGACTGAGACTAAAATTCTGTCTGATTTATACTTTTGTGTTCCACCAAAGAAAAAAATAATAATGTGGGTTTGTATTCGTAAGGTTGAGTAAATGATGAAGTAATTGTCATATTTGGGTGAATTATTTTTTTAAGGGGCTTGCAAGTAGGGTTGTCTATAATACCATAATCATATCTTACGATACTATACCAGCTAAAGTATCATGATACCAAGTATCACAATACCATATGATAGTGTGTTAATTCTTAACACATTTTGTCATAGTGGTTCTTAGAAACTAGCCATTGGTTGTAAAAAATTACAGATGGATGAACTGGGAGAAGGCTCAAATGGACAAACTTGTTACCTAATACAATATTAGTTTTATGCCGTATCAAAACAGCCAGTTCAAACGGCAACAGATTTAAACTTTTATTCCATTATTTCTGAGAATATTTAAAATAAGATATTGTAACGTTGAAAAGATTGTTTTGAGCAGCTGTTTCTTTATTACAACCACTTTTTCCCCCTCTTACCTGGTAAACAGCAGCGCAAATGCAGATTTCATACACACCAGCATGCCTCAGGGACGTGATCAAACCTATCTGAGCTGCATTTCCCAAAAACATTGCAAGCTAAAATTGATGGTAGAGGCTATTGGCGCCAATCATAAGTGCTAAGTTATTGCCACCATGCATTTGTAATTTGAAAAAACGAGTGCAATTTTATGATGTTATAATGTGATTTTTCAGAGAAACTGTAAATCTATACATGTTAAGATAAAGCATTTAGGTTCAATGAAGTGGCACTAAACTGTGTGTATGCTGCAGAAGCAGTGAGATGTGTCCGAAGATGTTTAATAATTTTTATTGTGTTTCCCCCCTTTTGCTTGAAATCTTTGTTGTCATTCACAGCAGATGGGATTTCCCGGTCTCATCAGGCAAAACCAAAAATGATTCCAAATCTCACTACGTGAATAATTTTGTTTAAAGTTTCTCACTTTCCAAAGTTTTATTTAAATTCATAGTATCCATAATGAGACATTAACATGCTTAGATTCAGATGTGTGAGTTTGAAGCATGCAAAAACCACACATTGAAAAATAAACAATACCATATAATTCTAAACAGCATTTTGCGCTCTTAAAAGGCATATCGTGAAGGGGATGCCACTTGAAAAGACTACTTTAAGGTATGTGTGGCAGGGCGGAGGGCGGGGCCGGGTCGTGATTCTACACACCCGGTCCCTTATCAGGCTAATCAAGCCTCCGAGAGGGATAAAGGCCAACTGCGGAGGATGGTGCGGGAGAGAGAGATAGTTTACAGACATGTCCGTCATGTGTGTGTTGTTGTCTTTTGTTTAAGTTTATAATTAAAATATAATTGATATTGTCAAGCCGGTTCTTGCCTCCTCCTTTCCATTGAACTACGTTACAGTCTGATTCAAAGTTTTAGCGAAAATAATGTACTACTGCACATACAACATAACTTATGATACTACCATATTCAGGGCTGGACTGGTAATCTGGCATACCGGGCATTTTGCCGGTGGGCCGACGCACTTTTGTAATGGCCATCAGGAGAACCGAGCGGGCCGGTTGTTTGGCCACGCAACGTGCCGAATGGGCAGCGATAAGCAACAATGAGCCTCCGCGTTATGCAGAACGGACCATAAAATGGCGCCGCGACATGCAGAAAAGGACTCGCTCAACAACATTTGTCTCCCCCCAACACCCCGCACTTGCTGTGCTCACCCATCAATATTATGTGGAATATAACTGAGGTAAAGGGTGTCTGAACTCAAAACTGAATGCTGGTGTTAGAATTGCAAGAGTGTCGGGTCCAGCTGGGATGATCTGTATACATATTCATGGCAGTTTTAAGAGTAATTAAAGATGGGAACTGCTAATATGGGTTCCACTGTGAGTTTAAAGTGCTCATTAAAACTTGAGGAACAACAGGGTGATGGGTGCCGTCAAGTAGCCTCTCAAAACACTGCTTTTAATCAGACACAGAGAGAGAGACAAAAAGAGAGACGGAGAACAGTATACAGACAGATAGAGGCAGAATGAGAGTGAGTGCATGAGTATATTTGATATTTTATTAAATAATATACTATATACATACAGTGTGTGTGTGTGTGTGTGTGTGTGTGTGTGTGTGTGTGTATTTATGTATTAATCATGTAACAACCAGGGTTGGGGAGTAACATAATACATGTAACGGGGTTACGTATTTAAAATACAAAATATAAGTAACTGTATTCCACAACAGTTACAATTTAAATAATTGGTATTTAGAATACAGTTACATTCAAAAAGTATTTGGATTACTAAAGAGATTACTTTGCATTTTATTGTCATTTGTTTCATTTAATATTTAGTATTTTCAGATGGAAAACATTTATACATATAAATGATGCGATCCAAAGTGCTTTTGAACAGCGGTGAAACATTTTCTTATGATGTGTTACATTCATACGATTAGACAGAGAAGTACGTTTGAAGTAAGTTTGGAGCAGAAGAAATAGAAATGAACCTTGTGTAAATTGTCATGCTATTTCTAGCCATTTTACATGCACGTTATCAGGCACAATCATATTATTTATCAAGAAAATTCATGTTTGATCATATTGCAAAAATCATATTCTTGATAATAATTTTGTTATTCTTTTCCTGCAAAAACAACTCTGAAGAAGATATTTTGGTTATCAGAGAATGTATGTTTAACATGTGTATTTTGTTTTAGTGTACTAGCACAGTTTTTATAGTCAAAACAAGTAAAAAAATCTAAGAAGTAATTCAAATTATTTAGAATACATTACTGAACTTGAGTAATTAAATTACATTTTACAACATGTATTCTGTAATCTGTAGTGGAATAAATTTCAGAAGTAACCCTCCCAACCCTGGTAACGATACACAAATTTCACAATATTATATGATATGATACAAAGCCTCACGATACAATAAAAAAAACAAAAACAAAGAAAAACAGCGCCCACATATGTTTTGCTCAAACTCATTCAAGTATTCAACATAAATGTCTTTTAAATCATAAATAACAACAGTGTCTGACATTGGCAACATAAAGTAGAGCTCTATAATAAAAGAACAAACAACAGCACTGTATTTATTCTGTTTGATTGCAATGAGAAAAACTAATATGAACTCATAATTTTCATGTTTTTCTTGAGAATTTTGTTTGTCTACACTCAAGTAATTTGTACATCACTTTTCACAATACACATAGTTTCATATCAGCTTTACAGAATATCATGCCTTTTACTCCATATGCCATACAAGATGTATCTGAGTTTCTTTCTTCATCAAAACAGAATTTAAGATTTTTAGGATTTCATTTCAGGCCTCCTCCTTTAAACAATGCAAGTGAATGTAATTTTTTTTGATGGTCCAAAATGCATATTTAGGGTGCATGAAAATAATCCACGACTCAGTCCACAGTCAACAAATAAAGTTCTTCTGAACCCAAACAATTGATTATTTTTAGAAACAAAACAATACTTATATACTTTTTAACTACAAATGCTCGCTTCCGTACATCTCTGTGATGTACGTTCATGAGAGGAATGATGTAAGCTCGTTGGTGAAGTCACGCGTGGAGGAGGAGGCAGGAAGCATGTCATTGTTTTTAAGGGGCGCTGTTCAAAAGTTTAATTGTCTTTGCTGTAGATTTTTATTTGTATAAGTGTATTGTTCAAAATGGTCATTTGGTGTGTGTATCCTGGATGCTTCAACCTTCAGAAACCCCAAAGAAAGCACCGGGAAAATATTAACATTTCATCGATTGCCAATACATGATCATGAGCGATTGAAGCTCTAGCTTCAGTACACCCTTATATTATTTCAAATATTGAAGGGTGTGCAGTGAACATTTTACCCCTAAGGATTTCAGACCATCTAAAGAAACAAAGGGTCGATATCTGAATTAATTGGCTGTGCTCGTGATGTTTTTCCAGCGAACTCAGGTATGTGTGAAAACGTCTCGGTTACTGTTGTAACCTCCGTTCCCTGATGGAGAGAACGAGACTTTGTATCAATGTAGTGACACTAGGGGTCACCCTTAGGCGCCCCAGATACCTCTGATCTTTGAGAAAAGACCAATGGGAATTTGCGAGAGGAATTTGCATGCCATTCCCCCAGACATATGGGTATAAAAGGAGCTGGAATTCAACCACTCATCCAGGCTTTGTGCTGGCCTTTGTGAACGCGACTGGGAGAAAAAGCACACGTCTTCAAAGGAGGGGAAAGGCTCTATGCGCAATCGGTACACCCAGACAGCTGTTAACTTACCTGTTCATACCTGACAACACACGGGATGAAACCGTCTCAACCCAGAGGTCGTAAAACTCTGCAAAGGTGTTAGGTGTTGCCCAGTCCACTCGTGAGATGCGCCATCATTGAGACCATGTCTAATTCCATGTCGAGAGAAGAGATTCTCTGAACTTGAGCTTGCTCTTTTCCCAGTTGACCCAAAGCCCCAGTCGGCTGAGGTGCCTGAGCACCAGGTCCATGTGCGCACAAAACAAGTTCCGCGAGTGAGCTTGAATCAGCCAGTTGTTGAGATAATTGAGCATGTGGTTCCCCATTTCCATTAACATGGGAGGTGCAGCATCTGCAACCTTCATGAAGGCGTGAGGTGACAGGGACAGAATGAAGGGGAGGACTTGTACTGGTTTGCATGGCCTGTGTCGAGGTAGAACCGAGACATGGAAGTACGTGTCCTTCAGGTCTACCAGCACTAAAATGTGTTTTTGCGTCAACATCTTGAACAGGAATCTGTGCAAGGCCCTGTTCAGAACTCGCAGGTCAGAGATTGGCCGCAACCCACCAACTTTTTTGGGTACGATTAATTAGGGACTGTAAAACCCCTTCTTCATCTTGGCTCAAGGAACAGACTCTATCACATTCTTCCGTAGAAGGGAGATGATCTCTGCATGCAAAGCATGGCCTTCAGCTGTGTATGGCATCAGACTGAACCAGCCTGCTCTCCGCTGTAATCAAAAGCTCATCCGCTTCGCGAGCCGCAAAAGAGATCGTAAACTCGCCCTGAGATGAGCCGCCGGTCCCATCGCAGAACTCGCTGGGGCAAATGAGTGTGCTTGGGAATGGGAGGATCGCGGGGGGTTTCCCGGTGGAGCTGCTCCCATCGAAATCCCCAAATCGCTCCCAGTGCTATCTGACGCAAACTCAAACCCGTAGGTAGAAGGGCCGCAGTGGGGAGCCGCTGGGGTGGCTTTCCCTAGGGAAAGCTGTGACCGCAAAGTTGCCATAATCATGCTCTCACAGTTGGAAATATTGACCCTTCTGCGAACGTGGAGCAGCGATCGTGGCCATGGGAAGTTGAGAGGTAACGATCGCAACCAGGAAATATACACAAACGGAAAAGCATCTTTATAAAGTCGCTCTCTTTCAGTGCCACTCTTTAAGAAGTATACTAAGAATACTCAAGCTCTTTTTATACCCATTTGTCTGGGGGAGTGGCATGCAAGTTCCAATCGCCAATTCCCACTAGCCTTTTCTCAAAGATCAGAGGTGTCTGGGGCTCCCAAGGGCGACCCCTAGTGTCACTAAATTGGCACAACGTCTTGTTCCCTCCATCAAGGAACAGAGGCTACAACACTAACCGAGATGTTATATTGACATTTAAAAGGATTGAGTTTTTGGAGTTCCAATTGTGGTGAAGATTTGTGGTTGTTCTTAGGTTCAGGATGTACTCTCACTTTTGGTGATGTTTGATTTGAGTGCTGCTTAGCTCTATGAGCAGTTGCTATCAAACTGACAGTGCAGTGGTTCCACTGTAATTACACTTGCTCACCTGGCATATACTAATGGTTAATAAAATTTATTTAGCTGGACCCCTTTAAGACAATTATTTAGATATTATATAATTGGTCTGATAAATTTAACTTAAGTTTGTATAACAAGAACTAGAACAAGTAAGTTTAAACCAATTATTTTGTTGAAAAAACTATATATGTATTTAATTACGTGGAACATTTTTCCTCAATTTAATTAAGTTCAGTGAATTTGTTTTTTGAGTGTACACACGTGTTAATATTGGATTAATGTAAGTGCTTCTGTAAAATTATAAGCTTCACATTTCTGCCTTTAAACCCTCAGGAAATTATCCCCATTCAATTTTAAGTGCCTCACTTTAACCTATTTATTTGCTTTCGATGCTGTCGATTGAGCTTAACTTGTATTGATCCCATAATATTCTTAAAAAAAAACATAATGAATACTGCATGTGCTCTTCAATTTGGAAAGCTCAGTTACATACAATCACTTTCTGTACATATTAAAGCTATTTATTGGCATGTTGACAATCTCCTGATAAACTTAATCACATATATACTAGATTGCTCAACCAATTAACAGTTTGACAGTCACAGTCCAGCCATAGATGTACTGTCATAATCCTGTCAGGTGAATGAGCAAAGGAAGCAAGCAAACTACTCCGCTTAGCTTGCATGCACTGTGACGATAACAGTGAAAACATGAAAGTTCATGGAATGCAATTAAAGACTAGAATTAATTTTACACAAAGCTGTAGAAAAAAAAATAATAAACCACAAATCAAGCTTTGAAAGTGGTTATTTGAAGGCTGTTGTACACCCCCCAAACCCAGGTTTTTGGAAAAGTATAAAAATACAATCTTTAATCAAAGTTGATTGAAGCTGTTGGTTGGTCAAAGTAAATAAATAAAACAAATGCACATACTTGGGGAATACCAAGCCATCCGCACGGGAGCCAGTGAAGCAATTGGAAAGAAAACACTAAGGGAAGACTAAGTTCGCACTACCACCGGTGAACAAAGACACAGGCCCCTTTTGAAGTAATACACAATAAAGTTCGATGTCTACACCCTGCACAGCACTCTAATAAATATAGTTAAAAGATATTAAGGTTCACACTACACGGCACTGCAAACTTCTTCGTTAGCGAGAGAAAAGAAAAAAAAGAAAGGGAAACCTGCTTTCCAGTGAGGTCTCTTATACAGGAGCTACCTGGCTCCACTAACACCGAGGCTGGTTATAAACAAAGGGGAATTGGGCATAAAGGAAATAATAAACAAAATAAACCCACTCTAGCCTGTGACATACAATTCATTCAATCACATACAGTAACAGCTACAGCCAACAGGCTAGAGGAAAACAAACAACCACCAAAGAAAGAGAAGAAAAATTAAATAAAAATAATAACAAGAAAAAAAAAAACTTCCTATACTATAAGCAACATCCACAATCACACAGTATGGAGAACAGCAGCTAGCACTCAGGTGTAACTGCACAGGTCTAAAAACACAATAGCCACATCATTAAGAATATTTGTTTGATCATGCTTCAGTCAATACAAATTACGTTTTGAATGCAGTTACACATGCCAGGATAAAATGGCCATATAAAAAAAAAAGTAATCAATATCAAAGTGCATGTCCTCAGATACCAAAAATACACTCATATACACACACACTAGTTCGAACAGCAAGGGGAAAGAAATACGGGCAGACCATAATTAAAAACATACCTGTCGTAACGTTCACAGTGAAAGGGGAAACACTACGTCGAATGTAAACATCCCGCTGCAGTCACAGTCTCCTATTAAACACGGAAATGGTTTGGCATTACTTTGCCGTAGTTCGCTCGCCCATACATGGTCAAACAGGAAACCAAAGGTGCACGGCAGCTCAATCAGCGTCGGCTCCTTCACGCACTATTAAAACAAACATTCACTTGGCATACTAATCTCCAATAAAAAACGACCCACCAGGACAACGCTGTTAAACATACCTTAACACACAAACAGCCTCCGAATCACTGATTCACCACACCAGAGCCAGCAGTAAATTTACACTGTCCGGTCTAAGGACCCAAGGTGTCTATATATAAGCCTGCCTCCATCACGTTAGATGGCTTACTAAATGCACGCTCCACCCCCCAATTAGTGATGCGATTAAACATGAAAATGCAAATAAAATGAAGAGAACGGGAGTCAACTGAAGAATCCCAATCCTAACCCGGCCCACAGGCTACATTCCACCCCCTCCAAGTGAATCGGCGGCCCGACGATGACAGTTCACACTCCAATACTCTGGTCACCACCTATAGGCAGTATCCTCTCCTCATTCCCAACAGAAACGGCTCCAGGGAGCCGGTGGGGGTTAGGGTGCTGACCTGCCGTAGATCTAACTGACCGATGCAGAGTCATGGTCACGTCTTCAGGTATAGCTTCCACTTCAGTAGGAGCGAGGGAATTGGGTGAATCTAGGGCCTCCTGGATCTCCTCAGGATGAAAAATGACCACATCTTCCTGTCCTTCCTCTTCCCTGGCCGTGGGGTTAACGGACAAGTCAGCTTGGCTTACGGAAGGAGTGGCCACCTCTGCTATCGACTATAGCCCCTCCGGAACAGCCCTCAACTCGGATCGGTGCACCTGCCGAACTGGTCCTTCTCCATCTCTAGGGGCCACAGTGTATACTGTTCCAGTCCCAGCAGGACTCCGTAGTACCCGAAACACGACAGAGTTCCAGTGATCTTGGATCTTGTTCCGCCCAGGCACATGGTTACGCAGGTACACTAGCCTCCCTTCTTCAAGACCAGAATCGTTCACATTGTCATTGTGGTTCTGGTTCCGTCGGCGTATCAGCTCATCCGATCTTTACCGGACATGCTCCTGGGTCACCCGCATACTCTGTTGATGTTTCTGGATCCAGTCCTCCAAGTTACCGGTGTCCTGCACTACTACCCCAGTCCCGAGCAAGAAATCCATGGGCAATCTTGGATGGTTACCAAACATAAGATAATATGGAGTGTGTCCGGTAGTCTGGTGGGGTGTCGTGTTGTAGGCAAAAGTCAGCTGTGGCAAATGGTGAGGCCAGTGTCGTTTCTCGGCTGACGGCAGGGTACGCAACAGGTCGTGCAAGGTACGGTTAAATGTTTCACACTGTCCATTACCTTGGGGGTGGTAAGGGGTGGTTCTACTCTTCTGGATGCCATACATCTGACAGAGTTGTTTAATCAACATGCTTTCAAAGTTCCGACCCTGCTCAGAATGGATACGGGCTGGTGGCCCGAAACGATGGAACCACTGCTGGACCAAAACTTTGGCCACAGTGGACGCCCTTTGGTCTTTGGTGGGAAATGCTTGAGAGTAGTTGGTAAATATATCAGTTAAGATCAAGACATTCTCCCGACCATCACTTGCAGGTTCCAAAACTGTAAAGTCGATAGCCAGGATCTCATTTGGCTGGGTAGCCTGCAGTGTGCCCCAGTAGGCACGAACCTTGGGCTGGACAGCCTTCCCCAGTACACACCTTTGACATTTTTGGCACCACCGTTCAGTATCCCTGGTCATATTCGGCCAGAAACACCGGTCCCGTAGAAGCTGGAGGGTCCTCTCGGCGCCCTGGTGCCCCTGATTATCATGGACACTATGGAGGACTTCTTCCTGCAAGCACTGGGGGAGCAGCAGCTGGAGTGTCTCCAAGCCTCCACCTGGGGAACAAATGAGGTGGTACAATACCCCTTCCTTCTCGACTAGGCGGTCCCATTGTCGCACCAGTGCCCTGCTGGGGTGGGACAACAACTCACGCTCCTCAGCTCTTGGACGTTGCCCTGCTTGATGGTATTTGCGCACCGGCCCGATGACTGGGTCAGTCTCTTGCAGCAGGCTTAGGTCCTGAGGTGTACGGCCAGGTAGTGCCACCACTTCTCCACAGTGACCCTCGGCAGCAAGCGGTTGGCCCATACCAGCCAGGGCTCCCAACAATGGGACATCTGTCCCAACAGCAAAACGGTCCAGGTATTGTCGGGATAATGTGTCCACATTTTGGTTGTTCTTCCCTGGGCGGTACTTGATAGTGAAGTTAAATGATGCAAGTTGAGCGGCCCACCGCTGTTCAGTCGCCCCCAGCTTGGCAGTCTGCAAATGGCTCAGAGGATTATTATCTGTCAGAATGGTAAAATGATTCCCCAGCAAGTATTCTCTATACTTTTCTGTCACTGCCCATTTCACTGCGAGAAGTTCAAGCTTCATGGAGCTATAATTCTAGCAAAGGCGATCAGGCGAACCTTCCCGTCACACTCTTGAGAGAGAATCGCCCCCAAACCCCGTGGCTGGCATCTACTTCCACAATAAAGGGCTTTTTAAAGTCAGCGTAGGCCAAGACTGGGGCAGAGGTAAGTCTCTCCTTCAGGGACTGAAATGCATTTTCACAAGCGTCATCCCATGCTGTCGTTAAAGGAACCGGAGGAGTCTTCCCCTTTCGACGTGGTCCATTGAGCCTCCCCACAAGATGGTGTAATGGGGCTGAAAGCTTAGAAAAGCCTTCCACGAACCACCGGTAATAGATTGCAAAGCCAAGAAAAGATCTCAATTCGGCCAGGTGGCCCGGGCGCTGCCACTCCTTAACCACCTCAATCTTCGCAGGGTCAGTGGCCACCCCCTCAGCAGAGACCACATGCCCCAAATAACTCACTTCATGCTGGAAGAATCGACACTTGGGCAACTTGACTTTCAGATTCTGATTTTGAAGACGAGCGAACACTTCCCCTAGCCGCTCAAGATGTTGTTCTACTGTAGTGGAGAATACAATCACATCATCAAGGTACAGGAGACCTGATTGATGACGGCAATCTCCAAACATGCGCTCCATAAGGCGCTGAAAGGTGCCTGGAGCATTGCAGAGCCTGAATGGCATCCTATTAAACTCAAAGAGGCCAAACGGGGTGCAAAAGGCAGTCTTCGACTTATCTTTATCTGGCACTGGGACTTGGTTATACCCGCTTGCGAGATCAAGGGTAGAAAACCATCTTGCCCCAGACAAGGCATCTAAGGACTCTTCTATCCTGGGAAGAGGGTAGGGAATTGCGACGGGTCTTGGAGTTCAACTGCCGATAATCCACACAGAGACGAAGACTACCATCTTTCTTTGTCACAAGGATGATGGAGGAAGAGTACGGACTGCTGCTTTCTCTTATAACTTGGCTATCTAGGAGCTGTTGAATGTGTGCCTTCACAGTCTCATACTGAGAGGGTGGGATTCGTCGGTAGGGCTGGCAGACTGGGGCATCATTGGCTAACGGAATCTCGTGAGCAACCAGGGAGGTACATCCCAAGTCTCCATCACCCTTGGAGAAGATGCTTTCATACCGGGCAAAGAGGGCCTTGGCTTGGAAAACCTGCTGTGGAGTCAGCCCCTCAAAGTCAGGGAGAACAGATTCAAGGACACTGGAGGAAGTACTCGCCTCCTGGGTAGAGACATAAGCGCAACACTCTTCCCATGAGGGCTCAACAGCAACAGATTTAGTTCCAGCAGAGGTCGCCACCACAGCTTGCACAGTCCCAACGACGCGATGAGGGGAAAGCCACACTTCAGTACACCCAACATTTACTACAGGGGCATAATAAGGCCCTTTTTGGCAAAGACCAGGGTAGCAGACACCAGAAGACCTTTGGGCAATTGTCCATCTTCAAAACCTAACGGCTCAAGCAAGAACTCAGCGGTCTCCAGCTGAGGGCATGTAACTGGAACCATAGTCAAGGCACCAGCCCCAAGGCAGATCGGAGACTTCCCCTGGACTTTAACCTTGAATGGCTTGGGGGCGTCGACGAGGGTCTGGACCTTCGCACAATGTTGCAGGGCCCGCAGAGCTGCTGGGGCCGCCGACTTAACCAGAGGGGATTGGAAGAGCTGTGAACCATGCTGCTCAAAGAGAACCCTATAGCACTCTGAAAGTACATTCATACCCAATATACCAGGGGTAGCTACCTTACGGTCTTGGAGGGTCACATGTTGTGGATCCCCGACAATCAATATCCCCCTCCCCAAAATACGCTGTCTTAAAACAACCACATCCAAATCAATATAGCCAGTATAAGGTATGTCTAGCCCGTTAGCTGCCTTAAGGCCTAACCACTTGCAATCTTTCCTCTGCAAATGAATAAAATGCTTCCTAAAGAAACTCTCAGTTACAGTTGTAACCATTGATCCAGTGTCAATTAAACAAGGGACTGTCACCCCTCCCATAACCACACTCAACACCGGGCATTTACCCACTAACTGTCCAAGAGAAGCCGGACATGCAGAGCCAGAACCTTTCCCTCCCAATGTGCAGCTCTGCACACTGGGGGGGTTCTAGTTTCCCAGCTGGCTATTAGAACTGTTTATAAGGGGCGCTAACTGACTGATGGAATCTGATAACATATGAGGGCTAGATCTACTGTTGCTAGAAGGAGTAGACTGACAATACCGGGCTATATGTCCAGGTCGATCACATCTAATACAAATAGGCTGACCATTAGGAGCACGTTTAAAACGGCCTTCCCTATTTAACTGAGGGGCATGAGGTTTACTAGTAGACTGTCCCAAGTGTTGGACCAGCATATCTAGTTGGGCTTGTTGCTTTAAAACCATTTCCTTTAACTCTGCCATCTCAGAAGGTTGAGCAACAGTGGAGTCACACTGAGACATGTAAGATGGTTCACTACTGCGCCCCGGCACGCGGTGACTCCGGTCACGACTTGTCTGTCCCTCCTCCACCCACATAGTGGCCTCCCGTCTTACATCCAAGAGAGACAACCGCCCATCAGCTTTCGTAACATATGATCTCGCACATTCTCACAAAATTGGTCTCTTAACACTATGTCCGGATTAGAAATTGAATCCCCCTTGGACTGTTTCACCTTTTCCATAAGCTCCATTAATGCATGGGAAAACTCAAATAATGACTCATTTTCTCTTTGTTTTCTGTCAAAGAAACGCTGCTGCCAATATACATATGACTTAGAACATCCATATACCTCTTTTAACACTGAAATGATTTCTGTAGGATTTTCTCTTACAACTACAGATCGATATTTAATCTCACTTCGGGCTTTGCCCTCTAAATGGTCATAAAAAAACATTGCCTTTTCCAAATCAGACATGTACCTCGACCTAATACAACTCTGTGCTTCTTCGCTCCACTCTTCAATAGAAAGTGACCCAGCTGTTACAGAGCCGGAGAATTTGGAGCACCGTCTCTCTCTGGGCAGATATACTGCCTGCTCTCTTCGTACTGGCAGGGGGCTACTCCCGCCAGCATAGTTTCCTTGTGCACCTGAAAGTCTCTCATTTTCAGCTTGGAGCTGTGCCACACGCTCCCGCAGTTGCTGCAGAGCCGCATCAACTCCTCCACCGGCGTCGCCCGAGTCCATCATGCTGCCAGCCACTGTTCTCCACACACACACACACACACACACACACACACACACACACACACACACACACACACACACACACTGGCCAACCAACACTTCAAAGAAGAAAAAAAGAAAACCCTGCCAACTGCGCCAATTTGTGCCCCCCCCCCCAAATTGTACAACTGACTACGCCACCCCTTGAGCTAAACCAGTTATTGTCAGTGTCAGAGCAAGGAGAACTCTGCCTCAATAAAATGTACAAACCCAGGTTCTTGGAAAAGTATAAAAATACAATCTTTATTCAAAGTTGATTGAAGCTGTTGGTTGGTCAAAGTAAATAAATAAAACAAATGCACATACTTAGGGAATACCAAGCCATCCACACGGGAGCCAGTGAAGCAATTGGAAAGAAAACACTAAGGGAAGACTAAGTTCGCACTACCACCAGTGAACAAAGACACAGGCCCCTTTTGAAGTAATACACAATAAAGTTCAATGTCTACACCCTGCACAGCACTCTAATAAATATAGTTAAAAGATATTAAGGTTCACACTACACGGCACTGCAAACTTCTTCGTTAGCGAGAGAAAAGAAAAAAAAGAAAGGGAAACCCGCTTTCCAGTGAGGTCTCTTATACAGGAGCTACCTGGCTCCACTAACACCGAGGCTGGTTATAAACAAAGGGGAATTGGGCATAAAGGAAATAATAAACAAAATAAACCCACTCTATCCTGTGACATACAATTCATTCAATCACATACAGTAACAGCTACAGCCAACAGGCTAGAGGAAAACAAACAACCACCAAAGAAAGAGAAGAAAAATTAAATAAAAATAATAACAAGAAGAAAAAAAAACTTCCTATACTATAAGCAACATCCACAATCACACAGTATGGAGAACAGCAGCTAGCACTCAGGTGTAACTGCACAGGTCTAAACACACAATAGCCACATCATTAAGAATATTTGTTTGATCATGCTTCAGTCAATACAAATTACGTTTTGAATGCAGTTACACATGCCAGGATAAAATGGCCATATAAAAAAAAAGTATTCAACATCAAAGTGCATGTCCTCAGATACCAAAAATACACTCATATACACACACACTAGTTCGAACAGCAAGGGGAAAGAAATACGGGCAGACCATAATTAAAAACATACCTGTCGTAACGTTCACAGTGAAAGGGGAAACACTACGTCGAATGTAAACATCCCGCTGCAGTCACAGTCTCCTATTAAACACGGAAATGGTTTGGCATTACTTTGCCGTAGTTCGCTCGCCCATACATGGTCAAACAGGAAACCAAAGGTGCACGGCAGCTCAATCAGCGTCGGCTCCTTCACGCACTATTAAAACAAACATTCACTTGGCATACTAATCTCCAATAAAAAACGACCCACCAGGACAACGCTGTTAAACATACCTTAACACACAAACAGCCTCCGAATCACTGATTCACCACACCAGAGCCAGCAGTAAATTTACACCGTCCCGGTCTAAGGACCCAAGGTGTCTATATATAAGCCTGCCTCCATCACGTTAGATGGCTTACTAAATGCACGCTCCACCCCCCAATTAGTGATGCGATTAAACATGAAAATGCAAATAAAATTAAGAGAACGGGAGTCAACTGAAGAATCCCAATCCTAACCCGGCCCACAGGCTACACTGTAACTCGATTAGTTCTGATGGGCTGCGCGCTGAGGTTCAGGAGGGTTTTTTTTAGAGGTCTGTCAGCACAGCTGGATGCAAGGAAGGAAAAATATGACCCCTATGGTGAGAAGCGAGCAACTTAATCACCCCCTGAACAAATCCTTTCAGTAGGCCACCGCTTATTCAGTCCGGTGGTCAAATGGACTAGAGCTCAGAAGGAATCGCTTCTTATCTTAGCTCTGCTGGAGACATTGACGAAAAGGATGGGGATGTGGGAAATGCCACAGCCTGTCATTGCAGATATAATAACAAGTTTTCTACCACTCTATAATAACAATGATTTAAGGTGGCCAGGAGCCACCGCAAAGTGGCGCGGAAGCTTAGCACACTGCATCTCTGTCCACATCATGAAAGAGGGTCTCATGTTACACTTGACCACTCAATCCTGTCCTTTAGAAAGTGTGTTAAAGAATCGGCATGCTCAATGAGAGAGCCTCAGAGGGTGAGTATGGGGAGCAAGAGAGAGATTGTTAGAGGAGTAGAGGCATTCAGATCTCATCTTCTCGGCTAACAGCCCTGGGGTGAACCGAGTCATCATGAGACAGCGCTTTTCGTACAGATGCATACACACAAATGAAAACATCCAACAAAAAAACAGCTCGTATTTCTGCCCCTGGCATCCATAGGAGATCATGAAAGAATCACAGAGGGTCTTCAAGCAGTTTAGTAGCTCTCTGGTGTACACCCAGAGGCTTTAAAATTCAAACTCACAAACGTAGTTTAGATTTGGAGTGGAATGAGAGGTAAACAGGAACTCCAGAGAAACATGAAGTGCTGATGTTTTATTGTCAGCAGTATGTGATGTATGCTAGGTGCCACCTTTCCACTGATCTGCCTTTCTTTTAAATATTGTGAATGAGAAAGCCAGAGAAAGAAAGGACAATCAATTTCATGCTGACCTACTGCTGCTGACACAAATCACAACTAAACCATTAATTATTCCAATTAAAGAAGAAAGATGGGGACACAAGTTCTGTTTTTGTCTCTCGGATTTGCCATTAGGGACTAATTCTTTGCCTGACACAGCCAGACTGGGATATTGACTGCATTTGTTTGAATACATCAAGGCTCTTTCCTTAAGGTGAAGACATACCTGCTATAGAATAGAATATAACATGATTAGTCCTGAAGGCCAAAAAAAGTACGCCAGTGCAAGTACGCCAGTGCAGTAAGTTATAGCAATTTAAGCTCTGTTTTGTGTGTTGTTTTACATTCCAAAATGTGTCATACCACAAATGACCCGTCGCTAAGCCCTGCCTTATAAGCGCTTCTGACCAATCCTTTCTTAGCAACGGTTGCCCTGCTGCCATTACTCAGACATGTGTTTGCTATTTTCTAATGACAGCCTATGGAATTAATGTGTTTTTGAGTTATCCAGAGAGGATACACTGTGTTTTTCTTTGTTTTTAAAAATATTTAAATATATCTGGAGAAGAGCATGTCATGGAATAAACTGTGTCAGCCCTTATTAACAAATGAACATATAAAATCTGCAACAACACCTACTGAATTATTCTTTTTTAATTTACTGATCGTTAATTAATTTATGTGTTGAGTCAAGTCATAGTAAAAGTGATAGTAAACGTGATAGAGCTGTTTATGAGATGTTATAAACAGCTCTGTTCACTTACGCTAATGTTATTAGATGTGTAATCACTTTTAAATTAAGTTTTCTCTTTTCAAGTGACTGTAATAATCGTTTGCCTTGATTCTGATTCATAGTTTTCACAGTTTTTAATGAAATTACTGTGTAATGTAAAACATTTTTTTACAAAAAACTTCTGATAAGTATGCATTCCGTCACCCTACATAACAGCCCACGTAAAAATATTATCCATTCTGTTTATCTGTTTATATTCATTCCAATGGGGAGTTCTGCAGAGCTTGTCAGAGCGAGCAACCGTAACTAAGGGGGGTGGAGTTTAGCGAAAGGTCCTTTCAATGTTGCATTCTCAGTGTCACAACAGGAGGTGCTAAAGAGGCATTAGCTTGAACTGTATGCTTCTATGGTGAGTTTTTCTTTCAAGCCAACTACTATCTTGGCTTACCAAGAATTTGAATAGTATATTGATGAGCATGTAAGTTAGTCATTATATTTGTAGCAACATGCCTGAATTTTGTTCAGCTTGACCACACATTGATAATGAATGGCCAAGCACTCGCATTTGTGTACGTGTACATGCATAAAGTATATTTATGGCCATAATCTTGCTGTGGTATAGTGGTTAATGCACATGATCCAGGCAGTAGTGGTACTCATGTGGGAGTCACAGGTTTGATTTCAGCTTGGAAAAACTTGTGCTCATGAGCACAATATTTGTTGCTAAGAGGCAGCTCTTATTTGTTCATGAAGTCATGTCTTATTTAGGCATCATCTTTTCTCATCTTGGCTGTGTTTACACTGCACGGCTTAATGCACAGATCCGATCTTTTGACAGTATTAGTTTTTTTGTCCTGCCTGTTTACGTTCACTGAAGACACAACTCATATCTGTTATCTTTGTTTACATTAAACATGCCCAAACGCTAATTATTTAATTGCTGATCGCTTTCACTTATGAGCACCATGGTTCACCCTTGGGTTTCGAATGGCCTTGTGCAATTTAACATTTTCAAAACTAGGCAAAATTGTGTACAATTTATTAGGCAAAAAAAAAAAAAGTGACTTTTCACTGCTGCCACGGTAAGCACAGGCTTGAATTTTTTAAACATTGGTTAGACGAAAAGTGTGGCTAAAGCACTATTCGGACAGGATTCGTTTTCCTGACATCTGTAAAGTCATTATTACTGTGGACAGTTGTAATATTTACCATCAATATGCATTCACAGGATAAGCGATGTCTTTAAAAATCACATAAAGATGGGTGTGTCTACAGCATTTACACACTGCTGTCATGCATATCTGACCTATTAGAAAATGTATACTATGCTAATGAATTATGCAGGACATATTAAACTTGATCATATACTGTATCTGTGATTATAAAAAGAAACTGATTGGATAATGACACTTCATTAAGAAAAGCCAAGGGGAATCGGATATACAAGTTTAGACATAGATCAGATGTCCATATTTCAGATATATATATGATTTAAAACCACATTTGGAAGTGGCCCAGGGGTGCGTTTCCCAAAAGCATCGTTAACCAACTATGGTCATAAGTTCCATTGTTACCAACATAGTTCAACGGTTTGGTGTTTCCTGAAATTGTAGTTCCAACGAACATTCGCAAACAGCATTGCTAAGTTGTGTGGTTGGAACTACAGCTCTTTACCTGTGGGTAGAACATAGTTCCTTTCATCATTTGTTGGCTTCTATAAATTTAATTCCATATACAGTCAGGTCCATAAATATTGGGACATCAAAACAATTCTAATCTTTTTGGCTCTATACACCACCACAATGGATTTGAAATGAAACAATCAAGATGTGCTTTAACTGCAGACTTTCAGCTTTAATTTGAGGGTATTTACATCCAAATCAAGTGAACGGTGTAGGAATTACAACAGTTTGTATATGTGCCTCCCACTTTTTAAGGGACCAAAAGTTATGGGACAGATTAACAATCATAAATCAAACTTTCACTTTTTAATACTTGGTTGCAAATCCTTTGCAGTCAATTACAGCCTGAAGTCTGGAACGCATAGACATCACCAGACGCTGGGTTTCATCCCTGGTGATGCTCTGCCAGGCCTCTACTGCAACTGTCTTCAGTTCCTGCTTGTTCTTGGGGCATTTTCCCTTCAGTTTTGTCTTCAGAAAGTGAAATGCATGCTCAATCGGATTCAGGTCAGGTGATTGACTTGGCCATTGCATAACATTCCACTTCTTTCCCTTAAAAAACTATTTGGTTGCTTTTGCAGTATGCTTCGGGTCATTGTCCATCTGTACTGTGAAGCGCTGTCCAATGAGTTGTGAAGCATTTGGCTGAATATGAGAAGATAATATTGCCCGAAACACTTCAGAATTCAACCTGCTGCTTTTGTCAGCAGTCACATCATCAATAAATACAAGAGAACCAGTTCCATTGGCAGCCATACATGCCCACGCCATGACACGACCACCACCATGCTTCACTGATGAGGTGGTATGCTTTGGATCATGAGTAGTTCCTTTCCTTCTCCATACTCTTCTCTTCCCATCACTCTGGTACAAGTTGATCTTTGTCTCATCTGTCCATAGGATGTTGTTCCAGAACTGTGAAGGCTTTTTTAGATGTTGTTTGGCAAACTCTAATCTGGCCTTCCTGTTTTTGAGGCTCACCAATGGTTTACATCTTGTGTTGAACCCTCTGTATTCACTCTGGTGAAGTCTTCTCTTGATTGTTGACTTTGACACACATACACCTGAATGAGATGGTGTATGTGTGAATGAGATGATAAACGTTGGAAGTTATATTACAATCTCTGACTTTTGATTGCAGTTTTTGGTGTCTTGGAAACTCTGAGCCCAATGCGAGACATTGTTGAGATCTCTCCTGAAGCTTTAGAGGAGACACATGTGTTTCTAGGGTCTTTTTCTGAGGGAAATATTTGAGAACGAAAAAACTTAAGCAAAAGTAACCAGTTTTGAACAGCATGAATTTCAATGCTTACCCAGCCTGGGCTTTGCTGGTTAGTTCTGGTCTGGTGTTGGTCGAGCTGGTGGCAGAGGCGGAGCCAGAGTGGTGTCCGGGGGGCCCCCAATTTTTTATTCGCTACTGGCAGTTGCTGATGCTGATTGACATCTCATTTAACCTCTTGTCAAAAGAAGAGTTTTTTTTGACGTTCGCCAGCAGCACGTGCAGTTTTCAAGCGGACGACGAGCCAAGGACGAGAGAATATAGTTGCAAGATACAGAAGAATAAGAAAACGTCATATTTGAAGTAAGTTAAGGTTTATCATCATGTTTGTTTGCTGAATAAATTTTAGGAGACGCTTTGTGAGTTAATAAGGCTCCAATAGGCTACCAGTTAATCAGATTAGAGAGATCGTTTCGCAATTTAGCATGACAAGCCTTACGATAACATCTGCGCTAGTAATACATGCATATATCGTGCAGTATGGAAGTTACAGTATACAAATGTTTAGCTAATGTGGAGAAGTAGGATACAGCTTCAGCAAGTAAACATTTAGCAGTTTGAAATCGATTAGCTAGTTCAGTTACTTCAGTTCAGAGGAGGGCTAGCAATCATTAAACTGGTAACTTAGACTGGTAGTTGATTTTAATGTACAGTTATGAAAATTAGGATTTGTTATTAAAGGGTAACTAAACCCTAAACCAACTTTTTTTAGTTAATGATCTGTAAGAATGGGGCTTTATTAGTACTGGTCATTGATTCAAGTAATTTTTTTGACATTTGTTTATAAAGTGCTTTAATTCTACAATATATGGTGTAAAAACGTTTGAGTACTGCCCTCTTCAGGTTGAACGGTGGCTACTGCAGTTGAATGTTTCTATTGGCTGTTTGCGGTAGTTCGTGACGTAAGCGGTGAGAGCTGACGTAAGCAGGTTCCAGCTCACCACGCCCTTGGTACGAGCTAGACACTGGCCCCATTCTCCCTTGCGCGGCTGCTTTGCTAGCATCGTCGGATGCCGATCGCGATGCGGGAGTTAAAACCGCAGTTTGAGCCAGCGGCTCGAATTGATATGGCTCCGGCCCTGTGTCCACAGACAATTCACCCTCCTCCACTTCAGGTGAAGGTGGGGGAGAAAAGTCCTCGACTTCAAAAGACCGCTCCGTGGCAAAGCTACTTGCGTCACTCCAGTCACTCTCCATTTTAGAGTCTGACAGCAGCTGTCAATTAATCCGTCACTACGGGTCTCAGGTTCGTCCCCTCTATCCCCGCTGGGGTCTGCCCACTTTTCTAGCATTTTTCAAATATTGCTAGTAGGTGGAGTCAGACACTGAGCAGGGGTTTAGTTACCCTTTAAGATAAAAATGTTGGTAATTGGATAAGTAGATGTAACCATAGGCTGTCATATTTTTACACAGGATCAATTAAACATGAAAAGAATGGGAGAGATATATTTTTATAGGGAGAGTTCTTTTTAAAGAAGCACAAACAGGCAGATCAGGTACAAACAGACCCCAGCCCTTGCATCACCACTGGACCCCAGAGCAGCTCCCTAGCTGAGGCTAGTCAGTGTGGTCAAACTTCAGGACCACCAACAGGTCAGAGCATCTACCTGACACAAGCAGTCAGTCACATGCCAAGTTCAGGAATTTACGTTGAGGTGATTTTGTCAGATTAAAAGGATAGTTCACCCGAAAATGAAATTTCAGTCATCATTTACCTCATGCCATTCCAAACCTGTATGACCTTCTTCTGCAGAACACAAAAGAAGATATTTTGAAGCATGTTGGTAACCAAATAGTTTTGGGTTCCCATCGACTTCCATTGTATTTTTTTTTTTTCTATACTATGGAAGTTGATGGGAACCAAAACTGTTTGGTTACCAGCATGCTTCAAAATATAATATTTTGTGTTCATCAGAAGAAAGTCAGTCATACAGGTTTGGACATTTAAAATGTTCACGTGTGTTCTTGTTGTTGATGGCTGTGGCATTTATATTGTGATTATACACTAATGGTTCTTGTGTTATAATTTGTATATATTTAGGCGATGGATAGGTTTAGGGG
This sequence comes from Xyrauchen texanus, assembly GCF_025860055.1. NCBI lineage: Eukaryota > Metazoa > Chordata > Actinopteri > Cypriniformes > Catostomidae > Xyrauchen > Xyrauchen texanus. Next base: position 17,247,820 of record NC_068318.1, on the reverse strand, counting down.
ATAGACAATACAGTTTGTACAGTATAAAAATAATTATGGAAATTCCCCATAAAACATGGAAAACCAACATTGTGTGTTTGTGTGTGTGTGTGTGTCTGTGTGTGGACCCCCGAAAGTAGCAGTGGCCACCCCCTGGCCACCCCGAATATAAAACTGTAGTTCCGCCACTGGCTGGTGGACCAGCAAAACTTAGTAAAGCTGCTCTGTCTTGTGATGCCAGTTAACTCAAGGAATTCTTGCTGGATAACCTTGTTAACAAGTCTGCTGGGAACACCAGCATACCAGTTTCCAAAACACAACAAATGCTGGTGAACATGTGGGATTTTCAAGTCAAGTCAAGTAATTTTTATTTGTAAACACCTTTCACAACACATTCACATTCAACACGTTTTTTCAAAGCAGCTTTACAGAAAATTATGTATTTTCAGCAAGGATGATCCTGTTCCCCCTATCTGCTGTCCTTAAATGAAAAAGTGGCAAAAGCCCTAAAAAAGAAAAGAAAAAAAAAGAACCAAGATTCGTCCAGCAATGTGATTGATTTCAGAATAAGAGAAAAACTAATCAGCTTTTGCAACGTCCAAGAGGGATTAAATAGACACCAATCAGGATGTAACCCCAGGAAGCCGATGACACAACACCTTTGACAGAGTTATTATCTTACAACCAAATCCTTTTTCCTTCAGCACAGTGTGCAGTGGTCCAGGTGAATCTTTACCTGAGGCTTCTGAAAGGCAACAGCAAAGACAAATGGAAAATAAGTTCATGAATAATAATGGTGTGGTGCAATGGATGAGGGTTCAACATCAAGGACTTGATTATTGGTGTGAAGCAGCATACTGGAAGATTCCAGTGTAGTCCTGGAGGGCTTCTGGCTCCCTACAGTGTTTGCCTCCACGTTTTCCCTGGTCATTGTTGTGCATCCTTAAAGGGTTATTTCACTCAAAAATGAAAATTGTTTCATACATTACTCACCCTCATGCTATCCCATATAGTATTTTGTTCAGCATTTTCTGCTGAACAAAATGTAAGATTTTTTAAAGATTTTCTCAGCTCTGTAGGCCTATACAATGTAAGTGAACGTGTGCTAAAAAAGGGGAAAATAAATGTACTCCATATGACTCTGATAGTTGAATCCATATATTCTGAAGCAATTTGATTATTTTTCACTATACATTCTACTCTCAACTCAGTCAATTTCCACTTTACTTTAACATTCACATTCTACTTATTCTGTTTATGGTGATTCACTTCCTTCTTGCATATTGCCACCTATTGTGCAGGGAGGATAATTTTTGATTAAAAAAAATTATATATTGATTTGTTTCACACCCACACCTATCATGTCTGAACATATGTATTCAAGCACTGGAGTAATTTATGCTCCCTTTATTTGGATTTTGGATTTTCCCAATATTGGCACCCATTCACTTACATTGTGAGGACCTACAGAGCTGAAATGTTCTTCTAGAAATCATAATTTGTGTTCTGCGGAAGAAAAAAGTAATACACATCTGAGATGGCATGAGGGCGAGTGAATAATTAGAGAATTTTCATTTTGGGAAAACTATCCCTTTTAGCAAGGAACTCAAGTCCATAAATTGCACTAGGTTCCTGCAGAATTTTAAAAGACCTATGTCTCCCCTCATCCATTAATCCAACATGGTGGATTTGCAAAATAGCAGAGACCGCTTAATGCTCTACTCTAAATAAATTAAGATTTATTTACAAGAAAGAAAATCTATTTCAGGTGTTTAAACAAAACCTATTTGTCTTTTTGGTCTGACTGTGGTGAAAATACTTTCACAACTTTACGATTGCTTTAGCAACGTAGATAGCCACAAATACTATTGTGGAGCATAAGAGATAAAGTAATTTAATGGCAATTACAATTACTTAACCAATGTTTTTCAATTAGTCAACCTCCCATTTATAATTTTTTAAATGCATAATGTCATCCATCCATCCATCCATCCATCCATCGTCAACCGCTTATCCTGTGTACAGGGTCGCGGGGGGCTGGAGCCTATCCCAGCTAACATTGGGCGAAAGGCGGGGGACACCCTGGACAGGTCGCCAGGCATAATGTCATTTGAATTTATATTTGATATTTCATTGCATTTCCATCTCTATATTGTGGACTACTTTGTTTGGAAGATGTTAATAAATCAGGATTTGTACAGATTGTTTTCTTTTATAAAAAATAACTAAATGCATCTTGACAGGAAATTAAGTATAAATAGAATAAAATTTAAGCACTTTCAAAATCTGTCATTTATCATGCACAATGCTGCACAACAGAACTTTTATCCTCTAGCAACATCTGTGGTTGAAACTTAAAATTGCAAGCAATTAAAAAAAAAAAACACTTTACGTGAGTTTTGTTTTGACACTGTTCTTCTGCGTGAATGAATCTCATGATTTGAGCTTACCTGGACATCGCCTGTGTGTGATCAGTACCCAAGCTCCCTATACGCATATAACACTGTCTGCATAGGGCACCAACTTCCTAGGGGGACACAATCTTTCCCTAGTGGGGCACCAGAAACTGCACAAGTATCCTCACACATTATATGTTACGATGGAACAAAGACAATAGCCTCGCAGCTCGCACAACTTCAGAAAATAGCGCTACACACTTAGGGAACCTGTAAATTACAGCAATGTAATAACATACTCAGAAGTCGTGATTATAAGTGAACACAATACAGTAATTTTACTGGACAATGTAAATATCTTGCGATCGATTAACACTTGAGTATTGTTTGATATATACAAGCATGACAACAATATGAACTTCAACAACCCTTCCACACAACATATCCAAGCATTATAGCAGGTAAAGAACTTCGCCAAACATTTAACAGATGACCATCCATACAGACTTCAGCGATGCTGTCCTGATTCTGAACATTGTGACTAAACTGAATAGCGTACATTCCCCAGCTGGAACACGTGACAGCTGGTACCTCTTTTCTGTGTTTATGGACATGATGTAATGACATAAGGATGAATGACATAGGCCTGCAATTTGTGCCAAATACAACATGACAACATCATTTTTGTAAGCTTACTGTAGTGAATCGGGGGAAGGTAAGGACATTGTTATGAACACTGTTTTTTCTTTTTTTTTATGTACTCAATCAGTAATTGCATTTTGTTAATTTTTGACAAAAAAATCTTCCATAGCGCAGTTTTAACTGTAAAAAAATCATGCGATGTCACATTTATGTGTTTTATTCTTGTTTTCATGTATATTTAAAAAAAAAGGTTATTTCTTGTTCAAGTCATGTGGTGTCATGCCATGTGATTTCCTGTTCCCTCATGTGATCTTGCCATGTGTTTTCCCCAGTTTCATCGGTTCATTGTTTGATTACTTTGTTATTAGTCTTGTCTTGTCATTGGTTTAAGTTCATTTAGTCTTGTGATCTTGTTTATAGTTTAGTCTTGTGATTGGTTGTCTTGTTTACCTTGTCCTTGTATTTAAACCCTCATGTTTGCCATTGTTGTTTGTCAGGTATTGTTAATGTAGTGTTGTTTCCAATTCAAGTCAAGCTGTTCATGTTTATGTTTTGTTTTGTTCACGTTAATAGTTAGGGTTTCTGATTATCACGTTTGGAAATAAACTGCTCTTGGGTTTCTCACTTCACCATCGTAAAAGTCTGCATGTCATTGCCTACTGAGCTTCATTACATTATATTAATTTCAATTAAAAAAATGTAGGCCCTAATCGATTGACAGCACTGATAAATATACATTAATCCATTCCACAATCCATCAACAATTTACAAATTTGTATTGACTTAAAGTGACAAAAACTGTGTATATAAAAATGTTGCTACCTGTGCACGCTATCCAAGCACTGCTCATATCCATTACAGACACTGGCCCCATAACCAATTCTGAGTCCCCATGTGGAACCACAGAATGCCTGACTGCATGTTCAGAAGTTTAATGAAAATAAATTTTACATATGTACGGGTGTTCAGGGCAAAGCATGTTTATGCATTCCTCACAGGTGCCACCAGCACCAGAATGGGCTTAATTGGTGTATGGCATCTTGTTCAGAAGTATACTCTAAATAACATTACTTTTAGTTTTTTCTCCCCACCCCATTTATGCTTTGCGTTTATCCAGTCCCCTGGGTGCACTGTTCTGAATAGAAATGAACCTTATCAAAAACATGTCTGAGGTAGGGAATATTAAGAAGGCAAAAATAAATGAGGCAGCAAAAATTAGCAGTTCTCTGTTGGCAGAAGGAAGATGTGATATGACATGTTTACTGCCCTACAAAACAAAAAGGCAGTAACTGCATTTTTGGTCAAAAATGAGTTATTATAATTTTCATGACATTCAAGGCATCCTTTGTTATGTGACAAAACATCTTATCTCAAATGTGTGTCGTTTTGGAGAAAAATGGTAGTTGTTTGTACAGTAACTGCAAAAAGCCCTAGTGAAACAAAGCATGAGTACAGTAACATCCATTACTGTATTCTTGTTATGTTTTACCTAACAAAAAATAACCGTGTTGCTGCGCAGTGAAGGTACTGTTTACATGGTAAACACACAGCTGACTTCGTGGCATCCTCACGGGACGGTTTTAACATTTGCGATTTCACCCTTCTAACTTCACACAAATTTTGTTTGAGATGGCACAAAGCTGGGGAAAGAAGATGGTCGAACTGGCATTGAAAAGAAAATACCCGGAGAATGGTAAGTAACAGTGACAAATTAAACATTTAGAGGCTAGGCTATCACAATATAAACACCTGTCAGCCACCAGGGCGGGACTTCCTCTCAGAGGTCCATTCAGATAGCATTATGCTAATTGACAGGCAATGTTTTAAATAGCTTTGCTTACCTGCCCCTGATCCTCCCTGCTCCTAGCTGTAACTTTATCCTCTGTAACTTCACATCATCGCCGATGCCATGTCATCATTTTGTTGTTCATGTCACAAAGTTATAATCCAACCAGCGGTGGAAAAATATTCAATAACTAGAAAAGCATGTGGTCCTATTCAAAATAAATTGTCCCAATTTGGGCCTTGATACAGCTTAGCAATGTGAGACTTTAAGCAGCCGTTTCAGCATCAGAACAGCTTCCGGGTGGAAAATATTGACCTAAAATGGTCAAATTAGTTTCGGTTTGGTATATCCATGTTCAGGAAAACAAATGGTTCCAGTTATTTCAAATACAGTGTATCTAACACACCCAGAGCCCAAGTTGTGGCAAAATAGTTTTTGGAGAATCTGTAGTTACTGCCTTTTTCCTTGGTATGGTGCCACGTTTTTGGTAAGTAATACAAAGCAAGAATACAGTAACTGCAAAATAGTGGTAAAATATCAAATTAAATATGAGGATTGATATGTACAAAGAATAAGCTAATATAAAGTAACAAAACAGCCACATGTCCAATAATCTACCTACAACTATTAGGCTGGATGACAGGATAACTTTAAAGTCATTTTTCTCAGTTCTGCACTCTGCGTAGTTACTGCCTTTTTGCTTTGTAGGGCAGTTTACTTATAAGAAGAAAAGAAAAAAACCAACACAGTTACCAGGCTGGCCCCAAACAAATGGAATTCCAGACTTATTGTGTAAATTTAAGGTCAGAGGTGGAGTAAAACTTGGCTAAGTCACAAATAAAGTAAAACTAAACTATGAAAAACTGGAGTGGAAGCATAAGGATGACACATGCAGTATTAGAGGCTTGTATTATCCTTTAAATCTGTAAACTGCATTATTAATGGGGAACATGATGACCAACAGGCTACTAAATTGCAGAAGCATTATCTCTGTGGCCTTATCAGTGATGAAGGAAATTAATCAAACTGGTTAATTTCTGAAATAGTAAATACAGAAGTGCACTCAAGGCTGAAAGAGAGAAAGGTATCAGGCACTAATGAATCTCAATAGGGTAGAAGTGCCATCAGAGAGAAGCACCTCTATTGGTTCTCAACAGAAACAAAAAACAGAGAAAAGCTCTTCAACAACATCAACAAAGACCACAACAACAACAAAACATTTTATAATTTTTTTTTAATCAGGCATTTTACAACTCCCCTGGAAATACAGGTATAAAAGGAGGGAATCGTACATCTGTCCATTCAGGTTTTGCACTGAGGAGCCGAGAATGAGGTTCGGCCATAGTGGCTGGGGGGACACAACGTCTTGTTCCCTCCATCAGGGAATGGGGGTTACAAGACGTTCCCCGTCTGTCGCTCACTCGACGTTGTGTCGAATGAAGTGACACTAGGGGTCCCTATTCAATCACGCCATGCGCTGAACCATGTACGTGAACTGCCGATGCAGGTGCGGGCAGGCAGTTGTGTACCAAAGCAGCAGGCTGCGTCAGACTGCACATACCCTTCCCCAGTGCCCAATAAAAAAGTCATAAACTTTTTAGGTTCCTGGCATCCCCGAAGGGGGGATGGACAAGTGACGTGCCAAGCATGGGAGAAGGCCACGCCAGCCACACCTTTTCTCTCTCTATGTTTCTCGCATAGAGTTAAAGCAGCTGGGGCCATTTAACACTATAACACGCATCGGAGAAGGCATTCTTTTCCAACTCCTATTCTTTCAGGGGGAAAAGACCCCTTGGAGACCACATCCTGCCCAGGCTGGATTTTTCTGTCAGCGGAAACAACATAAAATTCTCTGTCATTTTGGGGCATACAGATAAGTGTAAGACATCATTAGAACCAATAAAGGGTCTACTTTTATTTGTGTATACTCACAATAACAACAAAACCTTGTGCTTTTGTAAAATAAAGAAAATAAAAAGGGTGAGCTTTCGGCAGTCTCTGTGTTTGCGAGGATATTTCTGAAACACGTCAAAAAAATGAACTGAAACTCCACAAATACTTATCAAACAAACATGAAACATATGTTTAAAGAAAGCTTAAAATGTCTTCTTTTAAACAAAAAATTCAAATATAAAACACATATTCTCCTGCATTGTAATCGGTATGAAATAAAGCAATGTACAGTTTCCCTGGCTCAGCTAATTATCCCTATCATGATCACACCCTCGGGCAGAGGGCGCTATTCATACGGTAATGTGCTGATTTGAGCAATGCAAATGGTAAACGCCCCGACTGTGCCTTAAAAACATCATGTTCATTCACTCTTCAGCGCATTTGGAAGATTGCATGATACACAGGCGAGGAAACTCCTGGATAGTGACGAAGACTTACAATTTTCCTCAGAAGAAGAGCTGGACTCCAATGAACGTTTGTTCAGTTTTACTTACATATTAGTTGACATGCTATTTTATAGAAACATGTATACATTTTACTAGTGGGACTGCTTCCAGACTTGCCAGCCAGGATTCAGAGTATTGAAGTTTGAAATATGTCCTATTAGGCAAGTTTTAGTTACATTTAAATGCTGCTACAGCTAAAGCTGGCATTTAAATTTTATGCTGTGTGATATAAATATGATATGTAATATGATACAAAAATAATATGAATGTTTAGATTATATTTTAACTAGTGTTTATGCTGCCTCATTATCATCAAAGAAGCTTGTGCTTGCAAATATGTGTTCAGGTGTAAATGTGTAAAATGTAATGTAAATATGCCCATATTAGAAAATCAGCGTATTATAATGATTTCTGATGGATTATGTGACACTGAAGACTGCAGTAATGATGCTGAAAATTCAGCTTTGATCACAAATTTCATTTTACAATATATTAAAATCGAAAACTGTTCTTTTAAATTGTAAAAATAGTTCACAATATCACTGTTTTTACTCTGTTATGGAACAAATAAATGCAGTCTTTGTGATCAGAAGAGAATTCTATTAAATGGTAGTGTAGGTCTAATATTAAGTAAAGTCTTTATGTAAAGAAAATGTATAGTCAGATTACTTCTTTTAACTTAAAACTTGATTTTGATCATTAAGTCTCCTCACATTCATTCTCTTTCTGTCACATTCCTCATTGATAGGCACAGAAGAGAGGTCTTTTGTCTCCTCAGGTGTGAATTACAATCAATATTCATGATCATTCACGCCTCCTTGCAAATGACCTTTCTAACACTTTCTAAGTGTCTTACAAAAGTTAAATTTATTGTTTTTCATGAATGAGTGATCAGGATGGTTTTCACATCATTTTGTAGCAAAAACTCTAGGCTACAAGATATAATTCTCAAAAGGCTTATGGAAAAATGTTTAGCATATGTTATATGGCCTTTTTTCAATTACTTAAAAATTTTGTTTTTTCAAAAACCATGCATAAACGTTATTTTCTCAAAAATGCAAACATGTACACACATGTTGCTCACATATTATTAGCCCAGTTTGTGCTGAATACAGTGTTATCAGAATTAAGTGATTCATATGTTGTTAAGCAACTGAAAAAAGCACAAATGTCAAGGCATGTCAAAACCCTCAGACCCCAGAAGGTTAAATGTAGTGAATACGGTTTTCAGGGGGGCAGAGGGGACTGCCCAAGGGAGACGCGGGTCCACCAAGAGGGGGATCGTACCACGGAAAATACACACAGGGGGATTAATCTGTGATGGCCAAACCCTGTGGAGCACCTATTCCAGTACCGGGTAGTTAGTACCATAATGGGTCTGGTCAGGAATTCCTCCACTGAATTCGCGGACCAGAGGGCTAGGGAGGAAAGGCATCCAGTGAATGCGAATTTAGTGGAATCTCTGGGAGAAAGAGCGCACCTGAGCGCCTCAATGGAGGGGGAGGGTATTATGTGCAAGCAGAGCACCCGATCAGTCTTTCTGTATTACAGAGTTCTACATGCTCGGACCTGAGAGAATACCGGACAAAACTGACTCAACCCTGAGATTGTACAATCTTGTAAAGGTATTGGGTGTTGCCCAGCCCGCCGCTCTGCAGATGTCTGCTAGGGAGGTGCCGTTGGCCAGTGCCCACGAGGATGTCACACTTCTTGTTGAGTGTGCTCGCACCCGCAAGGGGGTGGTCATGGCCTAGGTCTGAAATTTCAAAGCGATGGCATCGACGACCCAGTGGATCAACCTCTGTTTGGGGACAGCGTTCCCTTTCCACTGTCCACCAAAGCAGACAAAGAGCTGCTCAGAACATCTAAAGCTCTGCGTGCGGAAAACATAGGTACATTTCAGCACCGACTGCGAGTGCTTGTTGGTAGGGCACGTGGTCATTGAGACATGCTCTGAACCGGGGCGAGCTTGCTCTTTTCCCAGTTGACCTGAAGCCCTAGACGGCTGAGGTGCCTGAGACCCAGGTCCCTGTGGGTGCAAAGTAACTCTTGAGAGTGAGCTAGGATCAGCCAGTCATCGAGGTAGTTGAGTTTGCGGATGCCCACTTCCCTTAGCGGGGCAAGGGCTGCCTCTGCGACCTTTGTAAAGATGCAAGGGGACAAAGACAGGCTGAAGGTGAGGACCTTGTGCAAGACCCGGTTGAGAACTCGCAGGTCCAGGATTGGTAGCAAGCCACAGCTTTTTTGGGGTATAACCAAGTAAGGGCTGTAGAAACCATTCTTCATCTCGGCTGGAGGGACAGGCTCTATCACGTCTTTAAGTAAAAGGGTCGCGATCTACTCAAATCGCGACCCTTTCACGTAGGGTGCTGGGGCGGGTTAGTGACTGAGGAGGAGGTCCTGTGTAGGCGTCCTCTGGACTCGTCAGAACTGGCCGGGGGACAGCAGTTGTGGGTCCGGAGGCGAGGGGTCCGCGTCCGGGGTGCCGGGACTGCCGATGTTTGGCACGGGTTGCTGGTAGAATGGCATTTGCGGGCCAAATGACCCAGGGAACAAGGAAGTAGCTGTTTTATTGAGAATGTGGTACTGCAGTCTGAAGAGGGTGCAGCAAAAGAAATAAAGGAAAATGAGTATTCTCCACCCGGCCCTCCACTGGGGGACGGAGTGGTCTGCTTACCAGCTTACCAGGTCAGTGACGAAGTCTATCCCTCACAGCCTGGTTGTTATTCCCATTAAAAATCAAAGATGGCGCTTGCAAGGTCAATTTAGGGCCATATAGCACGATTGCAAGTGTAATATTGCTTATATGCAACAGTTCATTTTTTAAAAATGAGGGAAAACTTAGTTTGGTCACAAAAAATGCAATTGTGTATGGAACTACTTTTTTACACGATGGATCAGAATCTGCCATTGTTGGTTCAAACCAAATTATGTGTCCAAGCCTCTCAAAAATGTCATTTTAGAACTAGTATCAAGGCTTGGGCTGTTTCTAAAAAGTTATTGGAGAAACAAGGATGTGTGTGTGTGTGTGTGTGTGTGTGTGAGAGAGAGAGAGAGAGAGAGAGAGAGAGAGAGAGAGAGAGAGAGAGAGATGGAGCTGTAGTGTTTTAGTAAGCTTTCTGAAGATAATGTAATTTTGGTCAAACACATCGTATGTCCGAGTGGGAGTATTACTCTCTATTTCACAGTAGCAGGTGTGCAAGAGTCATTCACTATAGAAACTGTAATCTCCTTTTTTTAACAGTATGTCCTCTCCAACGTGGAAACTCTGGTAAGAGGTAAAGTCTTGAGTTTGTGTAATTAATCAGTATATTGTGTCTCTCAACTGTTATGAGCCTTAATGCTGTAGTTGTTAGTGTAAAGCTGTTTAAAGCTTTTTCCCAGATTTAGTAATGTAGTAGTAATCCGAGAAATCACAGAGTGCCGATGAATAAAAATACTCACTGGCGAAGCACGTTACCTCAGCTGAATCATTTACATACAAAATTTGTATTTTGCTGCGACCTACTGGCTAAAATCAGCTGTCACAAAATAAATGTAAAGAGACACACCTACCTTTTTACACATCTGCAATGCTCTTACACTTTAGTTTAGAATGACATGAACACAAGCGGAGTGATACACACAATGACGCATCCAAGTGCTAATAGTGTGAGACCATCAGTACTCATATATATATATATATATATACAGTATATATATACACACAATATATATATTTTTCTTCTATTTTTATAATGAATATTTTATTTCATATAACAATGTTTTATTCATTAGGCTTTACCTTATGGTAAATATATATTTACTTGTAATTGTTTACATTCTTTTATTAGGCCTACTGTTAATTTTTGTGCCCAAATCTTGGGGCTTGCAGAAGGCACATATCACTAACTCGTATACTTTGGATGTACCAAAAAAAAAAAAAAAACTTTAGGCAATGAGATATTGAGACCCCTTCACCACCTTCACTTGGAGTGAAGAGGTGGATATTTTGAACTGCAAAGTGCATTTGCATATTTCACACATCGAGAGACTTTTTTCGAATAAAGTTTACTGTCAAACCCTCTTCATGAACCACTGACAATGCCTGACTTAATTTTCTGTCTCCTAGCCTCACATAAAACCATCCTTTACAAGTCTCAGGTGCATCTGCTTATGCATGAGTGAGTGTGTGTGTACCTGTGTGAGGCTGTAGACATTAATGTGAATTTTAACAAGGTATGACGACTGGCTAGTGATATGGGAGAAACATGCCAAGACGCTGTCTCTCTGTGTGCTATCTCACCCTGTTTTCACAGCTCTGGCCAATTATTAGCTTACTCTGCCTACTGGATTGGCTGACAGTCCTATATCTTCCACCATGAGTTCTATATGAACGTTAATGATAGAAAAGTAAAGTGTGGAATCTATAGATGTCACAGCAAAGCTGCATACACACAGTCTTCTGGGGAAAATCCTTATACATCAGTCTCAATGTATTATGGAACCACATTGACATGTCTTCTAATGTGAGGGGTAGCCCAGAATCAGGATACCAAGAGTTGGTCACTTTTACAACATTTGTCTTATATAGGCATAGCTCTTTTTCCTCAGGTGGTTTTACTTCTTTCTTTGATGCAAGATAAAACAAAGAGCTTTTCAACAATAAATGGTGTAGGCTAATTATAAAAATGTAACATATTTTAGTATATTGCTCAAAGTAATATTATTGTAATAATTGTAATATTCTTTATCAAATACTTTGGATTACTTAGTCTTTTTTTTCTCAGTGTGATCAAAAAGAATGTGTGTTGGAGATTTCAGAATCAGAATCAGCTTTATTGCCAAGTATGCTTACACATACAATGAGTGTGTCTCTTTCAGTGCACAACAATACAAAAACAGCAGCAAGACATATATGATAATAAAAAATAATTATACACATACGTACATACACACACAGACACACACATACAGAGATAGATGTGTTTGATAAATATTGAAAAAGACGAAACAGTGTATTGCACATAATTGTTGCTCAATGGGGCAATTATAACTGTTAATGAGATGGATTGTTTGATGGAAAAAACTGTTCCTGTGCTTGATGGTGCTGGTGTTCAGAGCTCTGAAGCATCGGCCAGAAGGCAACAGTTCAAAAAGGTAGTGGGCTGGGTGAGTGGGGTCTAGAGTGATTTTTCTAGCCTTTTTCCTCACTCTGGAAGTGTACAGTTATTGAAGGGAGTGTGGGGCAGGGGGCAACCAGTAATCCGCTCAGCAGTTCGAACTGTCCTTTGTAGTCTTCAGATGTATGATTTCGTACCTGAACCAAACCAGACAGTAAATGAAGTGCAGAGGACAGACTCAATGACTGCTGAATAGAACTATATCAGCAGTGCCTATGGCAGGTTGAACTTCCTCAGCTGGCAAAGGAAGTTCAACCTCTGCTGTGCCTTTTTCACAATGGAGTCAACGTGTGTCTCCCACTTCAGGTCCTGTGAGATGGTAGTGCCCAGGAACCTGAATGACTTCACTGCTGCTTCAGTGCTGTTTAGAATGGTGAAGGGGGTCAGTGTTGGGGTGTTCCTCTAAATTCCACAATAATTTCCACCGTATTGAGCATGTTCAGCTCAAGGTTGTTAAGACTGCACAACCTTATCGTCATCTCGGATGAGGCCGATGACAGTGGTGTCGTCTACAAACTTCAGGGGCTTGACATAGGGGTCCTTGGCGATGCAGTGATTGGTGTAGAGGGAGAAGAGTAGTGGGGAGAGCACACATCCATGGGGGGAACCAGTGCTGATTGACCAGGTGCCGGAAGTGAATTTCATGCCTCATAATGGATGCAACTGTACCATCAAATTAAAAGTATAATAAATGTAGTCAATATGTCTCATCTTCTGGAGCCATAGAACAGCTTTGTGTGAGAAACAGACTCAAATTCAAGTAGTTATTAATCACGTCTTGTATACAGCAGTCATAGAGCTGAACTTGAGAAACGAATCCATATGATTTGTGAACAAATAGTTAGGACAGGTTTAGTGAACAACCGATAAGATTCTACTTAAATGAATCATTGTTACTTGTCTCATTAACTTTCATTAAAAAGCCTGTAATGAAATGTTCGATTAAATAAAGAGACTTCTGTAAATATTAATTGAAACAAATGACAGGAAAATTCGAATTTATTCAGTAATCTAACTATAAACTGTAAAATAAATAACTGTACCATCTATTTGAATTGGATATTTATATAAAAACCCAGTCATATCACTTCTGAAGACATGAATTTAACCACTGGAGTTGTATGGATTACTTTTAAACTGCATTTATGTCCTTTTTGGAGCTTCAAAGTTCTGGTCACCATTTACGTGCATTATATGGACCTACAAAGCTGTGATTTTTTTTTTTAAACTCTTCACTAGTGTTCAGTGGAAGAAAGAAAGTCATAAACATCTGGGATGGCATAAGGGTGAATAAATGATCAGATAATTTTCAATTTTGGGGGAACTATTCATTTAACAAGTAACCCTTCTTAAAATATACAGTATATAATATATTCAGTAATCTCCAACTCTGTTCATATATGCTTCCAGTGTTGACAGCTTCATTGATTATAATAGGATTTATTTGCTTTTGACACAACATGCTGGTTGTGTCCAGTGTAGACAGGGTGTTAGTCAACATAGGTCTATTTTCAGTCTCTTTTTCTGTTGAGTTTCTTTAATACTTTTTTATTTAGAAGCTGCAATTAACGTAGGGCGATGACACACAATTGTGAGAACAATGTGTCTTTGACTTTGCAAAAGAATTACAACTGGAGAGTTGTCAGTTAGTTTTAAGAAAATGATATTGTTTATATTCTTCACTGTGGATTATCCATGAATTTAAGACTGCATGCTCTGCCTTTAGTTGGACATGTCCCACTGTTCATCGTAGCCTCAGGTAGAGAAGGAAACATGGCTGCAAAGAAGGAAACTTTCCTGACTTCTGATCAAACCTTCTCCTCTGAAGGTTCAGATTGCTGACAACCATACACCAAGGTGAAAATAATACATTTGATTGGTCAGATTTTCTGTCATTCTGCTAATAAACATGTATTAAAGAACCCTTCAAAATCTCCTGTGGAGGGGAGGCAGTAATATATAGAACTACCACGCAATCATGAGCAGTTTTGATTGGCTGCCACAGACTGCTTGCTCTCCGTCAAATAGGAAAAATGCCAAGATATATATGGTAGTCTATATTATATTTAAGTTATTTCTGTTGTATGTAATGTATTTTAATGTATTTATTTATTCAATGCACAACCATTGTTAAATAAACATTAAAGTATAGTAACGAATGCTTTATAATTTTATTAAACGTTTCCATCTTAGTTTATGTCACCACTTTTCTGAAGCCTTTGAAGCGGCTGACAGCATGTTACTATGAAAAATGTAGAGAACACTTAGTCAACACTTTCTGTGTCATTAATGTTAAAAATCAAAGCAAAACTGAAGCTTGTATTAACTTTGCCTAATCTTGGCTTATAAGAATCAAATTCACCAGCATCTAAAAAAGAAACATTTGAGTTGGGTTAAATGTTTAATTAAGACTCCTTTACCTTCTGTGAAGTTCTCCCTCGTACTGTCTTATATACGGATCCGCCTGCAGAAACTCGCTGAGGTTTGGTAAAGCAACATCAGAGCTTGAATTTGTCATTGCCGTTGCTTACAGAAAATTTAACAAGTACTGGGTATTTCTTGCTCAAGGGATTCTTGTGGTCTTGTGGGTGGAGGGGAACATTTCAGGGGGCTTTGCAAACAACCTTAACCATTTCACCTCAGCCCATTGCGCAATTCAGACAGCTCATAACAGAACAGACCCCTTTTCTTTCATATAAAACTCACATATCTGCACTGGCTAGAAACTTGCCTGGAGTTGTTTTCTCTGCATCTCTGTTTCCTGTGCAGTGCTCAACACTATTTCTGATTCAGTTGCATTGTACACATTGGGTACATAATGTTCAGAAAGCTACTGTACTCAACAGTGTACATAAGAAAAAAATCATAAATGTTTTAATGAAATTAAATGGGATGCCATGTCATCTGAAGCAATTCATAGTGATGATTCATAATAATCAGAATTCATCTGTGTCAAACAATATAAATAATTATTGCAAGCTTTAAATTCTACAGTAAATTTAGGCTACACATATAAACTTCCTCTCACTTTAAACTGCTTTTGTTTTTAGCAAATTTAACATGTGTAAATATTTGTATGACCATAAAAAGATTCAACAACTAAGTTGAATCTAACTACATAAACAGAACAAGTTTCACAGACATGTAACTAACAGAAATTAAATAATGTGTCCCTGAACAAAGGGGGAGTCAAAATCAAAAGTAACAGTCAGTATCTGGTGTGGCCACCAGCTGCATTAAGTACTGCAGTGCATCTCCTCCTCGTGGACTGCACCAGATGTGCCAGTTCTTGCTCTGAGATGTTGCCCCACTCTTTCACCAAGGCACGTGCAAGTTCCAGGACATTTCTGGGGGGAATGGCCCTAGCCCTCACCCTCCGATCCAACAGGTCTCAGACGTGCTTAATGGGATTGAGATCCGGGCTCTTCGCTGGCCATGGCAGAACACTAACATTCTTGTCTTGCAGGAATCACGCACAGAATGAGATATGGCTGGTGGCATTGTCATGCTGGAGGGTCTGGTCAGTATGAGCCTGCAGGAAGGGTACCACATGAGGGAGGAAGATGTCTTCCCTGTAACGCACAGCATTGAGATTGCTCACAACGACAACAAGCTGAGTCCGATGATGCTGTGTCACACCACCCCAGACCGTGACGGACCCTCCACCTCCAAATCGATCCCTGCTCAATACAAAGAGTATAGGCCTTGGTGTAATTCTCATTCCTTCAACGATAAACACAAGTCTGACTATCACCACTGTTGAGACAAAACCATGACTCATCAGTGAAGAGCACTTTTTGCTCATAGGTGATGTTGTTGCCGGTGATGTCTGGTAAGGACTTGCCTTTCAACAGGCCTACAAGCCTTCAGTCCAGCCTCTCTCAGCCTATTGCAGACAGTCTGAGCACTGATGGAGGGATTGTGCATTCCTGGTGTAGCTCAGGCTGTTGTTGTTGCCATCCTGTACCTGTCCCGCAAGTGTGATATTCGGATGTACGGATCCTGTGCAGGTGTTGTTACACTTGGTCTGCCACTGTGAGGACGATTAGCTGTCCTTTCTGTCTCCCTCTAGTGCTGTCTTAGGTGTCTCACAGTACGGACATTGCAATGTATTGCCCTTGACACATCTGCAGCCCTCATGCCTCCATACAGCATGCCTAAGGCATGTTCACGCAGATGAGAAGGGACCCTGGGCATCTTTCAGTCAGTAGAAAGGTCTCTGTAGCGTCCTAAGTTTTTATAACTGTGACCTTTATTGTCTACCGTCTTTAAGCTGTAAGTGTCTTAATGACTGTTCCACAGGTTCATTCAACAAGCATGGAAAACATTGTTTAAACCCTTTTTATTTATTTATTTATTTTTGTCCCATTAGTTGTGTAAATGAAAATAAGATAAAGAAAGAAAGGATCTGAAAGGTTGTGGTATGCCTTTTGCTACAATATAAAGGTTTTACACTCACAGGATCATATGCACAAACTTACAAAGAAAATATGAAAAGGCTGAAAATGTCTTTGTGGAAGATTTACACACTAGAGATTCCTCAGTGAGATCAAGCTCCAGTCCACTTTACTGTAATGCAGGTAATAAATACACACAGGTGTATGTATGGCCAGCAAGACCATAAACTGGATTTCAGCTTATGAGATCATAAAGCCTGGGGTCATAGGTTATGCCATTGTTTATTCAGCTCACACCGGGAATTATGGCTGAATGAAAACGCTTCGGGAACATATTGTAGACATTGCCCCCATGCATTCCACATCACAGAATGGAGTTCAGCTGCAGATACAGTACATCATGTGATCATGTGCTATTGGTGGATTTGAAAAATCAGTTTCATCCAGTCAGAGAATAACAGAGTTTATTTGTTAGGAATGGAAAAGGTGCATATAGTACAGTGGAGTTCAGAAGTCCACATTGAAATGATAAACATAGAAATGTTATGACATAAAATGAATAAGAATTTTTTAAGATTCTGCTTAATTTCTGAGTGATTCACTACTCAAACAAGTAAACTAGAGACATTAGCCACATTAACTCCTTTGAACCAAATTTCCTTGCTTCCATTGAAGCAAAAAAGATGCTCTTTAAAAAACAAATTCTCAAATCATGCTGGGATAACATGGATCATTGGTCTTGCATAAATTAGTGGAGTCCATGCCAGCTTGAATGCATGCTGTTAATAAAGCATAAATGGACATACCACATACATAGACGTGCTGAAATTAATGTTACTTATTCAATTCAATGTTTAATTACAATTGTTATGCAGGTAGGCTAATATGATTTGTAACAGGGAACAAAACTATATAACAAGAAAAATACAAAATAAAAGCATTTTTATAAGTCAACCCAGACTTCTGGATAGCATTGTATGTGCATTTTGATTTCCCTCTTCAGCAATAACTCTTAGGTATTATGTTTCACAGTTTCTTTAAGCTAGTGAATATATGATTACTAAAAGAGGATGCATTGTAGCTCAAGGTCTCTTCATAGTCCTCAAACAAGTCAGCATTGCATTCATTCATTGGGTATAAATGGGTAAATATATAAGAGATTATATGGTGTGTTGAAATGAAAAGAAAAACTATACAAAAAGGACTGTGTTATTCAGTCATATGCCCATATGGCACAAAACAAATATTATATAGTATGTTCAGTGGCTGCTTTTTCTGTATTGAGCTGTTTTCTTCTGCCGTTTTATATCCGAGGCAGCATAAGACTCTCTCCCTCTCTCTGGTCCTTAAATGAGCGAAAAAGTAAGAGCTATGATTTGTCTATCCCAGGCCCCCGAGATCTACATTCTTACCTTTATTGTGTGCAATAACTTTGCCTGGAGGAGCCACGGTATTTCCTGGCTTTTTCAGTGATGGGAGTGAAAAAAGAGTGAGTTATGATATTACGAAGAATATGCAGACAAAGCACCTCTTTTCTCCTATTTCTTTATTTTTCTCACAACGGCTTGGTTTTCCCTGGTGAAATGCAGAGAGAGGACCAGACAGCAGCACAAATTCCCTGGAAAGGGTTGTCGAGGTGACATGAAAGGGCCTCAGATCTGGTAGCGGGGTTATTATGGGCTGTGAAACGGAATCAAAAGGGCATTTTATAGCTGTCACATGACCCCTGGGGCCATGTCGCCACATCGTGTTGAAGACATTTCCTTACAGCATCCTCTCTAGAGACAAGTCAAACAAGAACTCACGCAGACATACCCAGACAAATTCAAACCCTTAGACATGGAGGCAGAGAGATGCTACAGACTAGCAGAGACCAGCTCTGTCTGTTTGTGATGTTGATGAAAAAGTCTGAATTAATAAATCGATAAGAAACAAGAAACTGTGATTTTACAGTGGGTAAGAGCTGTTCTTACAAAGCAAAGTTGTGAAATCACTGTAATATACAGTCTCAAGTGGCTTATTACTTATATTAAAAGCGGTTAACAGGTATATGATAAATGACAACAATGTTCATCTAAGGAAAGTTGTACAAGACAAATTTTGATGTTTGCTTGACAAAGTCTTGTTTTAAAAGCTTGAGGCTTGAAGGTTATGCCAGCCTTACAGTCGATGGATGGATGGATGGATGAATGAATGGATGTGCACTCTTATATGTGATCTTGATGGATGAATGGAGAGATGGATGGATGTAGGGGTGGGTGATATGACCAATATCTTATATAATGATATCACTAATTTTATATTATGATAACGATATATATCATGATAAATAAAAAATCTATAGAAATGGGATTTTACATTAAATAACAATATTGTAATATTTGGGAAAAATCCAGTAATTGAATAAAACATTTTATACTTTTATTTGGAACTTGACAAACATAGTCAGAGTAAAAATAAAATTGAAATAAATGGCGGTGTTCAAAAATGCAAAATTTTACATTTCAGTCTGATGTCGCCGACTAGTATTATTATTCTAAAAACTTCATTAGTCTCTTAATGGTTTAAGTCATCTTTGTAGACAATATTTGGTTTGTTTTCTAATATCTAACATCATTTGAACTTACTGTAATTTAATTTAGGGTGATGATGTGTAGTTTGATAAATACATGACAGATGACACATAATTGTTGGCACATGACACTTCTAGCTGTTTTCCTCAGTTTTGCTTCAGTAGCCCCAAGTTTCGCCTTCGCTTTTTTTAAGTTCGCTAAACATTTTCAGTACATAAAAAACTATTTTTCTTCAATTGTGTCAGACTTGAATGAATGAAAGAATTAATGTTACATTTATATAGCACTTTTCTGACACTACACTCAAATCGTTTTACACAGTGTACAGGGGACTCTCCTCAACCAGCACCAGTGACTTACATAAAGCCGCTCTGCCATCCTCCACCATTTCTCAGACAGAATGTGTACCATGTATGTGTTCCATGAATAGAATGTGGTGCACATTTTTAGCCACACGTTGATGGTGTTGCTTAACTGCTATACAGACGATAACCCAAATCGTATACCAGTTTCTAAATTTCTATGTGTTTTATTATGTCTACCGGTATATCGTTCAAATCTAGATGGATGGATGGTTGGTTGGTTGGATGGATGAAGGGATGGATGCGCACTCTAATGTGATCTGGATGGATGGATAGATGGATTGATGAATGGACAAATGGATGTGCACTCATATATGTGGTCTGGAGGGATGGATGAATGGATGGATGGATGGATTGATGAATGGATGTGCACTCATATATTTCACATATACAGACGATAATCAAAAATTTAAAACAGTTGCCTATTTTCTATTCTATCTAAGTATTATCATGTCTACCAGTATATCGCCCAACCATAGATGGATGGGAGGATGGATGTGCACTCTAATGTGCACTCTGGATGGATGATAGATGGATTGATGAATGGATCAATGGATGTGCACTCATATTTTTGGTCTGCATGGATGGATGGATGTATGGATGGATGGATGAATGTGCACTCTAATGTGATCTGGATGATGGATGGATGCATGTATGGATGAATGGATGGATGGATGTACACAAGTATATTTGGTCTGGATGGATGGCTGGATCTTATATGGATCTTATATGTAATCTGGATGGGTGGATGGATGGATGGATGGAAATTTCTCTTTGGCAACCGACCAAATAAATGTTAGTACTTAAAAAACCCAGTTTCTTCAATTCTGTCAGTCTTACATGAAGCCGCTCCATTTTTCCTAAGTAATTTCTCTAACAGAATGTGTCCGTGCTAAATGAAAATGTGCACAATACTTGCCAGATGGTGGTGGTTTTGCATAACCATGATACAGATAATAATAAAAAAATGTAAAACAGTTGTCTATTTTTTATTCTATCTAAGTATTATCATGTCTACTACCGGTATATCGTCCAACCCTAGATGGATGTAATGATGGATGGATGGATGGATGTGCATTCTAATATGCACTCTGGATGTATGGATAGATGGATTGATGAATGGATGAATGGATGTGCACTCATTTATTTGGTCTGAATGGATGGATGGATGGATGGATGGATGGATTTATGTGCACTCTAATGTGATTTGGATGGATAGATGGTTGGATGGATGCGCACTCTTATATGATCTGGATGATGGATGGATGCATGGATGGAAGGATGTGCACTCTTATATGTGATCTGGATGGATGCATGTGTGTATGCATGTATGTCTGGCTGGATGGATGAATGTGCACTCATATATTTGGTCTGAATTGATGGATGGATGGATGTGCACTCTTATGTGTTCTGGATGGATGGATGGATGGATGGATGGATGGATGGATGGATGTGCACTCTTATATGTGATCTGGAAGTATGTATGGATGGTTGGTTGGGATGTATGGATGATTGTGCACTCATATTTTTAGACTGGATGGAAGATTGATCAATAGGTTGATAGATAGATAGATAGATAGATAGATAGATAGATAGATAGATAGATAGATAGATAGATAGATAGATAGATAGATAGATAGATAGATAGATAGATAGATAGATAGATAGATAGATAGATAGATAGATAGATAGATCTCATATTGAATAAGCTATCACAGGTGTGCAATTAGTTATATGATGTTAAGCTTTTCAATATGGCACATCCTATTAGAATTTAGATTCGTACTATGCAATTTCTAAAATAACTTTTAAAATGACTTCTTGAAGTTGTTTGATGTTGGACTGAAAGTAATGTAAGTGTAGTTGTTAGATCTCATGACACAGCAATGCTATAATGGACACTATGTTTTATATCTAATGACTACACTAAGTAGCTCAAGCACAGTAATAGTGCATTTACATGTCAAGATTTACATATGCAAGTCAGGATTTGCATACACGTAGTCGGATTTGCATACATATGCGTGGATAAGTGGTTGAGGGTCACTTATTCCTCATATTAGTTTCTGACAAGGTCTTTACACCAACATGTTCTATTTGAAAGTGATGTTGATTTACATAGCCATGTTTCCTAGACTTTTGTTTGTTAATATAAATGTGCAGTAAGAGAACAGCTCTTTTTAATAAACACAGAGCTCATATTGTTTGTTTTGCTGTCAGCTACAGACTCTAACTGAATATGAATCTTCTTTAAAGTGACAATGCATTTGCTCGATAAAATTCTGGGCATGTGCCATACATACAAACAAACAACTGAGCTAGTTAACACCTATACTGTTTTCTGGAAGAAGAAAACCATATAGGTTTAAAACAACAAGAGGGTGTGTAAATAAAGGGATAGCTCACTCAAAAATGAAAATTCTCTCATTATTTACTCACACTCATGATATCTTAAGTATGTATGACTTTTTTCTTCACCAGAACAAATTTGAAGAAAAATAGAAAATGTATCTCTACTCAATAGGTCCTTAAAATCCAAGTGAATGAAGATTTCTCTTTTGAAGCTCCAAAAATCAGCATAAACCTCATTTATCCGACTCCAGCAGTTAAATTAATGTCTTCTAAAGTGATATGATTTGTGCAAAAAAGAAAAAGATAATTGTTTAAATAGTTTTTAACTATAAATCATAGCTTCCGTTAGGCTTCACAATAGTTCAAGTGGTCTCTCGTGTGACGTGTTCTTTTGCCATGAAACTTGGTTGAGACATCCAGGATAAGCACACAAACGTACGATTGTGAGTAAAGAAACAGATCAATGCAGATCTAAACCAAAACCAACAAAGTTTCTGTACAGCATTCCTCCAATACAGTTAAACAGCGCTACTCATCCGGCTGTGTCACACGTGTGTCAGTTCTCACGTGTTTCAAATGCCAATGAGATTATGTCACATGTGCATACTGCTGCAGAACGGAAGCATAATTTAGAGTAAAAAAAAAAAAAAAAAAAAGTACTTAAATTTGTATCTTTCTCGCACCAAAAGCGATCACGTTGCATTAGTGATTTTTGGAGTTTCGAAAGAGAAATCTCCATTCACTTGCATTTTAAGGACCTACTGAGCAGAGATATTTTTCTATATTTCTTCAAATTGGTTCTGGTGAAGAAAGAAAGCCATACTGTACACACCTGAGATATCATGAGTGTGAGTAAATTATGAGAGAATTTTCGTTTTTGGGTGAACTCTCCCTTTAATAATATAACACTTTCATAAAGATTAATTAGAAAATATGGCATTTTTTTATGTAGTAATTGTTATATAAAAGCAGTAAGGTGGTAAGATCTATTTCTCTTTATGTTGTGCCAAACAATGTCCCTTTAGCCATGTATTTGCAGTATAATACAGCCTTATTTATTATCATAACTTATTGCTTAATTCCAAACTACACTCGTCTTTCCACTCCCATGCACTCAAATATAAATATATATTTGAAATGTTAAAAGTTTTGTGTGAGACATTTGTGGATCTCTGTGATAAACAGTTATTATGTCTTATCCAGTTCATTTGACTTTACTCGAACAGAAACATAACATTTTATATGTAACTCTGATTACCCAAAATTTTATATATATCATATTCCGTTTCAGCAACAATCTAGGTACATGACCACACACAAAGTGTGTATGTGCATATGTGTGTTCTAGATGTCACTTTATACATATGGATTTCAGCTTTTCTTTAGTATGTGCCTTTGTTGCACCTGCACAGTTGTTTACTCCTTTGTGATTAAATACATAGTAGCAGGGGATCAGGCTTAGGGTAGTCCAGCAGGACATTCCACCAGGGGGAGTATTCCATTCATTTTCATGCTCGAACTAAAATTTCACCAACTTTATTCTATTATTTATTTGTTCACATAAATATTTTCACAGTCATCAGGAAATATGAGGATGCAAAAGTTTAGATGATAGATAGATAGATTGATTGATTGATTAATTGGATGGGTGGATGGATGGATGGATGGATAGAGATAGATAGATAGATAACTACGACCGTAACGAGATGACATGAGTATATTGTTTATCCATGAAGGTGTATGGAATTTGTAATCACTTCTTTCTCTCAGTCACAGTCTTCTAGAGCTACCCTTTGTTTGTGGGTGTACATTTAAGACAGGATATATTTATATATAGATCTAAAAAAGCAGGAGAGAGAGAGATGTTAAAAAAGAGGAGAGAAGGAAAGATTAAGCAGGATTTTGTGTGGCTTTAAGCCAGCAGTGTGAGATAATTGATCCAAATCACCAGTCTCTCAGATGCTGCTCCTTTATTATATTAACCCCCCTCTATCTCTGTTTCACTTCAAATGAGGTTGGCTGTGTGTAGTTGTCAGGGCTGGTTCTAGGATTTTAGCATTACATCTGAAGTGTATATTTGTTATTTTATTTTTTTATTTACTGTGAAAACAACTTCTCCAATCCAAGCTTGAAGATAACTGTTAGTAAGTTGTATATATTAAATAAAAAATATATAACTATATATATAAATAAATAGTGGTTGTGTGGTGCTATCAAAACATTTCACTGCTTGTTCCCTATCTGTCACTCACTGGACAGATTGACGATGTAGTGACACTAGGGGTCGCCCTTGGGAGCCCCAAACACCTCTGATCTTTGAGAAAAGGCCATTGCGAGAACATGCAGTTGCGGCTCTCCTTCGTCAGAGTGAAGGCCACCCCAGCGGCTCCCAGCCTCGGTCCTAC
Organism: Xyrauchen texanus; assembly: GCF_025860055.1. Taxonomy (NCBI): domain Eukaryota; kingdom Metazoa; phylum Chordata; class Actinopteri; order Cypriniformes; family Catostomidae; genus Xyrauchen; species Xyrauchen texanus. The sequence continues at coordinate 17,223,367 of NC_068318.1, read as the reverse complement.
TTCCTACGGGTATGAGGCCGTGTCGGTTAGCACTAGGGGCAAAACGGGAGTCACTCTGCCGGGTAACCCCACATGGACCTCACATTCTGGGATGGGACTGCCGTATAGTGGCTCATTGGGGGCTCGTGAAGTGGATGAGCTTTCGATAGCAGCATAGGAGAGCTGGCTGGTTCAGTCTGACGCAGAGGACTCCACTGAGCTCCCACCCCCCGGTGTGGTCTCCCAGTCGCAGGCTGCCGCGGAGCTGATGGCCATGCTTGCCCGGGCAGCTGTGACCGTTGGGCTGAAGTGGAACCCTCCACCCTGCTCTGAACCCTCGCAGCTTGATGATTGGTTCCTGGGCTCGGAGCGTCACTCACGGCCACACCCTACCCTGGTCCCTTTCTTCCTGGAGGTGCATGAGGAGCTCACGAAGTTGTGGTGGGCACCTTTCACTGCCCGGACCCGATCACTGAGCTCCTCCGATCTCAGGGGGTACTCGGTGATTCCCCAGGTGGACAAGGTGGTTGCGGTGCACCTGTGCCCGCAGATCGCCGTCACCTGGCGGAAACGCCAGGGGGTTTGTTGCGACTCCGGGGCATCTGCATTCTGAATTACATTGATGACTGGCTGATCTAGCGCAGTTCCAGGAACTGACAGTTCAGTACAGGGATATCGTTTTAGCTCATCTAGGTTCTCTGGGGTTGAGGCTCAACGCCAAGAAAAGTGTCCTCTCTCCCACTTTGAACACTGTCTTTCTGGGGACTGTATGGAGTTCGTAAGGTTGTACTAGGTCTCAGGCCGACTGCAACCTCGGTGATCCCTCTGGACCTTCTGCTCATGAGACCATTTTTGTTGTGGCTCAAAGCCAAGGGGGATTCTTCCAAGGGTCAAATCCCCTAGGCTCATAAGGGTTACGGGCCGCAGGCTTCGTTCCCTTTCTATGTGGTTCAGACCCCAGTTTCTTACCTTGGGTCACAATCTAGGTGCGTCTCTTTGTCGCAGGCTGCTAACAACAGACAACCCCCTGATGGGCTGGGTAGCGGCCTTAAGTGGTTGTCCAGCTTAAAGGGAATAGGAGGGTCATCAGCTCGGTTGTCACAGTAACTGTCTCGAGTTGATGGCTGTATTTATGGCCCTGAAATACTTCCTCCTGAGGCTGCCATGTCTTGGTGTGGGTAGGCAATACAGCGGTAGTCTCTTACATAAACCATCAGGGAGATCCACGTTCATGTCAGCTGAATTTTTGGCACCTCAAATTCTCCTTGGGGCCCAGGGCAGCTCCTGTCACTCAGGGCAGTTTATATCCCTGGATGCCCATATATGCGAGCAGATTTACTGTCCAGACAGAAAATACCAACGGGGGAGTGGAAACTCCACTCTGAGGTAGTGGGTGAGATTTTTTCCGGGCAGAAGAGGACCTCTTCACCTCTATGAACAGCGCAATGTCTCCTCTACTTCTCCCCGAGTCACCCAACCCCCTTGGGTCTGGACGTAAAGGCACATACATGACCTGGAATGCGTCTGTATGTGTTTATTTCCCCAGTTTTTCTACTCCCGGGAGTCTTGGTCAAGGTTCGCCAGCAAGGGTCTTGCCTCCTACTGATATTGCCACGCTGGCCGAACAGGGTATGGTTCTCGGAGCTAAATTCTCCCCTCGACGGCTCGCCTCGTGCGATTCCGAACACAGGCACAGGGGTCTGTATTTCATCCCCGACCCGAATTGTGGAACCTTCTCATGCTTGGCCCCTGTTGGGTACCAACTGAGGTACACAGGGCTTTCTCCTGAGGTTATCAAGACCATTTTAAGAGCTAGGACTCCCTCCACTTGGAACAAATCTGGGTAGATTTTTTCAGAAGAGGAACTCTTCGCCTCTATGAACAGCGCAATGTCTCCTCTACTTCTCCCCAAGTCACCCAGTCCCCCCCTCTGGGGCTGAACACTGTGGCGCATACATGGCCCAGAATGTACCTGTATGCATTTCCCTTTATTAAAAGTTCATATTGCAGAACCAGTTAACTGCCAGATCGCTTCAGTTCTGGACTCTCTGCAGGAATAACCGTCAGCAGGCTTATGCCCCGCCACTATCAGGGTCTATGTGGCCACCACTTTGGCTTGCCACGCCTTGATGGACGGAGTGCCCTTCTGAGGCACCCTCTACTCGCTCGCTTCATTCGTGGAGCCATGTGACTGTGGCCTCCTGTTAGGACCATGACCTCTTCATAGGACTTGGCAATAGACCTTGAGGGTCTGGTTGAGACCTCCTTTGAACATCTAGAGTTGAACATCTGACAGACTTCTGACTCTCAAGAGGGTTTTTCTTATGGCGATTATCTCTAGAGAGGATTGAGGACCTACAGGCTCTGTCTGTTTTTCCCGCCTGCTTAGAGTTTTCCCCAGGAATGACCAAAGCCATTTTACACCCTCATCCTGACCACCTGCCTAAGGTGCCTTTCGCGACCCTACATCAGGTCACTCTCTAAGCCTTCTGCTCCCCGCCGTTTGCAACACTGGAGCAGCAAGGACTTCAGAGACTGTGTCCAGTCTGTGCCCTTTAGACTTATGTCCACTGCACTAGCCAGTGGCTTAAGTCAGGGCAACTATTAGTTTGCCATGGGAGCCGCAACAAGGGGGGCGGCCACCTCCAAACAGACTATGTCGCATTGGGTGAGGGATGTTATTGCCCTGGCCTACGAGGCGCATGGTCAAGCTTCGCCAGTAGGTATCAGGGCTCACTCCACCAGAGGGGTCGCCTCCTCTAAAGCCTTGGCTAGAGTGGTCCCTCTGCAGCAAGTTTGTGATGCGGCAGGCTGGTCCTCTCCGCACAAATTCATCAAATTTTATAGTTTGGATGTTCATGCTACTCCGGGCTCTTATGTTCTTGAGTCGACATCTCAAGCTCATGTCTAAGACCTCTTGTGACCACAGCCTCAGTGCGGCGGCGTGCGTATTATCATTCCCAAAGCACTATTCTCAGCGCAGCATCCTAGTGAAGCTTTTTGTAAAGGGAACGTCTCGGGTTACATGTGTAACACTTGTTCCCTGAAAAAAGCGGAACGAGATGCTGCGCTTCTTTGCCGCACTGGGACGTCCAAGGGCTGCTCTTCAAAAACAAGTATCTGACGACACCTGGTGACACATCCATTAATAGCCTGGCCTCAGGTGCATCTAATGATTACATCAGCCGAGGCTATAAATTCCGGTCAGTGTTCATTGACATGTTACACACATATTCACAGCTCGGTCAAAACTAGGATTGTTCCCCATAGCGCTTAGCAGCGCAGCATCTCGTTCCGCTTTTTTCAGGGAACAAGGGTTACACATGTAGCCCGAGACGTTTCTTTGACCACTCTAAACTTTTATTTTTCTGATTCATAAATTGCATTTTCTTTGCAATTCTTTCAGGCTTGCACCCCAGAGGCTTCTATTTACTGTTGCAAATGAAACTGGTGTTGAGTGGGTAGAATGCAATGAAGCTGTCAGCTGTGGAAATGTGAGGCATCAATTTATCAAACTAGAGACTTTGATGTACTTATCCTCTTATTTAGTTGTAAATCTAGCCTTCCACATCTCTTTTTGTCCTTGTTAGAGCCAGTTGTCCTTTGTATTTGAAGACTGTAGTGTACACCTTTGTATGAAATTTTTAGTTTTTTGGGCAATTTCAAGCATTGTATAGCTTTCATTCCTCAAAACAATGATTGACTGACAAGTTTATAGAGAAAGCTATTTCTTTTTTTGTCATTTTTGACCTAATATTGATCTTAAGACATGCCAGTCTATTGCATACTGTGAAAACTCAAAAACAAACATGAAGACAATGTCAAGCTTCTTTTAACAAACCAAATAGCTTTCAACTGTGTTTGATATAATGGCAAGTGATTTTCTAGTACCAAATTAGCAATTTAGCATGATTACTCAAGGAAAAGGTGTGATGGCTGTTGGAAATGGGGCATGTCTAGATTTGATCAAAAATGACTTTTTTCAAATAGTGATGGTACTGTTTTTTTACATCAGTATTGTCTTGACTATACTTTGTGATCAGTTGAATGCCACTTTGGTGAAATAAAGTACCAATTTCCTTCCAAAAGATCAAAATCTGTACAATATTCCTAACTTGTTGCCACCAATATACATGACACTAGGCTTGATGGATGTGATTTCTCAATTTTGGAACAGCACTGCTAGGCACTAAACAAATAAGCTGATGCTTCAGAGGATCAGGCTGAACCGATTGAAAAGAGGACACGGACACAGCAAAAATCGTCATTTTGGTTTGACGCTCGAGCAGGAAGTTTCACTGCCTCTAATCTGCACGCTGTTTATGCTACTGATATTAGGTCACCAGTTCTGTCAACTGACAAAAAGTTTTGTTATCCTAAGGACAGCAAATGTACCCCAGCTGATGTCACTTGGGGCATAACACATGAAGAAGTGGCGAGGAACCCCTATATATAAAAAAAAAAACAAGGACAACACAACATAACAGCCAAGAGGTTGCAACATGTGGGTTTTTAATAAATCCAGCTTTCCCTCAAGTTGGTGCATCACCAGATGGCATAGTTAGGTGCACTTGCTGTGACAGATGTAGCATTGAATTTAAATGTCCTTCCAAGTACAGAATCAACACTGTCCAAGAGGCATTTTTGGCCAAAGACAACAACTTCTGCCTTGAACTTGTTGATGGAGAGGTACAATTGAAACAAGGTCACCAATATTACACACAAGTCCAAACACAAATATTTGTGACAGACAGTAATTACTGCAATTTTGTGGTTTGGACACTCAAAGACTGTGTTGTTCTGCAAATAGAACCAAATCCAGAGTTTTGGAGGGCACACCTACAGAAGGCACAACAATTTTTTATGTGCTCATTGTGCAACACTTGCCGCAGACAATGTCTGGTTTTGTCTCTCTTGTTCAAAGTAAATGTGCTATTAAAACTGTTACTTAAGAGTTATTTTACATGTTATTGCACAACAATGTTATAAACATTATACCTGAGGTGTGATTTCAAAGTTATATAGGTGTAGTTCCTCAGGTTAATGTTTTTGGCTTGTGACCAAGGTGTCTAAACAAAATCAGCTTCTGATCAGCATCACTGTTTTTTTTTTTTTTTTTTTTGCTGATTGACAGGTATTTTTATATATATTTATTAAATTTTTTTGCTTATTGTCAGGTCATTTTGAAAATTCTAATAAAAATTTAAAAATACTTTTTTTATGTTATGGTAATTTTTGTTATCATTTTTTTTGCTCATCTTCCAATCCTCAATTTTGAAGGGCGCGTGGTGAGTTGTGTGTGGATTCTGCAGAGAATAGTGTGGGTCTCCACATACACTATGTCTCCGCATTAACACGCACAACAAGCCATGAGATAAGATGCACGGATTGACAGTCAGGTCGTCTAATCTTTCTTGTGTCTCCTTAACTGACGTGCAAACCTGTCTTTGTCTGTCACTTTCATTTCATTGTGGCCCAAAAGCGAAGATGGCGTCCAGTCAGGATGGGTGTCAAGAATTTTATATGCCAGTTGTCCTGTAAATACAGCAGTTTTATAGGTTATAAACAATGATGCATATCTTAATATAATTTCAACAACATCTCATGCTGGCATTAGAACTAAATTAAATGCCCTGGCTGGACAGAGAATAATAAGTTGCTTAAGTAATAAAAATGTTGCATCCCTGAGCATTTGTTGTTGTTTTACATTTGCCTGTTTTTATGATTTCATCTATTGCCACCCACACACACGCACACACACACACACACACACACACACACACACACACACACACACACACACACACACACACACACAGACCATCATAAGAAAGATAATGAGAGCTGGTTTTTGAAGAAATATAAAAAATCTATTTTTTAGGACATTTAGGACAGAACTCAACCAACTGAAAATGCAGAGAACTAATTTTCATTGATGCAGGAATGTTGTTTAAAGTAATTCCTTCTCTGCAGCTACCCACGCCATCCGGCTCCTCTGTCTCCTCAACCTGCTTCCCGTCGTATTTTTTACAAGTGGGAAAGGCGAAAAAACATATTCATTGTCCAGTGAGTTTTCTCCCTGAACGATGGTGTGACTTACTATGGCAGTTCTCGATGCAGCAGGAATGACCTACCATGGCAAAGTTTTTCAGAATCACGACAGAAAATCAAAACACTTGCCTCAAGCTTACTAGCAGAAAGGCAGTGGAATCCTCACAACATGGCGCATACACAAAATGATGTTGTCAATTACCCAAAATTCAACATGGCGTGACATTAGATGAGACACTATTAGAGTGACATCCATGTCGCGGTAACAGACAGGACAATTCAGTTCTGGGTTATTTACAATAAAAAGTCAAAACTTCCACCAACTTCTATGCACCGTAATCACTGCAATCACTGTTGTTGGTCATTTCTTGTGTTCTTGAGAAGTGTTTGTCTGAGCAATCTGGATGTGTTTGTCAAGTTGCATGTCCAACATGAGATTTGGAATGAAACAGACAGGATGTGGATGATCAGGGCATATTGATTGATTTAGACTGAGCTCGTGACACCTCCCGCCCTCAGCACTTCAGTAATAGACACAAACATAAACGCATCAGATGCGAGTCACCGATCTCATGCTTTTCAAAAGACAGACGGTGCAATCGATTGGTGTGTTTGTGAGTGTGTGCGTTTGCAGAGGTAGGCCATGAGTCCATAATTACAGCTTTTGATTTTACTGTTGATTTTGAATAAGGACAGATAATTCCCTGGAATTCAATGGCCTTAAACTTTAGCAATGCCGAGGTCATGAGTTTAAGTCACAAGGAAAGCGTGTTCGGATAAAATATACTCTGAATGTACTACATGTCATTTGGATAAAAGCATCTGCCAACTGCATAAATATGTAATGTAAATGCTCTTGCTATGGGTAAATGCAGTGTTGGGGATGCTACTTTGAAAATGTAGCTTCTCACAATTTAAAGAGGACCTATTATGCAAAATTCACTTTTACATTGTGTGAGTCGGCAGTGTGTGTACACAACCACCCTACAATGCTAAAAGTCCACCCACTCATATTATTATTTTTTAAAATAAAAAACAGTGTGTCAAAATGAACAGTCTTCATTTCTGCTCTAAAATGACATCACTTTAGAGCAGGCCTCGCCCACGACTGGTGACGGACTCCACCCTCCTACCCTGAGTGATCTACATACAGTCCGCCATCATTTTCTGCGCTGAAGCAGATACAGTGAGAAGAATAATGTCTCAGCTTTGTAAGCATCATAAGTGTTCTGTTGTTTGCTGTAAAAGTGGACATAGGAGTCTTTGTGTACTCCTGGCATCAGAGCCACTGAAGATGCAGTGGACAAGCTGGACTAGTAATCTGGCATACCGGGCATTTTCCCTGTGGGCCTACGCACTTTGGTGCTGATAAAGGGCTGATGGACTGGCCATCAGGAGAACCGAGCAGGCAGGTGGGTCGGCCGCTAAATGGGCCGAATGGGCCACGATATTAAGAAAAGGACAGCAAACACCCCCCCGCTCAACTTTTTGGCCAGTTGCTTTGTAAAATTCTGGACAGATTTCTCTTCCCAGTCCAGCGCTGCCTGAACTCTGGTATTTACACTGTCAGTCATAAAGGTTCTGATTTGTTGTTGCTGTAGTAACCGAAGCATGAGCTGTTAAGAAGTGGTGGTGGCGTAGTGGGCTAAAGTACATAACTTGTAAACAGAAGGTTGCTGGTTCGATCCCCGCAGCCACCACCATTGTGTCCTTGAGCATGGCACTTAACTCCAGGTCCCGGGGGATTGTCCCTGTAATAAGGGCACACTCTAAGTCACTTTGGATAAAAGTGTCTGCCAAATGCATAAATGTAAATGTAAAGGCACAACCCTCTTCTGGAAAGGGGGTGGGGAGCAGCAGCTTATTTGCATTTAAAGAGACACACACAAAATCACCATGTTTTTGAATCCACCCAAAAATAGCCATTTATAATAAATGATCCGTGGGGTATTTTGCGCTGAAACTTCACTGACACATTCTGGAGACAGCTGAGACATATTACATCTTGTAAAAAGGGGCATAATAGGTCTCCTTTAAAGCGAACTAAAGTGATCAATGGAAAGGAGGAGGCAAGAACCGGCTTTTCAATATAAATAATAGTTTAATGATAAATTAAAACAGAAGACACAAACACACACATGATGAACATGTCCATAAATGATCTCTCTCTCCCTCACGATCCCCTGCAGTCAACATTTATCCTTCACAGAGGATTAATTAGCCTAATACGGGACCGGGTGTGTAGATCACGACCCGGCCCCACCCTCCGCCCTGCCACACAGACAAACTACACTCAAGCGACTCTTTTAAAAATGTAATTAGATGCACTACAAGCTACGCAAAAAGGTAGCAAACTACATTGTAGCTATTTGAGGGAGCAATATCTTTTAAAACAACTATTAGATGGTATAATTTATAATTAAAGCTGAGCCACATTTTTCTTGCACAAAAGCAATGATCTCAGTAAGGTTGACACTATTAAATTTGACACCACACATTTCAATTTAATGCAACTAAGTAAACTCTGCAATAATATAACTTGGCGAAAATAGTATTGAGCAGTGGTGTTAATATTAGTTAATATAACTAAATGTTTTGCTATAACATAGAATACTTAAAATGTTCTGGATCTCGAATCACTCAAACCATTTTTTCTTTTTAGAATTGGTTCATTTATATAAACTCTCAATGAACTGAGACACTGATCAGACTTTCCAACGTATAGAGGACAGTTTAGAAGAGAGTGTTTAACAATTGCTTCAGTTCAGTTTACTGTAAATCTGTGTTTACCATGAAGCACAATTTTTACATTTAAATCAAATTTTTGTTGTATTTGTTTGTGCTTCACAACCACTAGTTTTTGGAAAAGTAGTTAATTTCTGGAAAAAGCAACACAATTTTGAAAACACCTAAGCTATTTTTACACTATTTACAATTGAACTTAAGTTACTTTAATCATTGCTACTTTTAATTAAAAGGGTAGTTCAATCAAAAAAGACAAATCTGTCATCATAACTCACTTATGCTGTTCCAAGCCCATCTGACTATCTTCCATGGAATACAAAAGAAGAACTGACACTCACAGCCTCAATGAACAATCTCATTTTTTGCACCCCTTCCCATTCAGTGAGAATTAATGTCGACAGAAGCAGTCTCTAAAACTCTGCCTAACATCTTTTGTATTAGACACAAGAAAACCATACAGGATTGGAATGACATTAACCCTTTAATTACTCTCCAAAGCAAATGTATTCCCAGTATCTCATTTATTTTCAGGTAAATTTGCCTTCTTTCTTGGTCTCTTTCACATTCCTCTTTCTTCTTTCACTCTTGCACTTACACAAACAATCACATGCAGACACACAACTGTTGTAAACATGAAAACGTTTCTCAAGGCAGCAGTGTTCCTGTGCATCAGTAGGAGAAGTGCTTTGTGGGTTGAGACTCAAGCAGCATGTTCTTGTAAACAGGACATTAATGATGGACTCTGATGAGAGCAGGTTTGTGTTATTCCTGTGACTCATGGGTCTTCTGCTCCTCTTTGCATGCTGCGTGAATGGGCTTGGCCTAGAGCTGACTCGTAAGTGGGGGATGTACATTAGAGAAAAAGAAGAACGCAGATGGAAGGAGAGAGAATGTGTATTTGTGAGAATGTATGTGTATGTGTAAGATTAAGAAAAAGGATGAGAAAAAGGAAAAGTGGAAAGCTTAGTAAACTAATTCAACTGAATTTAGCACACTGAAATGTAATTAAACGGACAGTTAAACAAAAACTGATATCATCATTTATTTAACCTCATGCTGTTCCAAACACTTAACTCTTTCCCCGCCAGCGTTTTAAAAAAAAAGTTGCCAGCCACCGCCAGGGTTTTTGACGATTTTCGCTAAACTTTAATGGCCCGCAGAATATTTTCTTCCATGAATATATGAAGGTGCTATATATCACAATAAAGATCTGAGCCTCTGCTTTTAGGCAAAAAAACGATTTTATTTTATCTTCATTTGTTCTTTGACTTGAACAGAGGTCGGTTTTGTCAAAAAACAACATTTCAGACAAAAAGCTGATAAAAAGGCATGTTTATGTCTGATATTTTGAGCTTCTCAGTACTCCACTTCTTCATGTTTGAGACGATCGCAGTCTGTTTCTTTGATCAAAGAGTTGCGTACTCTTTCAAAACATGCGGAGGTGTCTTCCTTACCGTATAACACCTAAAACACGGAAACCCGGAAAATTCCGTGTTTGGCGGGGAAGCGTTTTTTCATAAAACACGGAAAATTCCGTGTTTGGCGGGGAAAGAGTTAAGACTTTCTTTCTTCTGCGGAACACCAAAAGAGATGTTTAGCAGAATGTTAGCCTCAATAACCATTCACGTTAATTGCATATTTTTTTCCATAAAATGAAAGTGAAAGTTGACTGATTCAGTGACTAACATTCTACCTTCTACCACTTTTGTTCCACAACAGAAAGAAAATACTGGGTGACTAATTGATGGCATCATTTTCATTATTGAAAGAAAGTCCTGGTTACTTTCATAACCTCCGTTACCTGATGGAGGGAATGAGAAGTTGTGTCGATGTAGTGACACTAGGGGTCACCCTTGGGAGCCCCAAACACCTCTGATCTTTGAGAAAAGGCCAATGGGAATTGGTGAGTGGAATTTGCATGCCACTCCATCGGACATACGGGTATAAAAGAAGTTGGCTTGCAACCACTCAATCAAGTTTTGTGCTGAGGAGCCGAGACAAGGTCCCGGCCATTTCTGCGGGTAGTTCAGTGTTGTGGCAGGAGGGACAAAACGTCTCATTTCCTCCATCTGGGAACAGAGGTAACGAAAGTAACCAGGAGATTCCCTATCTGCCGCAGCCTCTTCTCCTTTTTTCTCCCCATAAGGAACAAAATCATTCAGCTAAGGGTCATAATGAGAGGACACCGCAGAGATAAAATACAACATATGGTCTTACCAAGTCTTGTTGGCAATGTCTCATGTGGAGAAGACCCATTGTAGGTCCTACCCCTGGGGGGCGGGGGTGCTCTACAAATATGGTGACTGGGTGCAGAGGGGCCTCTGCCCAAGGAAGACACAGGTTTACCAGTGGGGAAACCACTTCATGGGACATACATCACACAAGGTTACCACGGGAGCACCTACCACGTGGAGCACGTACCCCAGTACAGGGCCTAGTTAACACATATATTCTCCATAAACTTGCCTGTCACAGGGCTAAAGAGGAAGGACATCCAGGGTCCTTCATGAACACGACTGGGGTAAAAAGTGCAAGTCTTCACCTTGGGGAGGGGAAAGGCGCTATGTGCAAGCAGCACATCCGGCCATCTGTCCCGGAACTAACCTGCTTGTACCTGAAAACACACGGGACAAGACCAGCTCAACCCGGAGATTATAAAACCTTGCAAAGGTGTTGGGTGTTGCCCAGCCCACTGCTCTGCAGATTTCTGCCAAAGAGGCATCATTGGTCAGGGCCCAGGAGGCCACCACACTCCTAGTAGATTGTACTCACAGCCCCATGTGGCACATCCTGGCTATGATATGCCAAAGCTATAGAGTCAATGACCCAGTGGGCGATCCTCTGTTTGGAGACAGCACTCCCTTTCCGCTGTCCACCAAAGCAGACAAAGAGCTGCTCAAAGCATCTAAAGCTCTGCGTGAGATCCAAATAGATGCATAAAGCACACACTGGACACAGTAATGCCAAGGATGGGTCTGCCTCCTCTTGGGGCAGCTTCGCTTGCAGGTTCACAACCTGATCCCTAAACAGGGTCGTGGGAACCTTAGGCATATAGCTCGGACGGCGTCTCAGGACCACGTGAGAGTATTCTGAACTGAACTCCAGGCATGTGTCGCTGACAGAGAATGTCTGCAGGTCCCACCTTAATGATGGAATTGAGGGCAGTAAGGAGGGCAGACTTCAAGGAGAGTGCCTTTAGCGCAGCTTTGACTCCAGAGGGTCAAATGGGCAGGAAGGGAAGCACCGACCCGACCGTGTATCTCTGGGTATCTTCGCGTCAGGAACAACACCACTTAGCGAACAGAAGCCACTTCAAGGCATACAGGCGCCGCATAGAGGGAGCCCTAGCCTGAGTGATCGTGTCTACTACCGGAAGGCCTCTTAGATCTGCAACATCCCGTCCAAGTGTCAGACGTTGAGATTACAGAGGTCTGGTCGTGGGTGCTCGATGGTGTCCCGTCCCTGAGAGAGGAGATCCCTCCTCATGGAAATTTGCCAGGTAGGGACTGTCACGAGGAGCGTGAGGTCCGAGATCCCAACTGGGTGGGCCTGTAGGGTGCCCCAGGGGCCAGCTGTGTGCCAGTGCATCTGTGCTGAGGGGAGCCTCGGTCAGAGGGAAAGAGAGAGGATTCCCGGGAAGTGAACAGGTCTACCTGCGCTTGACCGAATCGACTCAAAATCAGCTGGACCACCTGGGGGTGGAGTCTCCACTCTCCCCAGAGTGTGACCTGCCACTGCACGCCCGTTGTACGCGGCACCACAGCCAAGCTTGGAGGCACCTGTCGTAACCACGACGTACCTGGACACCTGCTCTAGGGGAACCCCTCCCCGTTTAAACACCGAATCTGACCAACGGCTTAAAAGCCAGCATATCAGCATGATGAGCATGCGATGTGCCCCGCAGCTCCATGCCTCAGGACTCAAGTCTGAGGCAAGTGCTGAAGCAATATGCATCAACCCGAGTGGTGTGACCACCGCCGAGGATGTCATATGCCCAGGAGCCTCTGAACCTGTTTCAGTCAGACTGCCCTCTCCGCCTGAACACTTCAGGCAGTCTAGCACCCACTCGAGAGGTGCGCCAACATAGAGAACATCTGAGTTCTCCATCCTGAGAAAAGAGAGGCTCTGAACTGGGGAGAGCTACAAATCAGCCAGTTGTCGAGATTATTGAGGATGCAAACATTCACTTCCCTTAATGGGGCAAAGGCTGACACTGCAACCATCATGAAAGCACAAGGTGACAGGGACAAACCGAAGGGGAGGACCTTGTACTGGTACGCCTGGCCCTCGAAAGCAAACCATAGGAAGGGCCTGTTCAAGGTAGAACCAAAACGTGGAAGTACACGTCCTTCGGGTCTACTGCCGCAAACCGATATTGATGCCGGATGCTCGCTAAAATGCGTTTTTGTGTCAACAGCTTGAACAGGAGTCTGTTCAAGGCCTGGTTCAGAACTTGGCAGTGTGGCGGAGCCTGAGGCACCAGTCATGGCCGTGCTGAGTCTGGGGAAATTGAAGAGCATACCTCCCTCCGTATACCTACTGTAGGAGTGGTCCGGGACGGGGGAGGAGGGAACTCGTCCTCGTGACCTGTTGCAACCATCCTGTCGTGGGCGTGACCGTGTCACAACTGGGCCCGCCTCCGTACTCACCATAAATGAACGGTGCCCAGCAGTCGTGACAACGATGGCCGTGGACACTGAATGTGTGACCCAGGAAGTGAGGAAACTCTTTTCTTAAAAATGTTGGTACTGCAACCCCTTGGGTATGTGGCAAAATCAAAAGAAAAGGCAAAAAATTATTTTCTGCCCAGCCCACCACCAGGGGATGGTGTGGTCTTCTTACCAGCTCTTGTATAGTGGGCCTCAGACTCCCTGGATCGCCCGTCTCAGGAACGCTTCAAAGCCTTCCTTGGGTTCTTAGCGGCTGGCTGTGAGAAAGGTGGCATCTGCTTCCTGCTGGTGGCTCCATGCCGGGGCCAGCCAACTGGGCGGGCTGTGGCAGAGCCGGTGTTGCTTCAGCAGGGGGATGCCCTTGATCCTCGCCGGGGCAGGATGTTCTGAATAGCCTCTGTCTGCTGTTTAACCACTGAGAACTGCTGGGCAAAGTCCTCAACAGTGGTGCCGAATAGGTCAACCTGGGAGAAGGGGGCATCAAAGAACCATACCTTGTCAGCCACCCTCATCTCAACCAAGTTGAGCCAAAGGTGGTGCACCTGGACCACCAAGGAGGACTGCCTGCCTGAGAGTTCGCCCCATGAACTTCATAGCCCAGAGGGCTGGATCGCTCACCGAGCGCAGCACCTGCATCGATCTCATGTCAGAACTACCCTCGTGGAGTTTTTTCAGCGCCTCGGCTTGGTGCACTTGCAGGAGAGCCATGGCATACAGGGTGGAGATGGCCTGTCCAGCAGCACTGTAGGCCCTAGTCGCCAGCCCCACCATCGAGGGTAGTGAGAACCAACGCGGCCTCAAACCCGTAGGTAGAAGGACAATGGTGGGAAGCCGTTTGGGTGGCTTTCCCTCTGAGGAAAGCTGCGACCGCAATGTTGCCTTAATCATGCTCTCGCAGGGAGAACATGACCTGTCCACGAACGCTGTTCCCGCCTGAGCAGCGTCCAAGCACGCGAGACAGCTATCGTGGCTGTGGGAAGCGGAGAGTTAACGATCTCAACCAGGAAATATACACAAACAGAAAAGCATCTTTATAAAGATGCTCTCCATGAGTGCCACTCTTTTAGAAGGGAAATATACACTTTTAGAGGAAGAATATACTCTTGTAGGCTACTGAAGCACCCAGGGGCATTCTCTGCACTCAACCGGTGCAAGAGGGGGAGAAGCTGCTGTATTGCGCCATAAATTCAACAGCTTTTGTTGAGGTGAATGGCATAGGAATTCAGCTCTCTGAAACACAACCACTCGGCTCCAAAGAAAAAGTATGAATGAGTAGCAAGCTAGCTCCTTTTATACTCGTATGTCCGGGGGAGTGGCATGCAAATTCCACTCACCAATTCCCATTAGCCTTTTGTCAAAGATCCGAGGTGTTTGGGGCTCCCAAGGGGACCCCTAGTGTCACTACATCGACTCAACACCGAGTGAATGACAGAAAGGGAACTGCCCCTTTAATATTGTTATGTTGGTGGCTTTCTCAAACTAAGGGGCTGTTCATGCAAAGGGGCCATATTTTGTGTCCATCTGATCTGTTTTTAATTAGTTTTTCTATGTAAACATGCACTAGATCAGGGTTCGACAACCTTTTTGATATGGAGTGCAAATTTTGATATTTGATATTATTTATGGCTGTGCCGAAATATAAATTAAAAATTCTAAAATAAATATATGTAAAAAAATATAAAGATGCCTCTTAAAGTGTAGATCTTTGCAGATATTTAGCAGATTAATCTATCATATTTTCACTCTATGTGAGTTTGTTTAATTTATATTTTGAATAGACTGTGTGACTTTATGTTTTCTCTTTTAATCGTTTAATGTAATTTTGAGTTTGACCATTTTGAGTGTGCCTGTATGGTGGGATGAAAATGTCAAGGATATATAGTGGTGTTTTCTTTATTACATAACATGTTGTTCTGAAAGCAAAAACAAGCAAATGATACACGGAATGCAAGTTGTCATCCACACAACCTGACTGAAACAAAGCGAGTGCGTTTAATAGCGTGATTAACCAAACATGAAGTGCTGCCGGCTCGTGATGCACGAATGGCTTGCACGTGCTGCACAGGTCTGTTGGGTATACTGCGGTCTCGTCAGATTTTAACTTTTTGTTTAGCCTCCCATTCAGCTGATGAAAACGCAGCGTGATCATGAGGAAGGATTGCATCAAGATGTAGATTGGAATGCAGGTGCGGAATTTCATATGAATAAAATAGATTACTCCTTTCTCGCTGTTGCTGGCGTGCCATTGATTACCCCTCTGCGTGCCAATCCTGGCACATGTGCCATATGTTGTCGACCCCTATTTTTGAGAGTTTATTGCAAATTTGCTGCAAACTTGCTGCAAACTTGCCACAGAAAATGTGGCAGCTTTTCACACAATAAAATGTTTGGTCTAAATGGTCCCTAATTTATGTATGTGGTGCAGATTTTATATTTGCATAATTAGGCCTTCCCATTGCCAGCCCACATTGAGCCTCTGGGCAGGAGTGGGTGGCCAAGAGGAGGAGCGTGACAATGGAGCTTTAGTGCCAGTATGTAATGAGACACACCTGATGCTTATTCTGCCTCATCACCGCTGCCATAAACTAGAAACCTGTTTGTTTCTTCTGCACTATGACTAGTCTTCCCTTGTGCATGCACGGTAGAAGATAATGGCTTGGCGAATGTGGGCTACCTCATATATCATATATCATGATGGCCCCATGACCAACATATTGGCAAATACATGCTTCCCTTCCCTTTTATTTTGCCTGTCTTCTGTCCCTGCTTCATAATAATGTTTTACAAGCCTCTTGTTTCTCAAAAGAAAAAGAAAAGTTCTTGTTGTACTTCTGATGCAACATTTTTAGAACAGCACAGCGTTCAAAATATCTAATTGTGGGTACACTCTTAGAAGAGTGTATTGTAATTTAAATCTGAAAGACTTTGATTATGTTTACATTTTATGCAAAAACACAAAAAAAGAACCAGAAATGCTAGTCATATAATTTAATTCAGGAAATATCTACAGCTTGAGGTGTTTCTATGGTTGTTTTTTTTTTTTTTCTTGCATTGTCTTCAGAAAGGTTTGCAGAACAGCTCAAACAAAGCCTCGCAGCTTACATAGAGCTCTGAGTAGACATGCATTAGTATTGAGTTATCAGCAAAAGTGGAGCTGTGACACAGACGAGATGAGCAATGCATAGTGGGAAATGTTTTTTAAAGCCACCGGGCAGGAGTCTAAAGGCCTTTGCATTTAATCTGCACTCTCCACATTTCTGAAAACAGTGCAAAGCAGTTATATTAAGAGGATGGCTACTGACATGAAATGAAAAACACAAGGACATTAATACTGTTTACTATCCCTTTACACACAATTAACCTTATTAAATGGTCAAGAACACCAAAAATATGTAATATGTAAATAAAACCATTGAAAACAAATATTGAATTAAAATATTTCAGGATTTGTTAGTATATTTTATGCCCCATTTTTTTTATCAGAATAACACAAAATATTTGTATGACTGATTATCCAAAATTATTAACTTAATCTGGTAAGAATATTTTATTTGTGTCGATTGTAGTGACGCAAGGGGTCTCTTCTGAGAGCCTTGCGTACCTCTGAACTTGAGAAAAGGTGTCCCACCCCCGGACATATGGGTATAAAAGGGAGCAGGCGAGCATCTGTCAGACAGGTTTTCACTGAGGAGCCAAGAGTAAGGTTACGGCGCACTACAGTGGTAGGGATAGTGACATGGCAAGGGGAACAGGATGTCTCGTTCTTTCAAACCGGTCGGCTGTTCCGTATTACAGAGTTCTACTGGCTCGGACCTGACAAAACACGGGACGAGACTGACCTAACCCTGAGGTTGTAGAACCTAGCAAAGGAGTTGGGTGTTGCCCAGACTGCTGCTCTGCAGATGTCTGCTAAGGAGGTGCCATGGGCCAGTGCGCACGAGGATCCCACACTTCTCGTAGAGTGTACTCAAACCCGCAAGGGGGGGGGGGGCATGGCCTGGGTGCGATAGGCTTGGGAAACAGCATCAACAATCCAATGAGCAAACCTCTGCTTGGAGACGGCGTTCCCTTTCCGCCGTTCGCCAAAGCAGACAAAGAGCTGCTTAGAGCATTTAAAGGTCCATATAGATACGTAAAGCACGTCCTGGACACAGCAATGAAGAGGCTGGGTCTGCCTCCTCCCGGGGCAGCATTTGCAGGTTCACGACCTGGTCCCTGAAGGGGGTCGTAGGAACCATGGGCACGTAGCCCAGTCGTGTTCTTAGGATGAATTGAACATCTACCGGCCCGAACAACAGAAAAGTGACAGAGAATGCTTGCAGGTCCCCCGACCCTCTTGATGGAATTGAGCATGATCAGGAGGGCCGTACGCCTGGCTGTCGAATGCAAACCGCAAGAAGGGTCGTGTCGAGGCAGAACGCATCCTTCAGTTCTACCACCGCGAACCGATCTTGATGCCAAACGCAGGTTCGAATTTGCCTCTGCGTGAGCATTTTGAACGGGAGTCTGTGTAAAATCTGGTGGAGAACTCACAAGTCCAAGATTGGCCGCAACCCACCTCCTTTTTTGGGTAAAATGAATTAAGGGCTGTAGAAACCTTTCTTCATCTCGGCTGGAGGGACAGGCTCTATCGCATCCTTGAGTAGCAGAGTGGCAATCTTTGCTCGTAAAGTGCTGGCGTTTTCGCCGCGCATTGGTGTGGAGCGAACACTGCTGAAATGAGGTGGGAGCCTGGCAAATTGAATCGTGTAGCCAAGTAGGATGGTCCTGGCCAGCCATCGCAACGGGCTCACATGGAAGCACAAGCGATGCGTCTAAGCTCCGTGCAAGGGGCACTAATGGGACGATTGTTTTGGACGTACTGGGTGGGGCCTCGCGGCAGGGGGGAGCAGGGAATAGTGTGTCGGGAGGTCAGAATGCGTCCCAAGGCTTGGGTGCTGAGAATAAACTCAAAGCACTTACCTCCCTCCACGCACCTGGCAGGGGGCGGATTATAGACAGAGTAGGAGGTCCTGTAGGGATGTCTTCGAGACTCGTCATCACTGGCCTGTCGGGGCTGGGCAGTCGTGGGTCTGGAGGCGAGATGGCCGCGTACGGGGAGCCGGGACTGCAAAGTTTTGGTGCCAGGGTGCCGTGAGAATAGCACGCACCAGTCTGATGACCCAGGAAGTGAGATCGTTCTCAATCCTGTGGGTAGAAGAAGCGACGCAGGGGGCGGCTGGAGTGGCGTTCATTTTGAGAAATGAAAGCCACAACCACAACGTTGCCATGGTCATGTCCTCGCAGTAAGAACATGAACCATCCACAAACGTTGCCTCAGTGTGATCGCTACCCAGGCACATGAGGCAGCGTCTATGACTGTCGGATCTGGAGAGATACCGGCCACATCCAGGAACTACATAGAGGCGGAAGGGAATCTTTATTAAGACGCGTCCTGAAAAGGACATTCAGCGCTCGCTTGTGTATGTTGCTCTTTTACCAGAAAAAAACTATTTTAGAGGAAAATAAACTCTCTCAGGGTTTGCGCACAGGGGCAGATTCTGCACAGTGTCCAGAGAGGAGAAAGCCGCTGGAATGCAGTGTCAGATCCAACAGAAAGCTCTCTTGCAGAGGTGGGTGAAGCAGTCGTGACACAACCATTCAGCTCCCAAGAAAAAATCTGTCTGACAGACGCTCACCCGCTCCCCTTTATACCCGTATGTCTGTCTGCCAATTTGACATTGGCCTTTTCTCAATTTCAGAGGTACGCGAGGCTCTCAGAAGAGACCCCTTGTGTCACTACAACTGACACAATGTTGAGAGAGTGACAGAAGTGGAACTGAACACTTTTCCCACTGTGTGTGTAACGATGCTGTCAAGAATGAAGACAATGACGAAGGAGTGAAGAACCCAAGTGCAGTTTTATTAAATAAACGTGAAACCAAAACCCTAACTATAAATGAGAACTAAACTAGACATAAACATGAACATAACTAAAACATGGCTAAACATAAACATGGCTTGTAGCCATGAGAGGCTCGAGGGGTGGAGCCATAGGGGCTGAGGACCAAGGTGAAACCGTAGGAATGGAGGTCCCCTGTGGAGCAGAGGCGGGCCTGGACCATGAAGCAGAGGTTTGCTTGTGACATGGCATGGAGCAGGCTGAGGCATTGCTGTGATATGGCATGGAGCAGGCTGAGGCGTTGCTGTGACATGGCATGGATCAGGCTGGGGTGTTGCTGTGATATGGCATGGAGCAGCCTGAGGCGTTGCTGTGACATGGCATGGAGCAGCCTGAGGTGTTGCTGTGACATGGCCTGGAGCTGACTCTGGCCTTGTTGTGACATGGCATGGAGCAGCCTGAGGCGTTGCTGTGACATGACATGGACCTGACTCTGGCGTGGCGGTGACAAGGCCTGGAGCTGACTCTGACGTGGCTGTGACATGGCCTGGAGCTGCCTATAGCTTTTCGGGATGACATGGAAATCGGGCTTTGTGGCCATGACATGGAAGGCGGAGCCATGGGAGGCTCGAATCTAAGAGTTTTGGATGACTTGGAAAAGACCTCAGTGGTTGTGAACATGGGCAGAGACTTGGAAACGACCTCCGTGGTCGTGAACATGGGCAGGGACTTGGAAACGACCTCTGTGGTCGTGAACATGGGCAGAGACTTGGAAACGACCTCTGTGGTCGTGAACGTGGGCAGAGACTTGGAAACGACCTCCATGGTAGTGAACATGGGCAGAGACTTGGAAACGACCTCCGTGGTCGTGAACATGGGCAGAGACTTGGAAACGACCTCCTTGGTTGTGGGCATAATCAGAGTCTCTGGAACGACCTCTGTGGTCGTGGGCATGGACAGTGTCTCGGGAATGACTTCTGTGGTCAGAAAAAGACGCGTCCTGAAAAGTACTTTCACGCTCACTTGTGTATGTTGCTCTTTTAACAGAAAAAAACTATTTTAGAGAAGCACTGCCGAAGCGCCCAGGTGCAGAGTCTGCACAGCGTGCAGAGAGGAGAAAGCCCCTTGAATGCGCCGTCAGATCCAACAGAAAGCTCTCCATAGTTATGGCTTTGGAAGATGCAAATACCATCCATCCATCGTCAACCGCTTATCCTGTGTACAGGGTCGCGGGGATGCAAATACCATACCCTAAAATTTCAGATTTAGTGACAAACTCCACTTCTGAAACATTGAATTATCCAAGAATGATTTAATGAAGCAAATTGTGATTTATTTACATATTTGTCCGTAGTTAACAGGTGAGACACACAAGTATTCAAAACAAAATGATTAACTATTGCGGACACACAAATTCAATAAAAGTTGTATTGACTTGACACAATTGTATTTGCCAGCTGTGGAGGGTCTGCCCACACAGTCCCAGTGGAACCATCTTCCACATTCTGTACATTCAATCTGAAGAAGGAAGCACAAAAAGTATACAGGTGAAACTTGAAAAATTAGAATATCATGCAAAAGTTCATTAATTTCAGTAATTCAACTTAAAAGGTGAAACTAATATATTATATAGACTCATTACAAGCAAAGTAAGACATTTCAAGCCTTTATTTGATATAATTTTGATGATTATGGCTTACAGCTTATGAAAACCCCAAATTCAGAATCTCAGAAAATTAGAATATTACATTTACATTTACATTTATTCATTTGGCAGACGCTTTTATCCAAAGCGACTTACAAAAGAGGAAGAACATCAGCGAATCATCTTAGGGAGACAGTGGTACAAAAAGTGCCATATTACAAAGTTTTACTATCATCATAATAGTATACAAAACAGATTTAAGTGCAACAAGAAATGTAAATATATATATATATATATATTTTTTTATTTTTTTTATTATTGACCGGTTAAGTGCTTTTGGAAAAGATGTGTTTTTAGCCGCTTTTTGAAGATAGAGAGTGAGTTAGCTTCCCGGATTGAGTTGGGAAGGTCATTCCACCACCGTGGTATGATGAAACTGAAAGTCCGGGAAAGTGTTTTGGTGCCTCTTTGTTTTGGTACGACAAGGCGACGTTCCTTAGCCGACCGCAGGCTTCTGGTGGGAACGTAGCTCTGCATAAATGTTTTTAGGTATGCTGGAGCAGACCCAGTGACTGTTTTATATGCCAGCATCAGGGCCTTGAATTTAATACGTGCATGAACCGGCAGCCAGTGGAGAGAGACAAAGAGTGGTGTAACATGTGCTCTCTTAGGTTCATTAAAGACCAGACGTGCTGCTGCATTCTGGATCATTTGGAGAGGTCTAATAGCACATGCAGGAAGGCCTGCAATGAGAGCATTACAGTAGTCCAGTCTAGTTATGACAAGGGACTGAACGAGCAGTTGTGTGGCATGTACAGAGAGGAAGGGTCTTATCTTCCTGATATTGTAGAGTGTAAATCTACAAGATCTTGCAGTTTTTGAAATGTGGTCTGTGAAATTTAGCTCATCATCAATGGTTACCCCTAGATTTCTGACCGTTTTGGAAGGCGAAAACGGTCAGAAATATTACATGAAATCAATTAAAAAAAAGGATTTTAAATACAGAAATGTCGGCCCTCTGAAAAGTATAATCATGCATATGTACTCAGTACTTGGTTTGGGCCCCTTTTGCATTAATTACTGCCTCAATGCGGCGTGGCATGGATGCTATCAGCCTGTGGCACTGCTGAGGTGTTATGGAAGACCAAGATGCTTCAATAGCGGCCTTCAGCTCTTCTGCATTGTTTGGTCTCATGTCTCTCATCTTTCTCTTGGCAATGCCCCATAGATTCTCTATGGAGTTCAGGTCAGGCGAGTTTGCAGGCCAATCAAGCACAGTAATACCATGGTCATTGAACCAGGTTTTGGGACTTTTGGCAGTGTGGGCAGGTGCCAAGTCCTGCTGGAAAATGAAGTCAGCATCTCCATAAAGCTTGTCTGCTGACTTAATAAAGCACAGTGGACCAACACCAGCCGATGACATGGCTCCCCAAACCAACACAGACTGTGGAAACTTCACACTGGACTTCAAGCATCTTGGATTGTGTGCCTCTCCATTCTTCCTCCAGACTCTGGGACCTTGGTTTCCAAATGAGATGCAAAATTTGCTCTCATCAGAAAAGAGGACTTTGGACCACTGAGCAACAGACCAGTTCTTTTTTTCTTTAGCCCAGGTAAGACGTTTGACATTTGAAGCCCATGTCCAGGACCCGTCTGTGTGTGGTGGCTCTTGATGCAGTAACTCCAGCCTCAGTCCACTTCTTGTGAAGCTCCCCAACACATTTGAATGGCCTTTTCCTGACAATCCTCTCCAGGCTACGGTCATCCCTGCTGCTTGTGCACCTTTTTCTTCCACACTTTTCCCTTCCACTTAACTTTCTATTAATGTGCTTTGATACAGCACTTTGAGAACATACAACTTCTTTTGCAATTACCTTTTGAGGCTTTCCCTCCTTGTGGAGGGTGTCAGTGATGGTTTTCTGCACAACTGTCAGGTCAGCAGTCTTCCCCATGATTGTGAATTCAACTGAACCAGACTGAGAGACCATTTAAAGGCTCAGGAACCCTTTGCAGGTGTTTAGATGATTAGAGTGTGACACTTTGAGCCTACAATACTGAACCTTTTCACAATATTCTAATTTTCTGAGATTCTGAATTTGGGGTTTTCATAAGCTGTAAGCCATAATCATCAAAATTATATCAAATAAAGGCTTGAAATATCTTACTTTGCTTGTAATGAGTCTATATAATATATTAGTTTCACCTTTTAAGTTGAATTACTGAAATTAATGAACTTTTGCACGATATTCAAATTTTTCGAGTTTCACCTGTAATTAGGTAACATGCTACTGGAAAACATCTACTTTTATGTTTGCAATGTATAACTTGCCCTCACCCACCTGTCAGTTTGGCCTTTGCATGTATGCAGCTCTCCACAAAAAAGTCACAGTTCTGAAAGGTCATCTATAACAGTTGGATAGTCATATCATGACCAGAACAATTCAGAAAGAAAACTTGTGTAGGCTATCAAAGCTATTTAAATGCAATCATTTCTCTAAAAAGCCTTGTAATAATGTTGTTGCGCGTTACAACAATGCCTGCTTAATCTGCAGAAAAAGGTATTTCTTCCTCCAGAAGTAGGACCTCTGCTAGCTGATATGAGAAGTGATGCCATACATAAATCATGTGTCATTATCATGAAATATTGTAAAATATTAGATAAAATAATTGCCATTGCTTACTTTGAAAACAAATGCACCACAGGATGTGGTATCCTGCTGAGTGGGATGCACAATTGTGTGGCATCCCCACCTTGAAATGTGCAGAACCCTCATCCTCATGAAAGATCTATGAAACAGAAAGTGCACCTGTCAGTAGGCCACAATTCAACAACAACATGTTATAGAATGACAGATACCTCCCTCTCTGTTCAACTGACTTCACATACTTGCATTGTCACATCTTTTCATTGGGCGATTGCTGTATGTTTGGCTCCAAAAGGGTCTATATATATATATGGACTTTCCCATTTTTAGGTACACTGCCTTAAAGAATAAAGCTTAAGAGTATTTAAGTATCATTAGATA
This sequence comes from Xyrauchen texanus, assembly GCF_025860055.1. NCBI lineage: Eukaryota > Metazoa > Chordata > Actinopteri > Cypriniformes > Catostomidae > Xyrauchen > Xyrauchen texanus. The sequence goes on along the minus strand of NC_068318.1, from coordinate 17,199,370 downwards.
ATAATCTTTGGACAGAACTATTCTGGCTAGGTATCCTGTTATGAATAAATGAAGAAACTTCCAGTCAATTACTATAAATGTTCATCGATTGTTTTACGCAAAACTGCCCCAAAATCATGTGGATGGATACAGCTAAAACAATAAGTGGTAAAACAAAAGTTAGACCACATCAACATTTTTACCTTCAATTTTCATGACAGTGAATGGACACAACATATCTGGATACATTTTTTCTCTCTTTCTGCTCTCTTGTCGCACATTCCTCACCAACATTTTGTCCCCAAACACAAAGTTGTCCTCCTGTCCTCTTTCCATCTTTCGCTTTCTGATTTTTCCTGGCTCTTTTCTATGTTTTGTTTTACAGATTCCATGGTCTCCATCTTTTTGCTCAACCCCTGAGACAATTCCTCATTGGCAACCATGGCTTCCACTTTTCCATTTCCGACCTAAGCAGAACATAAAGTATTCACAATTACTATTAATTTTTACATAAATTTGAATTGTCATTCTAAAACAAATTATTTGTTAGAGTTATTATTGTTTCAATTTGTTTAATCTAAAAGTATCCCTATCTAAATAAATAATATACACACAGATTAATTTTTTTGTCTCTATCGGCTAACTGGTTTGGGAAAATAATGAGTCAACACAGAAGTAATTCGCACTCGCTGAGAAGTTACATCTCACAACTTGACAGCAAATGCTATTTCCAAAAACACTGGTAAAGCCCACTGCTAACATTAGAGCCATAAACATGGACATGATTGTTAATTCGCTGAAAGCGTGGGGCAATTCTACGCACTTCTTGTGCACCTAAAATAATGATGCATCCATGTGTTATCATTTAAAAAAAATAAGAGGTATCATAAAAATGTATTTAGTTCTAATAACTTGAAGAACCAATTTGACAACATATACACTCATATAGTATATATATAGATATATACACTCATATAGTATAGAAAAAAATAGTAATTGAATTTAAACAAATAATCATGTTCTAAAATTTACATTTCCATGTGTAGCATCTGGACCAATCAGACACACAATTTATACAATGTAGCTTTTGAAGGTCAGTACTACATAAAACGTCTCGGGTTACTTAAGTGTAACCTTTGTTCCCTGAAAAAAGCGGAACGAGATGATGCGCTGGAAAGCGCTTTGCGAACAACTTCAGCAACACGTGCAACACGTAAATGAACATTGACCGGAATTTATAGCCTCTGCCGGTGTAATCATTGGATGCACCTGCGGCAGGGCTATAAATAGATGCGTCACAGGCACGTCGTCAGTTATTTTGTCTGAAGAGCATTCCTGGGGCAGCCCAGTGCTGCAGTGAAGCGCAGCATCTCGTTCTGCTTTTTCAGGGAAGAAGGGTTACACTTAATAACCCGAGACGTTCCCTTTTCAAAAAGCTACTCTTCTGATGCTGCACTGGAAAGCACTTTGGGAATGAGAATACCCACGCCGCCACACTGTGGCTGTTCGGACCCCCTATGGTTGTGTAGTGTGCTCACAAGAGCGTGAGAGGTCTCAGACATGAGCTTGAGATGTCGACTCAAGGACATAAGAGCCCGGAGTAGCAGGAACATCCAAATTATAAAACTGATGAATGTGTGCGGAGAGGACCAACCTGCTGCATCACAAACATGCTGCAGAGGGAGACCTCTAGCCAAGGCTTTATGGGAGGCGAGCCCTCTGGTAGAGTGAGCCCTGATACCTACTGGTGAAGCTTAACCACATGCCTCGTAGGCCAGGGCAGTAGCGTCCCTCACCCAATGCGACATAGTCTGCTTGGTGGTGGCCGACCCCTGTTGCGGCCCCCATGGCAAATAATTGTTGCCCTGACTTACGCCACTGGCTAGTGTGGTGGACATAACTCTGAAGGGCACAGACTGGAAGTCGGTGAAGTCTTTCCTGCTCCGGCATTGTAAATGGCGGGGAGCAGCAGGCTTCGAGAGTAACCGGGTTTAAGGTGAAGAAAGGCACCTCAGGCAGGTAGTCAGGATGAGGGTGCAAATTTGCTTTGGTCATTCCTGGGGCAAACTCTAAACAGGCTGTCAAAACAGACAGAGCCTGTAGGTCCCCAATTCTCTTTAGAGAGGTAATCACCTTAAGAAACCATCTTGAGAGTCAGAAGTCTGCCAGACGCTGACTCTAGAGGTTCGAAGGGGGTCTCAAACAGACCCTCAAGGACTATTGCTAAGTCCCATGAAGAGGTCCTGTTCCTAGCAGGAGGCCACAGTCGCATAGCTCCACAAATGAAGTGAGCGAGTAGAGGATGCCTCCCAAAGGGCACCCCGTCCATCAAGGCATGGCAAGCCAAAATGGCGGCCACATAGACACTGAGAGTAGCGGGGCATATGCCTGCTGACAGTATTTCCTGCAGAAAGTCCAGAACTGAAGCAATCAGGCAGTTAACTGGATCTGCATTACGTGCACTGCACCATCTTTCAAAGACACCCCAATTATTGGCGTAACTTCTAGTAGAGGGAAACGCATTCAGGCGCATTCTGAGCCATGTATGCGCCGGGGGCTGGGTGACTCAGAGAGAAGTAGGGGAGACATTGTGTTATTTGTTGAGGCGAAGAGGTCCACTTCTGCCCTTTAAAATTTCACAGACATTTTATCCAAGTAGAGTGAGCCTTGGCACTTAAATTGGTCTCTATAACCTCAGGAGAAAGCCCTGTGTCACCCAGTTGGTACTCTTCAGGGGCCAAACATGAAAGGTTCCACAATTCGGGCTGGGGATGAAATATTGTCCCCTGTGCCTGAGAAAGAAGGTCCTTCCTGTCCGGAATCGCCCAAGGCGAGACGTCTAGGAGAGATATTATCTCCGAGAACCATACCCTGTTCAGCCAGTGCGGCGCCGTTTATAAGAGGCAAGACCCTTGCTGGCGAACTCTGGCCAAGACTCCCAGGAGCAGAAAAACTGGAGGGAACCGCATACAAACACATTCTGGGCCATGCGTCCAGACCCGGGGGGGTGACTCAGAGAGAGGTAGGGGGGACATTGCGCTGTCTATTAAGAGGCGAGGAGGTCCTCTTCTGCCCTGTAAAATCTCACCCAGATTTGTTCCACTACCCCGGGGTGGAGTTTCCAATCCCCGTCGCTATTTTCTGTCTGGACAATAAATCTGCTCCTTGATGAGCAGATTTATTGAACGTAGACCTCCTTGATGGTTTATGTAAGAGACTACTGCTGTGTTGTCCACCCACACCAGGAAATGGCAGCCTCTCAAATACTGGAGGAAGTATTTCAGAGCCAGAAATACCGCCATCAACTCGAGGCAGGTAATGTGCCAATCGAGCTGATGACCCTCCCATTCCCCTTGAGTTGGACAACCACTTAAGACCGATACCCAACCCGACAGGGAGGCGCCTGTCATTAGCAACCTGCGATGGCAAGACGCACCTTGAGTGGGACCCAAAGTGAGGAACGGGGGTCTGAACCACATAGAAAGGGTATGTAGCATGTGGCGCATAACCTTTATCAGCCTAGGGGATTGGCCCTTGGTTGAAATCCCCTGGTTTTGAGCCACAACTGAAATAGTCTCATGTGCAAAAAGGCCCAGTTGCCATGAGACCTAGTAGTCATTGATACTGACGAACAGTGCAACCTTGGCCTAGCCTGACTTTGCTCAGGATGTTCTGAATGGACTCAATTCGAGCAGGAGACAATTGTGCCCGCATCATGATCGAATTCCATACAACGCCCAGATAGAGAATGCTTTTTTGACGTTGAGTCTCAGACCGAGAGAAACCAGATAAGCTAAGACGATATCCCTGTGCTGAACTGACAGTTCTTGTGACTGTGCTAGTATCAGCAAGTCGTCTATGTAATTCAGAATGCGGATGCCCCGGAGTCGCAAAGGAGCTAGTGTTGCATCCATGCATTTCGTGAATGTGCGGGGTGATAGGGCTAGGCCAAATGGAAGAACCCAATATTGGAAAGCTTCGCCCCCAAAAGCGAACCTCAGGAACTTCCTGTGTTTCTATATGAAAATATGCATCCATGAGATCGATGCCATGTGGTGGTGGTGTAGTGGTCTAAGCACATAACTGGTAATCTGGTAATCAGAAGGACGCTGGTTCGAGACCCACAGCCACCACCATTGTGTCCTTGAGCAAGGCACTTAACTCCAGGTTGCTGGAGTTAAGGGCTCTGTAAGTCGCTTTGGATAAAAGCGTCTGCCAAATGCATAAATGTAAATGTAAATGTGTTGACAGTTAGCATCTTGAACTTGAACGCCCTGACTGAGCGATTCAAGCCTCGAAGGTCTAAAATCGGATGCAAACCCCCACTATTCTTGGGAACCAGGAAGTTTCTGCTGTAGTAACATGATTCTTTGTCTGGAAGGGGAACATGTGCTATGGCCCCTTTGACCAAGAGATTATGCAGTTCTTTCCACAGTAGACCTGCTTGTTCCGGTTTCATGGTGCTATGCAGTTCTTTTCACAGTAAACCTGCTTGTTCCGGTTTCATGGTGCTACAACTGCTTGGAGACAGAATGTCAATTTTTTTCTGTGTTTTTATTTTTTATTTATTTTGTTCATTGCATCACAAATCAAATGCCATGAACTCGGTTGGACTCAAATGCTTGAATAAACATCAAGTCAGATTAAAAATGCATCCGTGTCCGTGATAAGTCAAGTCCAATAAAATTGGACTTTTGTGTCTATGTACGAACTCGAGTACCCCAACTCTGTGTACTTTTATAAAAAAAAATAGGTAATAGGAAAATTATGGTACTTTACTTTCAGGCCTTTGAATCTCCTATAGTTAAAACTACAGTCTGTTCCATAATTCATATTGAATTCAGGGTCATCACACTCTTTGAGAGCATTTATGGAGAAAACTGCGAGTCTCATGTTTAATTTATGCATCATCGTACAGCATGGTCAGTTCTGAATAGTTAAAGACTTTATTACATGTCATTTTAAAGTACCTTGAATGTCACCTTGAAATGTAATCATGCCATAAACATGACATGAATAGCTCCAGTTATGGGAATTGTGAAAAAACACATTTTAAAGGATTCGGCTTCAAATTCTTTACTGCTCATCACTTGCTTTCTTAGAACTACTGTTGAGGAATACAACTGGCTTAAAGAGAGACCAGAATGGAAAATGAAGACAAGAAGTCATGAATTAAGAGAGCTTACTGAAGACACAGTGTTCTCCACTCTTCCACTGTCAGATGTCGGTCACATCAATTAGTCCATGGACCACAACTCTGTGCAAAACGGAAACACCGTTCATGCCGTTGACATCAGTTGATGTCATTTCTAAGATTCTGATAAGTGACAGAATCAGAACATTCCACAATTTTAGAATTGTTCCAAACATTGAGTTATGTTCAACATGAATAATGTTGGAAAAATTAATTAATTAAATAAATAAATAATAAAAAAAACAATTAAAACACACTGTACTTCCTTCATAATCAATTGTCAACTATTGGTTGCACATCAGTCATTTTATAAGAGTTCTCTGGCATAGTCACATGCCTTTCATAATTCCAAAGAAAGCCTGCAATCCAATCACACCATTTCAAAGAACAAAATCCTTCCCCCTCCAATGTTGAATTTAATCAGGATCCAGCTAAACATATGTCTCATTCTGGAACAAAAACAAGAGGATAGAACAATCAATTCACACACAGTTGTCAAATAAAACTGATATAAATTTGTGTTTATTATTGTTATTGACTACATAAGTTACCCTCATGACCTTTTGCATAGTTAAGATTTATGTCCAGGGTAGAGGACACAGAGGCATACACTCCGACATGTGTCAGCTGCTTGTACAACAAGAGATTTCAAATAATAAAATCAGCTAAATAAAATCACTTAAGAAAAAACACAAACCAACTCTATCTCTACATTCTTTATCAAAAAATGTATAAAACAATTAATATGATTTCGATAATAATAAACTGCAGATCAAATTATAAGACTTGGTAATACATTTATTTAATTAATTAATAATCTGAAGAAGAAGGTATAATAAAATGAGAACTCTTATCGGAAAAATCAACTATCAAATCAACAACGTAAAAGACGTTACAAGCTATGTTTGGTTTAGGTACTGGCTAATTTAACTTAAACTTAGCTAAGATGTGTTGTCATATGCGATCAGAATACATGACAGTACACAGCAGCCACATATCTGCCTATGATAGTGTTACAAAGACAATTCTTACAATTAAGGCAGAGACATACTTCACGCAAGTACGCAAACGCAGATGCGAGCACTTGGTCAACACATGGTTCCGTTGTACATAAATTACGTGTGCTCTTGCGTTGCTCTGGCGGAAACAAACCTCAGACCACAAGAGGGTAATAGATTTTTTTAGGCATGTCCATGAAACCGGTGCTGTGTCCAATACCAGGAAAAGGCTGCCTTCAGATGTTGTACACGGAGGCATGATTAAAATAAGTTGCTTTACAAACTGTTTTTAGAGACCAGTTTCCATATGAGTTCCTTTCATTCAAAATAGCTGTCAGTTAAGCCATCAACTGATTAGGCAGCAAGTTAGCTGCCTACGTTTTCGGATTCAGCCCAGATGTGGTGGAAGAGTCGATAGCTGAGGAGTGGGGAGAGACATGGAGAAAAAACTAATTCGTTTGAATGGAAAATTTTCAACAGTTGTTGATTGAAAGAAGAAAATCCGCTCTAGTGTCCCTTGCGGAAATGCTGAAAATGCTAACACATTTCACAATGTAATGACAGTTAACATTTGTATTAATCTGTGCTCCTTGGAAAATCGCATTTGATCAGGTAAAATTATTTGTGTGCACGCGCATATCCCCAGTTAACACGATCCCCGGTTGATCCATAACACCAGCAAGTGCATTCGTGATCGCATTTTATCTATCTTCTTAATCAATCATTATATATATCTAAAAAACATTTTATGTTTGATAATATATAATCTGAACTTTAGTGCACCCGCTGCAATATAATCTGTCCTCCAGTGCATCTGCTGTGAAGTGTAAGGTAAGATTTATTTTAATTACAGTGTGCATTAAAGAACTCACGCTGGGAGATCCGTTAGTACAGGAGAAACTTGCGTGCTGTTTCTTGACTCGAAATACAGTAATGCTGACCTCAGAAACATGAGCATCACTGTCAGCACCTGATTGTGATGTCTTTCTCATGGACGGCAAGTTAATCTTCTTCATGAGGAGTTAAATTGAGTTATTTAAGACATTTATTCAGTCTAGAATTATATATAAAATGAAGCCATATTTTAATAAGGGCAAAGAGGCATTCAAGTAGTTTGATTACCTGTTTTAATGCTCTTACCTTAATGTGCTTATGGTCTAATTAAAACAAATATTTGCATTTAATGTATGTAATGTATATTTATATTTTAAAATGCAGAGGTTGAATTTCAGAATATCACCTAATTAAATAGCATGTTCTCCAATGCAATGGATATTTCATAATTTATAATCGCTTTGGTTTATTCCTTAATGTGAACATGTAAAGTTTAATGTAAAATGGTAAAAATGGCCATTAAAACAAATGTAAGTAATTTAGCAGATTCCATAAATAAAACCGTGTAGGCAAATCTATGATTTGAATGGAAATTAATGGAACAATATAATAAATAATAACCAGTTTTAAAAATAATGTTTTCATTATAATAAACAATTGAAAAGGATTATATATATATATATATATATATATATATATATATATATATATATATATATATATATATAATTTTTCTTTCTAATTCTGCTTTTTTTCATTCCTTTTATGGCTTCTTATCCCTCTCAGAAACACAAATGTTTGTTGGTGCTGGGTTGATGGGCTTATGGTAAATTGATACTGGGTTGATGGTAAGATGGTGCTGGGCGGATGATGTACTGATTCTAAATCCATGTTGCAATGCCCAGGATCGTTCTACCTGCACCTACACCTAAAGTTATGGCACCATGGACGGGGTCCCCTCGCCTCCACGCCTTCGACTGTAGACTCCCGGTGGGCCGGTCCTCACAAGTCTCTCATGGCCCCCCACTTGCCCACTCGGACTTGGCTTTTGGATCTCACGCTCCTCGCTACAGCACCTCCCTGGCAATTTCACCTGAGGAAGGTCCTTCCTTCTCAGGGACGGGGCACCCTCTGGCATCCATACCTAGACCTCTGGAACCTCCATGTCTGGCCCTTGGATGGGATGCAGAAGATCTAAACGGTCTACCATCAGCTGTCGTAGACACGTTCACTCAAGCCAGAGCTCCCTCTACCAGGCAGCTTTATGCCCTAAAGTGGAGCTTATTCACATATTGGTTTTCTTCCCAATCTGAAGACCCATGGAGGTGAGCTGTCACCCTCCACCTTTAAGGTTTATGTAGCCGCCATGGTGGCTCAACACAATGCAGTGGACGGTAAGTCATTAGGGAAGCACGACCTGATCATCAGGTTCCTTAGAGGCGCCCGGAGGCTGAACGCTCCTAGGCCATGCCTCATGGGATCTCTCCGTTGTTCTCTAGGGCCTTTGTGGAGCCCCGTTTGAGCCACTAAATTCAGTTTAACTTAAGGCCCTCTCCTTGAAGACGGCCCTCCTGATCTCACACACTTCTATCAAGAGGGTTGGGGACCTGCAAGCGCTCTCTGTCAGCGACACTTGCCTGGAGTTCGGTCCGGCAGACTCTTACGTTATCCTGAGACCCCGACCGGGCTACGTGTCCAAGGTTCCTACGACCCTGTTCAGGGATCAGGTAGTGAAACTGCAAGCGGTGCCCCGGGAGGAGGCAGTCCCAGCCATAGTGTTGCGGTGTCCGGTGCATGATTTACGCTCCTATTTGGATTGCGCGCAGAGCTTTAGACACTCTGAGCAGCTCTTTGTCTGCTTTGGTGGACAGCGGAAAGGGAACGCTGCCTCCAAACAGAAGCTTACCCTTGGATCGTGGATGCCATTGCATTGTCCTGTGAGAACCAGGCCGTGCCCGCCCCCTTGCAAGTTCGAGCACACTCTAAAAGGAGTGTGGCATCCTCATGGGCACTGGCCAATGGCACCTCTCTAGCAGACATCTGCAGAGCCACAGGCTGGGCAACATCAGAACATGTAGAATTAGGTAATAGGGTGACAACAGCTGGCCAGGTTTATAGCTTGCGCATAGCGCATTTCCCCTCCCCTGAGGTGAAGACGTGTGCTCTACTCCCCCAGTCGAGTCCACAAGTAACGGACCCTGGGCGTCTTTCCTCCCTAGCCCTCTGGCTCCGAACTCAGCGGAGGAAGTTCATAGTCAGACCCACCACTGGCACCAACTTCTGTGTATATATACTTAATTTTAGTAGTTTTGTTTTATTAGTTTGTATCAAAATCCTTGCTTTGAACACTAAAATGATTTAGGACTGGGTGATAAGACGATGTAATCGTATATCGTCGATATCTGACAAATACGCTGATGCTGATTGCAACACTCATTGATCGACAACATCAGGAAATTACAAAACCATAGAGCTGGGAAGTCGCAAAATATATTAGATAGCAGCACAGGGTATGAAATTACCACCCATCAAACGCAGGTACTGTAGCCTACATTATGTGCATGGTGGGCAGTTTTGCTTATCTAACAGACACTGTGGCAGGCTAACTGTAAGACGTCTCAGAATGACACATGAAATTAAATGCTGTTAAACACAAAGACAGGTGCTTGATGAAACACACTTTATTACATTTTAAAGAAAAAAACACAAGAAAAGCTATTGATGCACATGCCTGATGCACTGTTTGTTTGGAGGCATGAAGTGGGAACATTGTGAAAACATGCATTTTAAGAGTTCTCACTCTTTGCTTTTCCAGTCATATGAAAATTGTTTGCATGATTAGTGTCGTCTATGAGAATGCTGCAAATGACTTCAGACTATCTCAAGAGGTGCTCGAAGTTTAGTGTGCTTTATTTCCACAGAACAGGAGCTTAACTTTTGTCATTATCATATTTATTATTGTTTATATTTATAATTAGATATTAATATGTAAGTAGCATAGTCATTTTACATTCTTTTTTGTAGACGGATACTTGTGTGATGGCAAATGGAAGGGTATGTAATATTTTTTGACCACATCATTATTTTAATTAATTTTCCATTTTAATTTGAAGTGCAATTTGAATTTTGAAATATCTTTGTTTTTAATTGTTCGTATTTCAACAAATTATTTAAACGTTAAATAAATAATAAAGCAAGAATATTCACCAATCCCTCTGCTGGGGGCTTGATGATGTAATCGGATATTGCTATATGTTTTATAAAAAATAGCTTGAACATATTTCTTAGATATCGTCCAGCCCTTGAATGAACAACTCCCTTCTGATCTTGACAATTCAAATGCCACACAGCACATTCCTTTATTTTTCAAAGAGAGCTCTTTCTCTCTCAAATGACAGATCGCAGCAATGTGATTGTAACCCCATCCACAGACAAGGCGAGCAGTCTGACAGGACTCTAAGGCCCCTTGCTCAGGAGATGGCCACATCTAAAGGGACTTTCAGTTTGACTGGGTGAAATTCTTCCGCAGACGCTTAGATCCAGGAGGTGAGAGACAGAGGCAACACAACAATGCAAAGATTCTAAAGATAATCTTAAAAATTTATTAACACCTTTTGGCTCTCTGACATTTATAGGGACATCAAAGAAGTCAGTCTCTAAGCACAAACAGTGGAATAGGGTCACCACTGATCTATCAAAGTGTTTCCCTCAGGATAGTCTTTGCTAGAATCAATGACTGATAAAATGAATTCAGTGCCTTTGAATTTTTTAATGGTTGGGTCATTCTGGTAAGGGTTTGTGCTGCACATGTGTACAACATGGGGAAAAAATTCCTCATTTCTGATCTGAGAACAGATGCCATCTTTCAGTTCTGGTCAATTGAATGGAAGGATTGAAGAAAAACGTCTCGGGTTACATGTGTAACCCATGTTCCCTGAAAAAAGCGGAACGAGATGTTGCGCTGCTAAGCACTATGGGGAACAGCTTTAGCTGTGAGCCGAGCTGAATAATGTGTGGAACACGTCAATGAACATTGACCGGAATTTATAGCCTCGGATGATGTAATCATTAGATGCACCTGAGGCCAGGCTATAAATGGATACGTCACCAGGTGTTGTCAGATACTTCTTTTTGAAGAGCAGTCCTGGGACGTCCCAGTGCGGCAAAGCAGCGCAACATCTCGTTCCGCTTTTTTCAGGGAACAAGGGTTACACATGTAACCCGAGACGTTCCCTTTACAAAAAGCTTCACTACGATGTTGCGCTGCTAAGCGCTACGGGGAACGCAATACCCAAGCCGCCGCACTTGGGGCTGTCCGGACCCCTACGGTTGTGCAGTGTACTCACAAAAACGCGAGAGGTCTCAAACATGAGCTTCAGATGTCGACTCAAGGGCATAAGAGCCCGAAGTAGCATAAACATCTAAACCATTCAATTTTGATGAATGTGTGCGAAGAGGACCAGCCTGCCGCACCACAAACTTGTTCAGGCAAGTTCTGAGATGTCGACTCAAGGGCATAAGAGCCCGGAGTAGCAAAGCATCTAACCCATAAAGTTCGATGAATGTGTGCGAAGAGAACCCTATCGCACCACAAACTTGTCATAAAAACTGATAAATGTGAGCGGAGAGGACCAGCCTGCCGCATCACAAACTTGTTCAGGTATGAGCTGAGATGTCGACTCAAGGGCATAAGAGCCCGGAGTGCAGAACATCCAAACTAAAAAGGTCCAATGAATGTGTGCGGAGAGGACAACCTGCCGCATCACAAATTTGCTGCAGAGGGAGACCTCTAGCCAAGGTTTTAGAGGAGGAGAGCCCTCTGGTAGAGTGCGCCCTGAAACCTACTGGCGAAGCTTGACCGCGTGCCTCGAAGGCCCGGGCAATAATGAGGATGCCTCTTTGAGGGCACCCCGCCCACCAAGCCGTGGCAAACCGCAGTGGCCACATAGAACCTGGCAGTGGCGAGGCAAGTGCCCGCTGACAGTTCTTTCTACAGAAAATCCAGAACTGAAGCAAACTGGCAGTTAGCTGGTTCTGTAATAACAACTTTAGTAGAAGGAGGGGGGGGACTGGGTGACTCGGGGAGAAGTAGAGGAGACATTGTGCTATCAACAAAGGCGAAGAGGTCCTCTTCTGCCCTGTAAAATCTACCCAGATCAATTCCAAGTGGAGGGAGCCCTAGCACTAGAAATGGTCTCGATAACCCCAAGAGAAAACCCTGTGAACCCCATTTGGTACCCTTAGGGGCCAGAATGAAAGGTTTCACAATTCGGGCCAAGGATGAGAAGGTCCTCCCTGTTCGGAATCGCCCAAGGCGAGCCGTCGAGGAGAGGAATTAGCTCCGAGAAACATATCCTGTTCGGCCAGCGCAGCGCCATTAATACGAGGCAAGACCCTTGCTGGTAAACATCGCCAAGACTCCCTGGGGAAAGAAATGCATACAGACGCATTCTGGGTCATGTATGTGTCTTAACGTCCAGACCCAAGGGGGCTGGGTGATTTCAGGGAGAAGTAGAGGAGACATTGCGCTATCCATAGAGGCGAAGAGGTCCTCTTCTGCCCTAAGATCTCACCCAAACTTGTTCCAAGTGGAAAAAGCCTGGCATTTAAACAGGTCTCGATAACCTCAGGAGAAAGCCCTGTGTCCCTCAGTTGGTACCCTTAGGGGCCAAACATGAAAGATTCCACAATTCGGGGCAGGGATGAAATATTGCCCTGTGCCTGAGATAGAAGATCCTTCCTGTTCGGAATCGCCCAAGGCGAGTCATCGAGGTAAGAGATTAGCTCCGAGAACCAAGCCCTGTTCGGCCAGCGCGGTGCTATCAGTAAGAGGCAAAAACCCTTGCTGGCGAACTCTGGGCAACTACTACCTTAGGGTGGAGTTCTTAACTCCCCCGTTGGTATTTCCTGTCTGGACCGTAAATCTGCTCCTGTATACGGGCATCCAGGGATATAACTGACCTGAGTGACAGGAGCTTACCCTGGGCCCTAAGGAGAATCCGACGTGTCAGAAATACAGCTGACAAGAACGTGGGTCTCCTTGAAGATTTATGTAAGAGGCTACCGCTGTATTGTCCACCCGCACCAAGACATGGCAGCCTCAGGAGGAGGTATCTCAGGGCCAGAAATACAGCCATAAACCCGAGACAGTGACTGTGACAACCGAGCTGATGACCCTCCTATCCCCTTAAGCTGGACGACCACTTAAGGCCACTACCCTGCCCGTCAGGGAGGCGTCTGTCGTTAGCAGTCTGTGACAACAAGACACACCTAGAGTGGTCGTCAAGACACACCTAGAGTGGTCTCAGCACAGGGACATGACGATGTCCCTGTGCTGAACTGCCAGTTCCTGGAACTGCGCTAGGATCAGCCAGTCGTCTACGTAATTCAGAATGCAGATGCCCCGGAGTCGCAAGGAGCCAGCGCTACATCATGCATTGTGAATGTGTGGGTAAAAAGGGCTAGGCTGAGTGAAAGAACCTGACCCTGGAAGACTTCGCCCCCGGAAGTGAAACTCAGGAACTTTCCATGTTGTGGCAGAACTTCTAAATGAAGTATAGAAGTGCGTCATAAGATCGATGGTGACCAGCCAAACGAGTTGTAGGGCTTGAGACACGACCGTCTTGACAGGTATCATCTTGGACTTGAACACCCACGGGTAGTTCAAGCTTTAAGATCCAAGCCAGATGCCACCCCTCACCCTCCATGGGAAACGGGAAGTATTTAGTGTAATAACCTAACTCTCTCTCTGGAAGGGGAACACATACCATGGCCCCTTTAACCAGGAGATTGAGTTTTTTTTTTTTGTTTGTTTTTTTGTTTTTACAAAAAAAAAAGAAATCCGGTTTACGGTAGTGAGAACACGCCGTTGAAACATGGAAAAGCGGCGAGAGAATTAAATCCTGATGCCCTTATAAGACCCACAGAAAAGAATATATCCGGCAGAAGTTTCCACGCTGCCAGGATCTCTGAGATGGGTATTATATTTTAAAACTTCCTGTTGAGGGGTTGTCGGGTGTTTCGCGTCCTGAATAAAATGCAGGAACAGCGAAAACACCCAATTTTGACGGAAGCCTCTGCAACCCGAAACACCAAGAGGTGGCGGGAATGGAGGGGCTTCGAGGGGGTACCGGGAGGGGTGAAGTGAAGCACGCGCCCGTCCCGAGGGGAGCTACCCCTAATCTAGGTGCAAGACCGTCAGGGTTTTCTCTTACTAGAATTTATAGTCCTGAGGTCTTGCTTCAGGGGCTGGCGAGGCGGCGAGACTGTCCCCAATCCCTGGGAGGAGGAGCACGACTCGCCACGCTTTGCTTTTGAGCCTCCCTTCAGTCAGGACCGAGGTGGGTCTGAGGCTTGCTCGTCAAGCGCAGAACCCACACTCAGGTCGTCCAGGAGGTCAGCCTGGTACGCCTGAAAAACAGCATAGTGTGCAGAGCAGCACCAGCCTGACCTGCTGCTTGATAAGCCCTTCCCACTAAAGTGGAGGTTGTCCTACAAGGCTTTGAGGGGAGAGTGGGCTTCTAAGTGACGATGCCGAGCCCGGCGAGAGATAGCCCGTAAGCGTCTCTTCGACCGGCGGCATCACTGAATACCCCGTGCCTCAGCACCCACGATAGTCGAATATAATGACGTCGAGGGTATGTGAACACGGGAAGAAAATATATATATTTTTATATATATATATATATATATATATATATATATATATATATATTTTTTTTTTATTATTAATTATTTTTTTTTTAGGGGTTCTCCATGAGCGAAAAAGCTCTTCATGAGGCGTTCCCTTTCTTAGACTGGAAGATAAAATCTATCCCCTAATTTGGAGCGTTTGGGGGTCTCTTTTTCGCGTGGCCAGTCCAATCTGGCAACCGCACGAGTAACAACATCGAGCAATTCCTCCGTAGATATTTTATCGCGGACGGAAAGCTCGGAGGCGGGAAGAGAATCGCGATCCACCTCATGATCCGAAGAAGCGTCGGAATGCGCTTCGAGATCATGTGAAGGACCAGCTGGAATTGAGGAGAGAGTGAGAGAAAGGGGTCAACACGTCTCTTGCTCCTCAGCCAAATCCATGCACGAGCCCCACGAACGATCTTTTCGTGAGTGCTGACTCCCGGAAGCAAGCGAGGCGAGCACGACGCACTCTGCCTGTTAAAGCAAATCGCAGTGCTCGCACCTGCCCTGCTGCAACGCAAGAGCAGCGTGCTCTTACCCCCAAACAAACAGCAAAAACTGATGTGTGTTGTCTTCAGCTATAGAGCGAGAAGAGGGGAACATGCACCGTTTGCGGCTTTCAGTCATTCTCTCTTTTTTTTTTTTTTTTAGAAATATATATATATATATATAATATTTTCTAAACAGAAGAGAAAAATAGAACAACGTTCACTGCACACTGCCTAACTGATTCTATCTCCTAACAGAGGAAAGAAAGTTTTGACAGGGTGTTTGAAACACACAGAAACAGAATCACTCTGAAAAAAGAGTTTCTGACGACACCTGGTGACGTATCCATTTATAGCCTGGCCTCAGGTGCATCTAATGATTACATCAGCCGAGGCTATAAATTCCAGTCAATGTTCATTGACGTGTTCCACACATTATTCAGCTCAGCTCACAGCTAAAGCTCACACGGCTCACACCCTTAGCGCTTAGCAGCGCAACATCGTAGTGAAGCTTTTTGTAAAGGGAACAGGGCTCTGTGGTGTACGTCAGGGATAGCTGAGAGCTATCCTTTGGAAATGCAATGGTCTCTCAAGAGGACCAAGCCTAAGTTTTTTCTTGACTATTTTTCCGGAACAGCAGTTTGCAGATGGTACTTCTGTGAAGTTCACAAGAGAGGAAGTAAAATAATATATTTTCTCTGTGGCACCGGTAAAAAGGAATACATTAAAATGTTTCAAGAACTTTTCTCAAGCGAAGTTTCAAAAGCTTTCTGAAACATTCAAAAGTACAAGTCTTTAACTGTAATCAGAGGGGAGAGTTAAATCTAACTCAAAAAATTACTGTGGAGTACCAGGTTCTATCAAACAAATGAAGGAAATTTAGCAGAAGGTGCACCTCTGAATTAAATTGCACTTGATACAGCCCATTAGCGCTTTATCTGTCCAATACCACTTGTGCCTAGACTTAGCACATGCCTGTACAAAAAAAGCTAAACTTCATAGCCACGCCCATTGTCTTTGTGCATATGACTTATCCTGTAGTGCTGTGCTTAGCGCTAGTGTTCTTAAAATAGGGCCCAAAGTATTTATGTATATAGAGAATATCTTTTAATTTTTCCTTAAGTTGGAAAAAAATAAGAAATTGAAAAGAATTTTATTTTTAAGAATGCTTTGTGAATACGGCCCATGGTGAGTATACTGTAGTTAAAGTCCCCTTCAAGGCAAGTCAGTCCACTCAGCAGCCATCTATGGAACACTCCTATGCAGACTGGGCAGCTATTTCCTGGCTTGTCTAGCTAATGCACATGTGCGTTCTCAAGTCGATTGACAGGCGATGTCTGTATCTAAAATGTGATTGGCTCTCTTACCTGAAAGGCTTTTCTGCATCCAATCTAATATCACACATTCATTTTAAAAGATGTGACCTGTCTCTGCTAAATAGTCTTTGGTATAGTCAAAGACTTTCTAGCAAGTCAGTTCGCTGGCGGCTATCTTTGGAATGCACTTGGGAAGCTATTTCCAGTCATGACTGTGCAGCTCCTATCTACTTGAATGTGGAAACACCTAATTCTCAAAAACGGTTGGTCAAGATTACAATTTAACATTTAAAACCAGCAATAACATTTGACAACACTGGGATCATAAATTATGTGACTTTACCTTGTGTTATGCTAAAAAAACACAAATTTCCCAGCTTGTATAGCTAATGCACATACGAATTCTGGAGTTGATAGACAGGCAATGTCTGTATCTAAATGGTGATTGGCTCTTTTATCTATAAGGTGGGACTTTCATTCTACATCCGTTGACCATTGGGCACTTAGAGCTCTTTGGATGGGCATTCCAATTTCTCCCATTCATTATTAATAGAAGTGGCCCATCTCTGCTAAATAGTATCTGGTATAATGCTTCCTGGAGTTGAAAGATTTCCATTTAATTTCAGCCTTTGTGTTTAGAATGACTTATATTATGACGACAATATAATAAAAAGATCTCCAAGACCTCAAGATGTACAACATGTATTTGTGCACCGGAAGGCTCTAGAGTTACTAAGCTCTAATTTTGTACATGTCTTATTCATTCCAAAGTTAAACTTGTTAAACTTGTTTTTCCCCTCAAGGCCCTTCTTCTCCGCAGGAGGTAGCTGTAATATCTGCTGCCCACCAAGCGTCACTGAGAGCACCATTCTGCCCAGAGCGCTGCGTATTCATAGGTCAAAGGATGCCATCATTAAAAGTGCCATTGCAGAGTTTTGATCTCCTGTGGTCCCCTTTTCCTTGGCCCCTAATTTAGATTTTTGTCCTCGTTATCGCCCAAGCTGGGGTCTAATGTCTATGCCTACGTGTCTCTCAGAGCCAACCTTAAACCACTGATGAATGCATACTGTGTAAAGGATAATTTTGCTCAAAATTTGTGGTCACTGTCCTTTGAAAACCCAAAAGCTTTAGCTCCAAAGGACATTCAAGTTCATGACACCTTAGATCTATAGAAAGCCGAGTTTGAACATTTCCCAACATGAGACCAAAATGACCTTGTCTGACTACAGTGTTAACAATTTCATGAAATGCACACAAGCAACAAATGAGTGATCTCTACATTAAAGGTATAATTCACCCAAAAATGAAACTGCTGTCATCATTTACTCGCCCTCATGCTGTTTCAAGCCCATATTATTTTTTATTTTTTTTGGAACTGAGGAACAAAAAATATGATTTTTGGCATCATTTTAGGGACTGACATACTCATCACCATTCACTTTCATTGTATCTTTTTTCCATGAAATGAGAGTGAATGGTCATTCTGCCTAACGTCTCATTTTGTGTGTTTCATGGAGAAAAAAAGGAATTCTAATTTGGAACAGCATAAGGCAGAGTCAATTGTGATAGAATTACATTTTTGGGATGAACAAGAGGCAAATTTGGGGCTATTTAAGCTCAAATGCCACTATAATACACCATAATGTCTACATGTATAGCTATTTCAATTATCAGATTTTAATAATGCTTAAAAATATTAATTACAAGGTGCTGAAATGAAAGGTTATTGATGGTCTTCAAAAGATACTGTTAATTTAATGTAATATGGATATTTTGGTAAAATAATGGTTGTAATTACCGTAGAGCAATTGAAAATAAGGCTTTTATCTTAAATTGATGGACAAGATCCATTAAGATTTAGCACTGGAAGTTATTGGTTTTTCCAAATACCCTTTGCCTGTTTTGTATCAGTCTATAATGTTCTTTGTACACAGTCAAAACTCTATCATCACTCAAAAAGGCTTTATTAATAGCAATGAGATATGCTCTAAAAACTCTCTTTTCTCAGATAATCTCCTTTTTCATTTTTATGTTCATCTATAATCATCTGCCTCTTTACCATTTTCTAAAGGTTACTCTCTCTTCCATCTTAAATCAAAATCCTGTTTTCTTTCACAGAATATTTGCAATGCATTTTTCATGTGGTTGCACAAGATTATTGTTTTTTTTTTTTTTTTTTTATTTATACAATTTATATGGAGAATACTAAAATAAAGGGTTATTTATGCAAATATACAGAACATACAGTATGCTGCTGTATTTACAGTATGTGCACTGTGTGTGTACAGTATGTCCATGAAATATGTTAGGTATTTATAACACAGATGATTGCTGTGACATAAAAGGATTGCTCATGTGGATTAATTAGCATGCTTTGCATATTGTGGGCCACAATCACACTTCATTTATTTCAATAAGACCATTATAACAACTGGGAAAAGTTATCCTCACAGGAACCCACTGTAACTTTGAACAGTAGAAAGAACTTGCCCTTGTCTCAGAGAAGGAAATGAAGTAACTATTGATGTCATTGATATAAAAAATCTTTTTATTCTTCAGAAAGCTGCCCAGGGCTGAAATATATTAAATAAATCTTCATTTTGTCCAGGGGTAAAGCAAAATGCTTAATGTCTTGGCAGTACAAATGTTGTGGTTCTGCTGTACTAATGACATGAGTTGGAAATAAATGGCCATATTGAATTAATTTAAATAATGGTTCTGAAAGAATATGTGTTTATTTTTTTGAAGGGCCAATCTCAAAACTAAGCAATGTCATATATTTTACTTTGTATGTCATTAGCAATTTAAAACAGATCTGTTTGTGTTGCGTCAATCAAAGATTGCATTTTCTTTCATTCAGATGTTTTTATTTATTAGAATAATTTGTCTGAACATTTCACAAAGTTTTAATGCTAGATTTAAGGGGTTTGAAGGAACTAAACTGCTTTAGATGAATATTTATAATTGGCTGAACACATTCTATATAATTACACCACTGCTAATACATTTTAAAATGCTAATTATTTTGAGAGATAAATTTGAATGCCACTCACAACCTATTCCCTTTTTATTTTCTTTATTTCCT
Source organism: Xyrauchen texanus (assembly GCF_025860055.1). NCBI lineage: Eukaryota > Metazoa > Chordata > Actinopteri > Cypriniformes > Catostomidae > Xyrauchen > Xyrauchen texanus. The sequence goes on along the minus strand of NC_068318.1, from coordinate 17,179,799 downwards.
AATTAAGGGCTTTTAAAATAGCATTTGTTATATCTTTAATGCATTAGATTGCCCTAACTAGAGGCTGATGTAAAGTGTATTATTAGTATTGTTGACAACAACAACTCGTGTGGTTGTGTCAATGCAGTAATGCTAATTAGCATGATATGTCTGTTAGTGCCACAGTAACCCTGATTGCACTTACTGAAAGAGAGACATTCAAAATCCATCAGAATTTGTTATTTCCCAGCATACAAACATTCTGCTTCAGTTGTTAATTAATTACCCTAATACTTTGTTCATTAAACAGCACCTGATATTTTGCACAATGTGCTTAATTTTTACTCTGGAAATTTAATGAAAGCTCTTTCGAAAATTGCTACTAATACATAATGTGGGATTCACTAAGGATGAATTGCACCTGCTGATAGCATCGTTTATTGGCATTTGCATTGTTATAGCACACGAGTCACTAATTATGCAAATCTGTTAACTGCTAAAACCCACTTAAAATATATGCTGAATGTTTCTAATTCTAGGTTGTGAAGAATGCAGCAGACCATCGCGATCTGACATATCTTGCTGAGAATGTATATCATCGCCCTACCACTGCAATAATTAATTATTGCCAACCACCCCGGCAATAATTTGTTTCTCCTCCATTTTGTCTTCAGAACTATTGTTTGGTGGGAACCAAAGTTTACACAGTTGTGTTCTCTAGACTTTACTAGAACGGAGCACTTCTATATTCCAATAGGTTGCCGCTGAACTGCGTCAAAGCTCATTACCATAATGCTGCCCGAACTTGAATTTTCCAATGACGCCCAAGACATGCCGCCCACGGACGTGCCGCTTCTCGCTGCCGAGAGACACTGGCTGCCATAGAAAATGAATGACTTCCAGTTGATTTGACGCATTCGACACCTCTGGTCTGAATGCACCATAAGAGATATTCCTTTTCACATATTCTATGAGGGCAGTGCAATCCTTCTGCAAACTACTAGAATTTAGGCTAAGAGGATGAAAGTATTCAGACATTACAAAATTCTATCAAATATACAAGTAAGAAATTGTCTATATTTTAATAGCAGGTATAACATTTCGAGACACAAGGTTGGTTTCAAAGTCACAGAGTTTCAGAGTTCCTCTGTCTGGATAAGCACAATGGCATTTGGCATAATCCATCCAGAGCAAATGTCAGAATTCACCATCAAGAAGTATCTAATTGATTTGTGTTTGAAGACCCCTTTGTGGCACCCGCTGAAAAGGGCATAGCAGGGAAGGGAGAAGTCTTGGCCTTTACCACACAGGGTAAGAGCTGCATCTTCCCTCTAATTCAGAAATACAGTGCAAACAGCTCAACCAGCAAACAGCAGTACTTATATAATCAAAGTTCACTTTAAAACAGAATATTTTATTGAATGTATAGTTTGATTTACAGCACAGTTATTATTTTATGTTTCTTGCTCTGTGTTCTTTCAACCACCAGACACAAAGTCTATTATTCAATCAAACTGTGAGGCCCATTAGGGAGAAATAATGAGGAACAAACTGTGTGATCGAGTGCTAGATATTACAGGAATGCAATTTCAAAGATGCAAAAGAGGGATGCAATTATGCTGTCTTACAGTAATACAAACATTATGTCTGTTACATTTCCAAGTACATTAACAAAAACAAGAACAAAAAAGCATGAGCAATAAGCCGTTAGTGTTCTGCACTTTCATGATAGTAACTTTCATGGACAGATAAAGTACTTGGAGGATTGAGAAAAAGAGACAACACAAGATCTTCAGCACAATAATCCAAGCAATGGTCAAACCAGTGGTTTAATCCAAGTCCTATGAAGCTATATGATAGGTGTGGGTGAGAAATAGATCAATATTTAAGTCCATTTTTACTATAAATTCTCCTCCTTGCCCAGTAGGTGGCGATATGCAAGAGAAAGCAAATTACCAAAAACAAGAAGGATGTGAAAGTGAAAGTTGTTAAAAATGCCTAAATATTGAACTATTTCTCACCCACACCTATCATACTGCTTCTGAAGATATGAATTTAACCAATGGAGTAGTTTGGATTACTTTTCTGCTGCCTTTAAATGATTTTTGGATCTTCAAAAAGGTACAATAGAGCAAAGATACTCTTCTAAAAATCATAGTTTGTGATCATCTGAAGAAAGAAAGTCATGCCATTCATGGAAAGAAAATTATGAAGGATTTAACATTTTTGTGTCAGCCATCCCTTTAAAACCCATATATCATAATAACATACATGACATAGGTTGATAATTATTAGATGAACATTGATCAGCGTCTCTATTGTTTAAATAGCTGTATGTTTTTCCGTATGTATTTCAGAATAAGTTCAATTGTGCACCAGATAGTGAAAAGTCTGGCTTGCTTTTGACAAGACATGTTTTGGCAAAGCTAGTCCATATTTTTTGTGTATTCTTTAAAATAAGAAGTTCTTCCTCTAGAGTGTTCTGATGAAACAGTGTTATATTTAACAATCATTCTACATAATCGAGCGGGAATATTTACTCACTGGGATGAGCAAATATTTTTGGCAATATGATACATTTCTTTAATTCCTTCATTTCTCCATTTCATCATCCCTGTTTTAATACAGCACAGCCAGTCCTATTTAATCAGCCAAACTAACCAGTATTCTTCCTCTGTCATACTCTCAAGCTTTATTTATTTGTCTGGTTTTTTTTTATTAGTAATTGCTCTCTGGAGGTTTTGCTTTGAAGTTTGGTGAATTAACTTAACGTTATTACAGTCGTTAAGTAAAGTGCTGCCCCGTGCCTGGAAATGTATAGGGCAAAAACAAACTCCAAGTAATACAACACCAACAATCAACAGCAGCACTGAATTAATATTAATTAGTATATGGTTCTCTGGAAAACTTTATTTTAATTTGTCAATCATTTCTATATAGTGACCGCTAAACTGTACAATTAAGGCAACAGATTTCCTACATAGATGAACTAGTTTCATGTCTCTCATATCACCCCATGCTTTCTTTTTTTTTCTCACATTTTAATATACTTTCAACTCAAATCTATATTTCATGGCCATTTATTTATTTGCTTGGTAGCTGTGCGGAAGTCGGAAGATATTACAAAAAAATAAATAAAATCGCTCAGGGTGGCACAAGAGATTTATGACTGGCTGATTGTACATTAACCTTTAAATATATATTTCTTACATATGTCCTAAAATCGATGAAGACCAGTGTCTTCAAATGTTAGTTTTTATTATGTATCTTTCAGGTCATTTTTATATTTGTGCATTTTGGGGAATGCTGCCTGCTTGTTGGATTACTTTGTATATTGGTGCAACACACACACACACACACACACACACACACACACACACACACACACACACACACACACACACACACACACACACACACACACACACACACACACACACACACACACGAACATTAATTGTTCAGTTGCTTTTTATTTTGCATGAATTCAGTCTGTTCCACACAGATCAGTATCTCTTTTTTTGATCCAATCAGTATCTCTTTTTTTATCTATTTGTTATACATTACATTACATTTACATTTATGCATTTGGCAGACGCTTTTATCCAAAGTGACTTACAGTGCAATTATTACAGGGACAATCCCCCCGGAGCAACCTGGAGTTAAGTGCCTTGCTCAAGGACACAATGGTGGTGGCCGTGAGGTTAGAACCTGTGAACCTGTGACCTTCTGATTAACAGCCCTGTGCTTTAGCCACTACGCCACCACCACTCCTGGTGTATATGTATATATATATATATATATATATGTATATAAAGCAGACCTTTTAATTTAACATGTTAATGCAATTAATTATGTGTAACAAAATGAATCATACAGTGTTCGAATTGAGTCTGAACTCTTGGGGGGTGGGGAGGTTCCTTTAGACCGACTCCACCCCCACCCCCTAAACAAAATTTACAACATTAATCCAGCTGCTTATGGTAACCTCTTTATTCATATATTGTTATTATCTTTATCACTGTATTAATTCCTTTCTCTTTGGGTTTCTCTACGTAAACAATATAGGGCACCACATATTTACCTGACCACAAACGTCAAATACAAAGTTTACCTGATTCAACTGTGGTTTTTGCTCTGGAAGTGTCCAACTCTTGAATTAGTTTCACTGATGCCTCATATTCTTTCTCAGCTCAGTTCTATGCTGTAACTCGCTATCTCTGCTCCAGACTACATGCATTAAATACATCTCTACAGTGTCATATCGGGACATAAAAATTCTAATGCATTAATGATATTAATACATGATGATGTTATCAAGGTGAGAGAGGAAAGGGTTCGGAGCCCAGAACAAATGTTGGGGACACAGGACTGTCTACTCTATTTGAACTGATACATTTCATCAGACTTAAGCAGGATTTCCCTAAAAATAACTACAGGAATCCATACCAAACATTCATAGAATAATTTGATATACTAATAAAAATGTGTAATTTTAATATTGTGATGAGTTTTAAGACAAGAGTAAGATGTTAGGTTCAATAATCCATTTTAATAAGGAAGGGCAATAAATAACATGCTTAAAAAAAAAAAGTTATCAATAATTGTTTATCAGCATGGTTTGCTTATTTAAAGATATTGTGGGAGGGCCGCTTGTCACAGACTCGGCATAATAATTGGACAATGATGTTCCCTGTCAAAAAGCTACACTTATGATGCTGTGCTGAGTTAGGGCTTTGGGAACAACTTTAGGTGTGACCAGCTGTGAATATGTGTGCAACACGTCAATGAAAATTGACCGGAATTCATAGCCTCTGCTGGTGACATCATTGGATGCACCTGTAGCAGGGCTATAAATAGATGCGTCACAGGTGCATTGTCAGATCTTTTGTCTTCAGATCACTCTGTGTTTGTGTGCTTCATGATCCTGTCAGAAACGTTCTACTTTTCTTTGCTAGGAGTTAGATTTTGTTCGGCAGTGCTCAGATACCTTTCTGTTCTTTCTCTAAAAAATAAGAAAAAGAAAATGACTGAAAGACAGAGCAAGCGGAGTGTCTTCCCTTGTCTACACTCTATTTCTGAGAGGGACACACATCAGTTTTGTTTTGTATGTTTGGGGGAAGAGCATGCTGCTCTCGTGTTGGGGCACGGCGTGTGCGAGCATTGCGATCTGCTCTCAGTCAAAATGCTTCGCACTCGTCTTGCTTACTTCTGAGAGTCAGCGCCCACACTTCAATCATGGGGCTCTCGTATAGATCTGGCTGAGGAGCGAGAGACGGGTCCGTCCCTATCGCTCACTCTATTCCCAGGATCCATCTGGTCCTTCCCGTGAACCTGAAGTGCGCCCCGGTGCCTCTTCAGTTCATGAGGGGGACCTTGAATCTCTTGAGTCAGAGGACTTAGAGTTACCCACCTCCGAGCATTCCAGGCATGATAATAAATAATCGGAGGAATTTATCGAGGTGATTACTCATGCGGTGGCCAGGCTTCAATTAGAATGACCCCCAAACGCTCCAAGTTGGAGGAACAATTTCTGTCTGGTAGCCAGGGGAAGGGAACTCCTCATCAGTCCCTTCCTTTCTTTGATGACCTACATGACAAGCTCTCTCATTCATGGAGGAAACCCTATGCTTCCAGTGTCTACGTGCCCTCGACGTTGATATATTCGACTACCGTGGGTGGTGAGACACATGGGTATTCGGTGATGATGAACACTTGCGGGTTATCTCTCACCGGGTTTGGCATCATCGTTAAAAAGTTCCTCTCTCCCCACAAAGCCGTGCAGGACTACCTTCATGCTAGTAGGGAAGGCTTATCAGGCAGCCGGTCAGGCTGGTGCTGCCCTGCACACTATGGCAGTGTTACAGGCATACCAGGCTGATATGCTGAAGAGCCTGAGTGCGGGCACCACGCATGATGAGGAGGCTTTCTCCAAGCTTTTTCGAGCCACAGATCTATCTCTCCATGCGACCAAGCAGACGGCCCGTGCCATTGGCCAGTCTATGTCTGCTTTAGTCAGCACAGAGAGAAATTTATGGCTCAGCCTGTCGGGAATCAGAGATATGGACAACGTTTTCATTCTTGATGCCCCAGTTTCGCCTTCTGGCTTATTTGGTGATGTTATGAATATAGTTAGCACCAGGTTCAAGGAGGCAAAAAGTCACAAGGAGGCATTAGGGCAGTTCCTTCCTCGCCGCACTCAGGGGGAGGGGCCGTCGGCCACCCAGACCCACCCGGTCCTTCTAGAAAGGAGGCTCAGAAAAAAAGCATGGTGAGTTGTGCTCCCACTCGTAAAGACTGGGGACAGGCTCGTCGCCCTCAGCATTCCCCAAAGCAAGACCTCAGGGGAGTAATTTCTAAGAGGAAAAAACCCTGACGGTCTTGCGCCCAGCCTTGTGGGGGTAGCCCCTCTCAGGACGGGGCACGTGTCATGTCACAAATCCAACATCACGATTGGCTGGTCACGATCGATCTCATGAAGGCATACTTTCATATAGAAATTTTGCTACAGCACAGGAAGATCCTGAGGTTCACTTTCGGGGGCAAAGCCTTCCAATATTGGGTTCTTCCCTTCGGCCTAGTCCTTTCACCCCACATATTCACGAAATGCATGGATGCAGCACTGGCTCATTGCGACTCCGGGGCATCCGCATTCTGAATTACATAGACGACTGGCTGATCCTAGCACAGTCTCAAGAAGTGGCAGTTCAGCACAGGGATATTGTCTTAGCTCATCTGGTTTCTCTGGGTCTGAGACTCAACGTCTAAAAGAGCGTTCTCTCTCTCACTCAGGGAATTACCTATCTCGGAGTTATATGGAATTCGATCATGATGCGGGCACAATTGTCTCCTGCTCGAATCATATCCATTCAGAACACTCTGAGCAAAGTCAGTCTAGGCCAAGGTTGCACTGTTCGTCAGTATCAACGAATACTAGGTCTCATGGCGTCTGCATCCTTGGTGATCCCTTTGGGCCTTCTGCACATGAGACCATTTCAGTTGTGGCAAAAGCCAGGGGATTTCATCCATGGGCCAGTCCCCTAAGGCTAATAAGCGTTACATGCCATGCACTTCATTCCCTTTCTATGTGGTTCAGACCCCGGTTTCTTACTCTGGGTCCCACTCTAGGTGCGTCTTGTCCTCGCAGGTTGCTAACGACAGACGCCTCCCTGACGGGCTGGGGATTAAGTGGTCGTCCAACTCAAGGAGAATGGGAGGGTCATCAGCTCGATTGGCACATCAACTGCCTCGAGTTGATGGAGGTATTTCTGGCCCTAAAATACTTCCTCCAGCATTTGAGAGGCTGCCATGTCCATGGTGGACAACACAGCAGCAGTCTCTTACATAAATCATCAAGTAAGTCTTCGTTCATGTCAGCTGAATACTCTGGCAAGTCAGATTCTCCTATGGGCCCAGGGCGAGCTCTTGTCACTCAGGGCAGTTTCTGGATTTCTGAATGTGGGAGCAGATTTATTGTCCAGACAGAAAATAATGACGGGGATTGGAAACTCCACCCCGAGGTAGTGGAACAAATCTGGGTAAGATTTTACAGGGCAGAAGTGGACCTCTTTGCCTCACAACTGACAGTGCAATGTCCCCTCTACTTCTCTCTGAGTCACCCAGCCCCCCTGGGTCTGGACACGAAGGCGCATACATGGCCCAGAATACGTCTGTATGCGTTTCCCCCGGTTTCTCTGCTCACGGGAGTCTTGGCCAGAGTTCGCCAGCAAGGGTACTGCCTTTACTGATAGCGCCACCCTAGCCGAACAGGGTATGGTTTTCTGAGATAATGGCTTTCCTCGACAGCTCGCCTTGGGCGATTCCAGACAAGAGGGACCTTCTTTCTCAGGTGCAGGGGACAATATTTCATCCCCGGCCCGAGCTGTGGAACCTTCATGTTTGGCCCATTTAGGGTATCAACTGAGGGACACTGGGTTTTCACCTGAAGTTATCGAGACCATTCTAAGTGCTAGGGCTCCGTCTACTAGAAGATGTTACTCCAATAAATGGGGTGTCTTTGAAAGATGGTGCAGTGCACATAATGCAGATCCAGTTAACTGCCAGATTGCTTCAGTTCTTGACTTTCTGCAGGAAAAATTGTAAGCAGGCACATGCCCTGCCACTCTCAGGGTCTATGTGGCCGCCATTTCGGCTTGCCACACCTTGATTGACGGGGTGCAGTTGGAGAGACATCCTCTACTCGCTTAATTCGTGGAGCTATGTGACTGAGGCCTCCTGCTAGGACCAGGACTCCTTCATGGGACTTAGCAATAGTCCTCGAGGGTCTGGTTGAGACACCCTTCGAACCTCTAGAGTCAGCGTCTGATAAACTTCTGACTCTCAAGATGGTTTTTCTTATGTCAATCACCTCTCTAAAATGAAATGGGGATCTACAGGCTCTGTCTGTCTTGCCAGCCTGCTTAGATTTTTCCCCAGGAATGGCTAAAGCAATTTTGCACCCTCACCTTGACTACCTGCCTAAGGTGCCTTTCTCGACTTTACATCCTGTCACTCTCAAAGCCTTCTGCTCCCCGCAGTTTACAATGCTGGAGCAGAAAAGACTTCACAGACTTTGTTCAGTTAGTGCCCTTCAGACTTAATGTCCACCGCACTAGCCAGTGGCGTAAGTCAGGGAAACTATATGTTTGCCATGGGGGCCGCAACAGAGGGGCGGTTATTCTCGTTCCCAAAGCACTAACTCAGCGCAGCATCTCGTTCCACTTTTATCAGGGAACAGGGGTTACAGTTAAGTAACCTGAGACGTTTCTCATAGCATTCCTTAAATAACTCTTCAACAGTTTGATCGTGAACTAACATGTGCTAGATAAATCTATGTGCATATAAATGGTGTGCAAATTAATTAACCTCTAGTGACAATTTAGTTTTTAATAATTTAATTTTAGTAATGTAGGCGTCAAAGAAATATATTTTACCATTAAAGGTGAAAATGAGGATTCACTCTGTCAGCCTCAACATGTATAAGTTCCTTCAGAAAACAGCATGTTGCACACTCATTCGTGTTCAGAAATTTCTGACGTGAAAAATCTGGTTTGGGTTATTTATAAAAAAACTGGGACAGATATTAGACAATGTTGCATTCAAAAATCACTTACAATTTTTTATTTTTAAGTCTAAAAATACAGTTAAACTTTATTGCCAACATCTCTTCCGTGAAACCTATAGCAGTCGTAACACTATAGTGATTATATCAGTGCCCACTCATCACATCTGCTGGCATGATCCCAGCACAGAGCTCAGTTGTAAAACATGTTGTAAACAAAAAATCATTTTCCTCAGCTTTCACTTCATGTTATGTCTTCGATAAACCCACAGAGTGTGGAGGTGTTTGCTGCGCTTTACCAAGAGACTGAGACCAGAAATGAGACAAAAGATGAAATTAAGAGCTTTGGTGTTTTGTTCTTAAGAATCCGTTTTTCTTTTTTTGTCAAAATGCTTTTTCTACATGTTCTCATTGAATCACATTACTGTACTCACATCTTTGCTAAATTACACAATGAAACAAAAAATTGTTTTTCATTTCCAGAGCAGATTATCAGTTCATAAACATATTTTCTCACACAATGCTATCTTATGACATCTAAACCCTTTTACTATTGCACATGACTTCTATGTCGATGCATTTTACACAAAATTACGTGTTTGCTTTTTCTGACATTATTGGTAAGGTTTAGGTTTAAAGTTTAATGTTAAGTTTAGGGAGATCGGTTTTGTTGACTTGTTTCTGAGAGAATTTTATTTGCTTTTAGCACCACTCAGTGGACATTTCACTTTGGAACTATCACAATACATTTAAGAAGCCTTGTAATATAATTTTGCAAACTATGTCTGAAATTGTTTTCTAAAACCAGCATGCTGAAGTTTTATCATTGCTACAGAGAATATGGCTAAGAGCACTTGCATGACAAGTGCCACCATTACATTTTTAAATAGAGTTAATTACAAGGATAAATTGAATATGTTTCCATAACATTTGGAGTAAAATGATCGCTGAAGCTGTAAAGTCAGAATGCTTTTGTATAACTAACACTGAGACTAGGGTGGTTGGTCCTACTGCCAGAGCCGGTGAGGAAACGCTCTATAAGGTGGAAGGTGGCGTTGAGGGCATGGAAAGGGCAAGAGGGAGAGGCAGAGCAGGGTGCCCTCACAGCCATATGGGCCCCGCCACTACCGGACCCGACCTGCGGCCGTCCTCGGGATGGATGGCAAGCCAAAGAGAGGAACCATCTGTGCTATATGCCCTCCATGCCGGAGGGTCATCATCTCAAACTGAGTGCACAGAAACGCCAAGACTTTCTCCCTCTCTCTGTCTCTATCTCTCTCTCTGTAACCCCCCCCCCTTAAATTCCATATTGGGGCAAAGACACAAACTTAGAGCTGAACTTTTAAGTCCTTGAAATGGAATTTGTCTTAACGGGAAGTGGTGTCAAAATCAGATCACATTGTAGATAATCTGACAATGACATCAATGGATGCAGAAAGCTTGCACCAGTACCCCCAGGCCAGTGGCGGCTGGTGGTGTTCAGAATAGTGGAAGCACAGATGTCAATTTAAAAAAAATAAAAAAACAGACGCATATTTTTTTTTTTCAATGTAATTATTTATTTCATGTTTGTTTTTTTTCACTAGTTAGGCACCTTCAAAGTGAAATCTGCTCTCCTATTTATTTATTTTTTGCACGAAATGGTCCGTTTTGATTTCAATTACAAGCACATCAAAGTCACAAGTCACAGGTTCATGTGGTAATGTGGGTGTGGCCGAGTGACGTCTATGCAGAGTGAGGCAGGTTGAGGAAGAATGATAAGGATTGACACCTGTGGGAAAATATCTCTAACAGCTGTTCTGTTACAGTGAGAGCTGGAGAGGGATAAAAAGGGTGTCCAGATCGCCGGAGGGAGAGGGAGAGATGCACAAAGCTGACTGTGTGTGTGCGTGTGGTCAGTGTGCTGAAAAGCCATTAGTGTGTATGTTGATGCTCAAAAGTGTAATAATAAAGCTGATGTGGATTGTTCACCCTGCTCCCGCTTCCTCTTTCATAAGACAGTCAGAGACCTTGTCACAGTTCATTCTCACAAAACTGCCCTCTTCACTTTCACAGATGGTGTGATGCAGAGCCTTCCCATGGGCCACTTTTTGTGCTATATCAATGCTGTACCAAACAAGCAGCGTCCTACAAAGGTCTTGGGGATGAAGCCACTGAGCATAGTCTGCAAAATCAAAACTGCTTTACATGTGCACTAGCAGACAGAGGAAAGAACAGAAGCCATCTAGAAACTGGAGAAAATTAAACATTATGAATCATCAGAGAGTCGTATAACAACATAAACAGTCTGATGCGTCCTAGAGCTCTTTGATGAAATGTAAATGTGTTCTTCAAAACAATGTTTGCTTAGCTATCGGCAAAGATTACATGGACAGGAGTTTCTTGCTTTAAAGAAATCAAACACTGATTAACAGATGCAATTAAACACCTAAATGGCTGTATAAACAAATTGCACAAAGAAGTACTCGGTGATATGTGCTGTGTTGTGGAGTGATTAACTGAAAGTAGCGATGCTACTAACTTAACTACATACAGTTTTCAGTAGTGTGACAGTATTTAAGCTGTTTTCACAATAGTGTAGCTTTTCTAGGAAAAAGGTAAATTTTCCAAAAAGTAACAATGTAAACGATTAACTTATTTTGAGCATTGGAAATGTCCTGGTTACTTCCGTAACCTCCATTCCCTATCTGTCACTCACTTGATGTTGTGTCGATGTAGTGACACTAGGGGTCCACTACAAAAACGCCACAACTAGCTGAACTGGGTTATGTGGATCGGCAGTGCGAGACAGGCAGACTGCTGTGTGCCGCATAGCCAGTGCACCGGTCCAGCCCGTAAATACCCCTGACACTAGTGTGAGTGCTGAACAGCCCCAGGGGACGAGTCGACTACCCAAAGGATAGGGACAGGCTTGTCCTAATCATGCTTCTTTTCCCACTTTTTTCTTTTTTACAGGCCTTGGATGGGAGCTTCGGGCACCCGCGCCAGGTGGCGTCGCTTAGTGGGCATTGCTTGTCTCAGCTTGAACCATCGACCATTCGGCTCCGAAAAGAAAATCTAATGAGGGTATAAAGCAGTCAATGGAAAGGAGGAGGCGAGAACTGGCTTGACAATGTAAATACTATTTTAATATAAAACTTAAACAGACACACAAACACACACATGACGGACATGTCCGTAAACTATCTCTCTCTCCCGCACAATCCTCTGCAGTCGGCCTTTATCCCTCTCGGAGGCTTGATTAGCCTGATAAGGGACCGGGTGTGTATAATCACGACCCGGCCCCGCCCTCCGCCCTGCCACATTCCTCCCTCGTTCTCTCAGGCAGGGGAGCCCCCGGCATGACGTACACCCACCCCACTCTTTCCCTGGGGAGGGGTGTGCCTTTTTGCCGGCAGGTCATCCCAGTCTACCTGGACCAGGGAGGGGACAAGGGGAGGGAAACAAAAATAATTAAATGGGGGGGGGGGTACTTCCTGTAACAGTGTAGTACCCCCCAAAAAACACTGTAAAATTTAAACGAGAGGGAAAAGGCCAACGCAGAGCAGCAGTGAGAGAGAGAGAGGAGAGAGAGATTTAAAAAAAAAAAACGTACTCGTCAGTTCTCCGATACGCCTTAGATTGTTCCTCGGCCACTCCTCCACCCTCTAACGGAAGACAACCTTTAAATATTACATTTATATTTATGAATTTAATGTTGTCACCCTAAGACGTTATTGTTACCCTCTCTCTCTCTCTCTCTCTCATATATATGTATATGTATATATATATATATATATATATATATATATATATATATACAAGCAAGCACACCTACTGTATGGGGATAAAATTGCTTGTCAATAATTGCCACCTATTGTTAAGGCGTGAATATGCTAACACCGATAATTCGCCAAATTTGATATGCGGAAGGGCCATTCATCGGTGATTCGCCTCATAATCAGGGTGGCTTTGGTGTGCTATGGCCTTAGGTGTCTGTTTCTCCTTTCCCCCGTCGGTCTTTGTTGTAAGTTGATGCCTGTTTCCCATGCTTCCATCATTGTTCTCTCTGTTGTTATCCCCGTGTACGCCTCCCGTGTTATGTTAACCCTTTGTTTGCCTTTTGTGTTTTGTTTAGCTTTTTCCCATCATGGATGTTTACTTTTGTTCATGTTCTGTATTACCCTCATTGTCTAAATAAACCTCCGCTGCGACTAGATCCTCATCCTGTGTCTGCCTCCACCTTCAATCGTAACAGTTACAGTGTGTGACGGATGTTTATATTCACAGGGTATATTCACAGTGTAAATTAATGTTTCACTAATAATCCTTCCTGTCAGTTTTTATTTGTTTACTTTGTTATCTTATACAGAATAATACATTCTAATTTTGTTTTGAAATTTATCAGTGTAGTTTTGGGAAAAAGAGTTTTATGATTAATTGTACTTGTGTCGTGAGGTCATTTCTGTTCATCCCACGCTGCGTCCTCAGTCTAGGGATGGGCGATACACTTATTTTCTTTTTGATTCTATATCAATATTTTCAAGTACAATATTGTCGACACTAATACAGATACTTCTGTTAACTTTATTTTTTTGCGATTACTTTGAATAAAATGGGTCATTTAAAATAATACTTAATTCAAGACATTATTAATATTATAATTTTTTTGCCTAAACAGAAAAATGATTAGACTTCTGTTTTGTTTACCCTTACAAAAATTAACAGTATAGTTTAACCATTGTATTTAGTTAAACCATAGTTACCACACAATTAACCATGGTTACTACTACAATATTACTGTAGTAAATCAATGGGTTCAATGGTATAGTAACTTCATGTTAAATATGTATTTAAATAAATAGGTGTCATTATTGTTCCTTGTATTATGCTACTATGAAATTGTTAATACTTGATTATTATTCAAACTAATAAACTAATTAATAATACGCAATAAACTGTTAAGGCTTAATATGAGTGTAGTAATGTCTACGTTAACACTTTATCTTGTATTACCATATATAGCCTACATAAAAATTTATGTTTTTTTTTATTTTTTATTTGTGTAATATTATGTGCTTTTCTGTGTAGTTTGAAATTGTTTTCCTATAAGTTACATTTAAATGTATATACATATATTTACGTTTAGCAGGGAAATAAATATGCAGCGCAAATGATAGTTTCTCCATGGATGCATGTGTGTCACATGCTGGAAATGTCCCGCCCCCTTACTGAAACATAAAATATGATTGGTTGGCAATTATCCAAAATCGTGTTTGAAATGAATGTTCCGATTGGTGGATCAGCGTAGTCCAACTGTCTGTCTTGCCAGTGCCCCCTAGTGCATCTCCGAGCACGTTTAGAGAGAATACCTGTAAAAAACTCAAATATAAAAAATTTGAAAAAATAATAAAATGCAATTCACTCAACGGTGCAGTGGCATTGCGTTATTAGATTATTAGAAAAGTTCCGGGTCAAATGCTCCTTGTTCTGGCAGCCACACGTGTCATCAGTTATTTCATGAGGGCATACGCAAAATCCTAAAACTGATAGGAATGCATATGACATATATCGATTTAACACGATTTAATTCAGTGTGATTAATTTGACAAAAAAATAACACTTTAAAAAACTTTTTATGACTGTCAGAAGTGGAGAGAAATCAACCGCATCGAGGAACTACACATAGACGGAAAGACACCTCTAAAAAGACGGGTCCTGCAAAGGACGTTCAGTGCCTGCTGTGTATTACTGGGTGAGCAGCAATGCAATATATATATATATATATATATATATATATATATATATATATATATATATATATATATAAACATTCACTGAAAGTAAATAGTGACTCAGGCAAACATTCTGTGTAATGTCTCCTTATTGTGTAGCATGGAAGATAGAAAAATATGCAGGTTTGGAACAACATGATGGTGAATGATGACAGAATTTACATTAATAATAATAATTCTGTAGTACATGTCTAATGTGTATTTTGTAATGGAATATAGGGGAATAAACGTATATTATGTCATTTGTTAAAGTCACGATTTAATCACTACTTGAGAACTCTTTTAATTGGATACTTTCTTACTTTTACTCGAGTAATTATTTATGCAAGTATTTTTACTTCGATTTGAGTAATTATGTTTTTGAAGTAATTGTACTTTTACTTGAGTACAGCTTTCGGCTACTCTATTTTTACTCCCTCAAATTTCCCAGGATGCACCGTAAAAACCAAGGAGCATCGTTGTTCAGTATGTTACCTCTGCCGGAAACAATGTCATGTCTTCTAAAAGCTTTTAAGTCATTACAAGACCACAAGTGTAAAACTTTTAAGTCAAAGCCTTATTTTCTCTTTAAAAAGATGTAGTTAGTACCTTTCAACAATTTTGACCATGAAAGGTAAACAATCTTTTAAATATTAGAGTTTTTAGAAGAATGTTGTAAATACACATTAATTATTTCTTTATTTGTATCATTTATCTTTCATAATAATACTGTATGGTTGAGTATCTTCAACGAAAATGCATGACAATGTCATTTATACAGCAATATTGTTGATTAATTGAAATTAATGACCAGCTTTTTTTTTTGATTGTGCAAACTTATAATAATGATTGAGTCATAAGTGTCCCAATTAACACCATTGCCAGTCCTCGAGCGATCACTCATAACATACTGATTCACAACAAAGGGAGATATGGAGCTGATTTAGATGCATACTAACTGTTCTTCTGCAAAATGCCAGACAGGTGGAGTATTTGGGGAACCTGTCTGAAAATAATAATTACTTTTTCAGTTCCATTTTATTGCTGATAGTGGCTCAGAAATTACAACTTGCACCTTTGACCTTTAAACAGATGATTGACAGATAAAGGTACTGATCCTGTCAATGAAAATATAATGGCCTGAATGTACCGCAATAAAAGACAAAATGAACTCAGAAGTGACCTCAAACTGAGAAACTTATTCAAGAGACAGAGAAGAGATCCTGGGATTGCTTGTGTTCTTATTAAATCAGCCTATGGCAAGCACACGCAAGGAAGAATAGAAGCAAGCAAAGTCTTTTTGGCATCAGATAGATTGCTAACTAATTGGGTCTCTGGTGGTCTTGAAGATGCCTGAAAACCGTTTGGGTGAAATCCGCTGGTCGGGTCTAAATATAACATGCACATATGAACATACAGACCTAACACTGTTCAACATTTGGATAAGGGATAGGCCATTTAAAGTGTTGCTAAGGAACTCCCCCATCCAACTATCCCCTATTATGTTTCAATGAGCCCAAAAGACTGACAGGCATAAATATTTCCTCTTGCTCAAACCTTTTCCCACATCATAAGATTCGTAAAAACCCCAGCTGTGATATCAAGCTGAAATAATTTCAAGAAAGGCACACAATCTGGTTATAAAGGATGGAGATATACTCTGTATTTGGAGTTTCCTATTACATTTGCTTATAAATATGGGTGTATTGTTTTGAACTGTGGAAATATGCACCACACAGCTTTATATGACATCGCTAAAGAAAAACTAATAAAAGGCTTGTGTTTGTTATTCAGGAGATAGAAATTACTTTTTGATTAGGGCTTTTTGCATAGACAAGTCTGAGACAGTATCTGGCGCACTCGCGGGGATGAAGCATCCAAATGAGAGAATAAGATTAGATGCTAATAAATATGGAAATATTTCTGCCTCCCCATTCTCAGTTGACTTTATCCAGGTGTGTAATTATGTTTGATGATAATGCTGACTCATGATAATGTCCAGCGCAATCTGAAAATGGATAGATAAGACCAGTTGAAGGAGAATTAAATAGACTGTCTGCACTTTTTGATATCACATTTACTGCGTCCAGTGTCATTTTTAATTCAACAGTGGTGTGAAGAAACAGAATCGTCCATCATACTGTGACCTGGGCCAAAAGTTGTGACTTTTTTTTTTATTTATTTTTTTTAAGTTTTTAAAAACCTTCCTCCCATGGATAAAAATGGACACAGAAATGTTGGAATCTATTTTTAACTATTTCATATGTTGACAAATACATAAAATCGTATCGGTACCACAAAGAGCAATAGCAAATTGCCTTTTTTAATAACAAACAACATCCAAGGTATTTCAGCAAATATAATTAAAAAACACAAACAAATTTCATGAAACTACAAAACATTTAAATGTACCTATATGTGGCAGGGTTATTGGTAACTCCACCTCCCCTACCTGATGATTAATCAGTCAGTCAGCATTGTTTGTTCTCCCCAATGGCTTATTAGTGTTGGGGAGAGAGTATATATAGATTGTGTTCTTCCACCAAGAATTGTCATTGAATAACTGCCCTTTTTCTTGGCTGTTACACGTCATTGTCAGAGAGTGGGTTTTGGAGTGTTTTCTGGCCGTTGACAGGTTTGATCGCTGCCCATCCACAGGTAGGAAGATCATTTTGATTCCGTAGTAATGCCCTCACTCTCCCCTTCCTTGGGGGTAGGTTTATATATAAAGAACGGTGTTTGTTTACCATTCACCGTGCGTCTTTCTGACCTGATCTGTGTTTGCTGTTTCCTCACGCTCCTGGTATGTTGCCCTTCTCATACGATTGTTCTGAAATTTTATATTTATTATAGTAAATGTTTGATTTCCATCTACAGTGCAAATTTATGACCTGTTCAGCATTGATCTGTGTTTGCTGTTTCCTCACACTCCTGGTATGTAGCCCTTCTCATATGATTGTTCTGAAATGAATATATATTAGAATTGTATATGTTTGTTTTAAGTGACCCGAGTGCGTTCTTTCTTGAGAGTCCCATTGCCGGGGTTGCAGGGAACTCGCTGTCTTCAAGACGCTGCTGTTTTGCTTTATTTTTTTTAATGTTTTGTCAATTTGGATAAATTTAGAACACTTCTCGACCGCCACTGGAGCTGCCGCTCATCATCTAAGGCCAGTGTTTCTCTGTACGCTTAATGATTTCTGGTCTTTCAGTTATGGCAGCCAGTGTGTGAACTAAACGCCAGCTTTGTGATCCACTTCGGACTCACTGGATGTCAATGTCCTGTTTGGCTCCTGAGCTAAGTTGCTGTTACAGCCCATGTGGTTTGAATTAGTGTTTGAGTGCTTTTTGATTTTCTTTTCATTTTTGTGTTTATGTATGTCCATAACGCTCATTGAGTATTGCTGCATTCTGTATATTTGTTTAAATTATGATTTTCTTTAGGATTTATTTTCTTTGTTAATTGTGTGGGGAACTTTATTCATTGTGTGTCTATGTTTTGATTTGTTAAAGGAGCTGAGGCCTGGAGAGCAGGGGGTTGGACTGCAGGTTGCAGTGTTTTCTTTTCCCCTTTGTGCTGTGAATCACCATTGATTTGGCATGCGTGCATGTGTGTAAGTGGGATTTTGTTTTTGGTTGTTGATAACACCTTCATTCAGCTTACTCCCTGCTGTTAAGCCTCAGTCTCGTAAAAGTCTTCTAATTGTTTTTCTTTTGTTTTGTTTTTTGCTAATCCAATGCTGAAGATGTTGTGATACCTGGAACTTTTAATAACTTATTGTCTCAGTGCTGCATCACAGTTTTATTATCTACTGCCTGTGTGTTGTGCCCCTTGTATAGGGCAGTAGATGTTTTAGACGCTTGTGAAATAAACAAACCATTATTTTGTACACCTACGTCTCCTGCCCTGTTTATGGAACTGGGACTTGAGTGGCCTGATTATTGGTCTTCGCATTGAGAAGTCCCTGGGTGGCGTAGACGTTAGTTTAACCTTGGATTGTGAATTCCTTGTACTCTGCCACATGACAGTTTTGAACTAGGTGTCTGAAACCAACATAAATAACCACTGCTAGAGAATGCAACCATTTATCTTATTAGACATTTGTCTCAGAACCTGATAGTCCTTTTGACAACTTTTCCATGTGACAACTAGCCCTGGTCTCCTCAATATACATTCAAATTTAAATGCATTAAAGGAGAAAGGGATTTGAGACTAGTGTATTAGAGGTGACAGATCACAGAGTTTCTCGCTGAGTTCAATAATCAGGACAAACAGGGCGAACACAGAGGTCACGTTTTTATCTGTCACAAAGCTCAGCTGGCTCCAGAGGCTTAAACTGTGATATTTATCCTAGGGGTCTTGAGGGAAGGGGAGGAAGTATGTGTAATTTCACGGTGTCTTCAGGGAAAATTTGATCCCTTCCGGCTGACAATCTGATAAATAGCAACAAAGAAAACTGAGCCCTCCTGAAATGGAAAATAAACTCCACTTTCTTGGTGTATGAATCATTAGAAGGACTGTAACTCAAAGTGGTTACAAAGCACTGCCTCCATGAGTGGTGTCTATGCCTGTGTTTGGAATGGAATAACAGCTTACTACTTGCTACTAACACTGTATACTGCATGTTTAAGGTAATTCAGTGAGTGTTGTCCAGTTATCATCTGAGACAAGGCTGGACTGGGAAGATAAATCAGCCCAGGATTTTTCATGGCAACTGGCCCAAAAATTGTTTGGGGTGGGTGGGTTCACCGTATTGTCCGTTATGCATGACATGGCGGCTCATTGTAGCTTATCGCGCGGCACATTTCACGGCCGACCCACCAGCCCGCTCGGTTCTCCTGATGGCCAGTCCACCCCTGAATGGCCCCAAAGTGCATCAGCCCACCGGGAAAAAAACCATTATGCCAGATTACCAGTCTAGCCCTGATCTGAGAATTAAAAACAGTTAAGGGCCATTCAAGCGAATTTTGCATTAAAAAAAAGCTGGATACAGTGCAGCGAATGAGCAGAAAGCATGTACCATGATAATTTTTTAAAAAGTTTTAGTTCTTTTAGCTGCACAAAGTGGTTCTGTCATGAATTCTGCCTTTTATTGTTCCTCCCGCTCACCACCGGCGGGCCCCATCACATGGGGATTGACTTTAACTCTCTGGACTTCATTTCCCATACTCCCTGTACCTGTCAGTGATTACCTGTTCACCTGTTTCCAATCCATACAGCTATTTAAGACACTCTCTCACGCTCTCATTGCTAAGTCTTGATTTGCCCTGGCTGACATTTCTGAGCATTACCTGTGTTACTATCTTGTCTGTGAATGATCCTGGTCCGTTTACCCTGTTTTGACCCTTTGCTGCCTGCCTACTCTTACTGCTTTGTTTATGTGGATATAACCTGTGATTGTCTGCCGCCTGTCTGAATTTCTAGGTTTATTGTTATTAAAAGCTGCACTTGGATCTCAACTCTGACTCATCATTACAGAAGACTTTGCCAAAACTGCCGTAAATAGATGCGTCACAGGTGCATCATCAGGTATTTTGTCTGAAGAGCAGTGCTGGGGCATCCCAATGTGGCAATGAAGCACAACATCTTGTTCCGCTTTTATCAGGGAACAGGGGTTACAGTTAAGTAACCCGAGACATTTGATGCTGCGCTGACTTAGCGCTTTGAGAACGAGAATACCCACGCCGCCGCACTGTGGATGCCCGGACCCCTTACGGTTGTGTAGTGTGCTCACAAGAGCGCGAGAGGTCTCAGACATGAGCTTGTGATGTTGACTCAAGGACATAAGTGTATGTAAGCGGAGTGGCATGAACATTCAAACTATATGAATGTGTGCGGAGAGGACCAGCCTGCCTCATCACAAACATGGGGACATCCCTAGCCACATCTTTAGAGGCAAACCCTCTGGTAGAGTGAGCCCTGATACCTACTGGCGAAGCTTGACTGCGCAACTCGTAGCAATAGCGTCCCTCACCCAATGCGTCAGTCTGCTTGGTGGAGGCTGCCACTCTGTTGCGGCTCCCATGGCAAAAGAATAGTTGCCCTGACTTGCGCCATTGGCTAGTGTGGTGGACATAAGTCTGAAGGGCACGGATTGGACAAAGTCTGTGAAGACTTTCCTGCTCCGGTGTTGTAAATGGCGGGGAGCAGAAGGATTCGAGAGTGACCGGATGTACAGTTTTGAAAGGAACCTTAGGCAGGAAGTCAGGATGAGGGTACAATATTGCTTTAGACATTCCTGGGGCAAAATCTAAGCAGGCTGGCAAGACAGACAGAGCCTGTAGATCCCCAGTTCTTTTTAGATAAGTAAATGCCATAAGAAAAAAACATCTTGAGAGTCAGAAGTTTATCAGACGCTAACTCTAGAGGTTCTAAGGGGGTCTCACGCAGAACATCAAGGACTATTGCTAAGTCCCATGAAGGGATCCTGGTCCTAGCAGGAGGTCTCAGTTGCATGGATCCACGAACGAAGCGAGCGAGCAGAGGATGTCTCCCCAACAGCACCCCGTCAATCAAGGTGCTGCAAGCCGATAGAGCGGCCACGTAAACACTGAGAGTGGCGGGGCATGTGCCTGCTGATAATTTTTCCTGCAGAAAGTCCATAACTGAAGTGATCTGGCAGTTAACTGAGACAGAAGGTCCCTCCTGTCCGGAATCGCCCAAGGCGAGCCGTAGAGGAGAGACATTATCTCCGAGAACCATACCCTGTCCAGCCAGCTCGGCGTTATCAGTAAGAGGCAGGACCCTTGCTGGCAAACTCTGGCAAAGACTCCCAGGGAAAAGCATACAGCCACATTCTGGGCCATGTATTTGCCATTGCATCCAGACCCAGGGGGCTGGGTGATTCAGAGAGAAGTAGAGGGGACATTGTGCTGTTTGTTGGGAGGCGAAGAGGTCCTCTTCTGCTCTTGTAAAGTCTCAACCAGATTTGTTCCACTACCTCATGGTGAAGTTTCCATTCCCCCATTGTTTTTTCTGTCTGGCATGTACATCTGCTCCCATTCAGGCATCCAGGGATATAAGCTGCTCTGATTAACAGGAGCTTGCCCTGGGACCAAAGGAGAATCTGCCGTGCCAGTCTGTTCAGCTGGCGTGAACATAGACCTCCTTGATGGTTTATGTAAGAGACTGCCGCTGTGTTGTCCACCCGCACCAAGTCATGGCAGCCTCTTGAGGAAGTACTTCAGGGCCAGGAATACAGCCATCAAGTCGAGACAGTTAATGTGACAATCGAGCTGATGACCCTCCCATTCCCCTTGAGCTGGACGACCACTTAAGACCGCTACCTGGCCTGTCAGGGAGGCGTCTGTCATTAGCAACCTGCGACGGCAAGACGCACATAGAGTTCGACCCAAAGTGAGGAACCGGGATCTGAACCACATAGAAAGGGTACGTAGCACACGGCGCATTACCTTTATCAGCCTAGGGGATTGTCCCTTGGATGAAATCCCCTGGCTTTGAGCCACAACTGAAACTGTCTCATTTGCAGAAGGCCCAAAGGGATCACCGAGGACGCAGATGCCATATTCGTTGGTAGTGATGAACAGTGCAACCTTGGCCTAGCCTGACTTTGCTCAGGGTGTTCTGAATGGACATGATTTGAGCGGGAGACAATTGTGCCCGCATCGTGATCGAATTCCATACAACGCCCAGATAGGTAATTCCCTAAGTGGGAGAGAGAACGCTCTTTTTGACATTGAGTCTCAGACCCAGAGAAACCAGATGAGCTAAGACGATATCCCTGTGCTGTAATGCCAGTTTTTGTGACTGTGCTAGTATCAGCAAGTGGTCTGTGTAATTTAGAATGTGGATGCCCTGGAGTCGCAAAGGAGCCAGTGCTGCATCCATGCATTTCGTGAATATGCGGGGTGATAAGGCTAGACCGAATGGGAGAACCCAATATTGTAAAGCTTCGCCCCTGAAAGCAAACCTCAGGAACTTCCTGTGTTGTGGCTGACTTTCTATATGAAAGTACGTGTCCATGAGATCGATCGTGACCAACCAATCGCGATGTTGGATTTGAGACACTACCGTCTTGACGGTTAGCATCTTGAAATTGATCGCCCTTGGAGCGATTCAAGCCTCGAAGGTCTAAAATCGGACACAACCCCCCATCCTTCTTTGGAACCAGGAAGTATCTGCTGTAGTATCCTGACTCTCTCTCTCTGGTAGGGGAACATGTTCTATGACCCCTTTGACAAAGAGATTTTGCAGTTCTTTCCACAGTAGACATGCTTGCTCTGGTTTCACAGTAGTGGGAACCACGCCGTCAAACCACGGAGGACGGCAAACAAATTCAATTCTGTAGCCTTTTTCTACAGTTCTTAGGACCCACAGAGAAACACTTGGCAGTAGTTTCCACGCTGCCAGGTTTTCTGAGATGGGTATCAATTCTGACACTTCCTGTTGAGGGGATGTCGAGTGTCTCTTGTCCTGGACTATGACAGGAAGCAATGGAACACTCAACATTGTGCTGGAAACTCCTAACTCCCGAAACACCAGAGGCGGCAGGAATGGAGCGTTTTCATTTGGGAATCAGGAGGATTATGCTAACTGTGAGAAGTTATATTGTCTATCTGCCTGTTACATTTGTACTATTGTTGAAGTAGTTGAGTTTATGGGATCTACAGTAATATATATATAATAATATGATTTAACTTAACAAATAAATAAATCCTGCCCTTCATATGGGGGGATTCTATAACACAGCAACCGGGGTAGAGAGGGCCAAGGGAGACACGGGTCTACCACAAGGAAGGGGAGACCGTGCTGCAGAAGATACATCACAGGAGGTTAACAAGGAAACCAAAAACCTGTGGAGCACTTACCCCGGTACAGTGCATGTAGCACAAGTACTGGGTCTGACCACGAATTCCTCTGCAGTATTCGTGAGTCAGAGGGCAAGGAATAAGAACATCCAGGGTTCACAAGTTGTGAACACGCATGGGAGAGAGGAGTGTGCGACTTCACCTTCTTGGAGGGGAAAGGTGCTATGCGCGAGTGGTACACCCGGCCAGCTGTCCGTGTAATGAAACTTACCTGCTCACACCTGAAAGAACATGAGACATATGCCCACTTCGCGGGGTAAGGGCAGCCTCCGCGACCTTTGTGAAGACGCGGGGGGGACAAGGACAAGCTGAAGGAGAGGACCTTGTAATTATACGACAGACCGACGAACGTGAACCGTTGGAAGGGTCTGTGTCGAGGTAAAATCGAGATATGAAAGTAGTACAGCGGGGCTCCAACCCAAGGCGGGATTGCTGAGGGGACCCTCCAAGCACTTACCTTCGTGCGTCCGGCACAAGGCGGGCTGGTGACTGAGGAGGAGGACCTCTCCAGGAATGTGGTTTGTGTGGTGCAGCCAGGCATGAGAAGGCGGGGAGAAATGGGCCACTGGGAATGCCGGCAATCTAACCTGAGGAGAGAGGAGACTGCTCTTTTCTTGACAATGTTAGTACCACAACCTATACAGGGTGCGTCGAACAGAAAAGGGAACAAAAGATTTACCTCCTGGCCCTCCACCGGGGGAGGCAGTGGTCTATACACCAGTTCTTGGGTTCCTGCAGTCAGCTCCTTCCTCAGATGGCCCGTCTCAGGGACGCTTGGGAGCCCTTTTAGAGGTCTTTGCGGCTGACCGCGTCAGCTCATCATACACCTCCAGGAAGAATGGAACTGGGTGGTGCGAGGCTGCGAGCGGATCCAACCTCGAGTGATCAAGGGTGAGCGGAGGGTTCCACTCAAGCCCGACACTCGTGGAGGCCCAAGAAAGTATGGTGTTGAGTTCAGCTCCGCCTCAGACCATGCTGCCGCACCCGAAGGTGGCCCACGTGGCCCACGGGGAATTACCCGTCAGGACCGTACCCAGTGACTACAGCCGTACCTGTAGGTAGGAGGGCCGGGAAGGGGGTGAAGAGGCACTCCCTCTGAAGAAGGAGATCCACGCTCGTACAGTGGCCATGGTCATGTTCTCGCAGTGAGAACATGAACCATCCACGAGTGCTTCCTCAATGTGGCATTGGCCCAGACACATGAGGCAGTGATCATGACCATCAGAGGCGGAGAGGTAACGGCCACATCCAAGAACTGCACAGAGATGGAATGGCATCTTAAAAAAGACTTTCAACGTCACTGTGCACACTCTTATAGACAAATATATAATCTTTCAAAGCGCTGTCAAAGCACAGGGGTGTAGTCTGCAGCGGAGTGCAGAAGGAGACCACTGGAAAGCGCCGTAAATCCAACAGCAATCACTCTTGAGAGAGAGAAGGTGGCAATGAGCAGACGACTTCAGTTAGCTGTAGTACGACCGCTCAGCTCCGAAGAAAAAATCTGAATGAACTTGCCTGCTGGCCTCCCTTTTATACTAGTATGTTAGGGGGAGTGGCATGCAAATTCAACTCACCAATTCTCATTGGCCTTCTCTCAAAGATCTGAAGGTGTTTCGGGCTCTCAAGATCGACCCCTAGTTTTACTTAATCGACACAATGTAGAGTGAGTGACAGAAGGGGAACTCCTTTTCGTTGTGTATATTGACATCAGGTTTTGATTATCTAGACTCATACCAATGTAATGCAGGACTGCAGGTTAACAAAATCAGATTTTGCTCTGTGTGCTTTTTGTAGCACCAAAGGTTTTTTAGTAGTGTGTATTACTAAATAAAAAATTCTAGCAAGAAAACAATGCACATTTTCTCAAGAACATGCAAGTCGCTGTGAAGAATTTATTTCATAACACTCTTGAGCATACAACAAGATAGTCGAATGTACTAGGCACATTGGTAGCGCCATCTGCATTTTGTTTATGTTTGTATTACACTTCTTAAAATGTCTTTGATGTGGGGAGGGGAGGGGGAGCACTTCTGGATTGGGGGCCCTAAGCACCTTGCTTAGTTTGCCTATAGGGAGGATGGCACAGGGCCATGGTCTTCATTTTATTTGGTGTTACAGGACAGACACAACAGTCGCATGTACTACTTTTATAATATTTTGGTTACATTTTTAAGCTTTAAATTGAGTTACTATCAGCTGTTTGTATCAGCTGTTTTCCATTGTATTAAAAAGGTGGATGATCATATGGGTTTGGAGTAAAATCAAGAGTGTAAATTTAAACATAATTTTCATTTTTGGGTTAACTATTTCTTGAAGGCTAACTCTTCTATAATTAGGCTGGTCACTTTTTTGATATCAGTGAATACTGATTATCAACTGATCTTTCTCACCCTGAAGTCGTTATTGCTCACAGACTCTGTACTTACAGATAACCAACATGATTACACGAGAGGTCTGGATGTTGTTTCTGATACTTCTGGTACACTCAGATCAGACACATTATGCTGACTCACTGACAATAGCCATCTCCTATCAGACATGTTTACATGGGCTCCTGCAGTGATGGGCCTACCTATTAAACACCATAAGCGGCTGCATAGGGCCCCTTGCCCCTACCACAGTCTCAGTATGGCCAAATATTTATTTGCAGTAAGTGTAAATACAATGGGCACACATCCCTGCTAAATGCAAGCCAATAGGCTGATGGAACCTTTCAAATCTATAAAAAATATCACAGAGGCTTTGAATAAAAGACATAGATAGATAAGGATGTGAATTTGACAGATCTGATGTGGCGACATTAGCAAGGCAGCTTATTAGTTGCGTGGGCAACCCAGGTTCAAGCATTTCACTATTTTCCCCTTATCAATCCATACAAGTGTAGATAGACAGTGACTGTACATGCCATCGGAAAGTAATTTATTCTAAATAGAAATGAACACAAAAGGTGTAATGTAAATGTCTAAGGGGGGTGTGATTTCACTGAAAGTAAATGTAGTGTTCTCATCATGATCAGGGGGCGGACGTGACATACATGCCTTTCCCGAACTGGAACATGTTGGGTGGTGGATTTTTCCAGCGGCTTGGCATCTCATGGGCAGGTGGAACGCAAGGGTCAATGCGGTTACCCATTTCCTGGACCTGAAGAGATCGCTCTTTCTAAACTGACTTGGCAAGACAGCAGTGACGAGATCCCATTACGTGAAACATTTTTAAGTTCCATCACAATATTTCATACATTGAGTATGTATATATTGTATATTGTATATACTTTTTATTATAAGCCAGGGTGCCAATTACATATGCCACTATTTACAATAAGTGTAAATGTCATCTACTGTACCACAACCCCACCATAAATGGTTAGTTCACCTTTTAAATTTAATTTATCCCATAATAAATACAGCCATCCTAGCTGTATTTGTTTCAGCCAAACACAATCAGAGTTATATTAAAAAATATTCTGGCTCTTCCAAGCTTTATAATGGGATTGAATGGTATCTTCGATTTTGAAGCCCAAAAAAAGCTCATCCATCCATCCATCTATCCAAAAAGTAATCCATATGACTCCATTGGGTTAGTAAAGGCCTTCTGAGGCAAATCGATGCATTTTTGTAAAGAAACATATCCATATTTATAACTTTATAAACTATAATCACTGGCTTCCGGTAATGGCCGTCCGCATGTTCACAAGAGAGTCGAGTTCCTGCGTATGACAAAGGCGTGGCGACACAACGTCTCGTTCCCTCCATCAGGGAACGGAGGTAACATCCGTAACCTACACAATATTTTTCTTACAAAAACGCATCGCTTCACTTCAGAAGGCCTTTATTAACCCCCTGGAGCCATATGGATGATTTTTTATTTTTTTAATGGATGGATGGATGCGCTTTTTGGGCTTAAAAATCTAAGGTACCATTCAATCCCATTATAAAGCTTGGAAGAGCCAGGATATTTTTAATTATAACTCTGATTGTGTTTGGCTGAAAGAAGAAAGTCATATACAACAAGGATGTCTTGAGGGTGAGTAAATGATGGGTTAATTTTCAATTTTGGGTGAACTAACCCTTTAGCTTGATAATTTGATTCTTTATTATTCATTTGCACAGAATTTAATTAAATTTAATTATTCACTTGTGCATGTGATATGCATATGTGTGAGTTATACTTACCTGTACTTATACCTGTGCTGATAAACTACAGTTAATAGTTTTGCATTTTTAAGCATAATACTTTTTACTAAATAGATTGTTTATTTGCACAATTATAAGCTTGCTTAGTTATTGATGTTGGCTTAGTTTGGATAGGTGAACTTGTAGATAGGGGGACCCATTTTGAAATCTGCTTAGGGCCACTAGAATGCTTGGAACAGCCCTGGGCTCCAGCATGTTTACCTTCCCTTGTGGCACAACCTGAAGCGTGTTTTGTTAGCAGTATCGGAGACCTGGGTTCGGATACCATGTTGAAACCAGAAAGTATTTGCGTTCACATGATCGGTGACGAGTGTGATACGGAGGTTGTATTTTTCCCTCTGTATTTTACATTATTACTCCACTAATGTTTAGGTTAAGGTTTGGGATTTGGGTTAGGGGATGCAGTTTATAAGACATGCATTCCTCTTCTATGTATAACAGCCTGTACAGCTGAAAACAACTGACTTCACACCTTGATTTTGGTGCCCCTCAGTGGACATTACACCAGAAAAGTGTAGCTCACATGTACCCAAACGTCCAAAAACACTTACCAACTTGCCAAATAGGGGCAGTATTTAAAATTTCAGGCCATTTTACAGACTGATTTTAGCTAAAGAAAACTAAACCCACTGTTCACAATTTCACAGTAAGATCAGTCTCAGATAACCACCATCATTTCCACTCTCTCTCTCGCTCTCTGCCTATTCCCTGAGACACTATGACAAAAGTTGTTCTTGTCTGATTCTGATTAGGTTGGCTCCTCTATTCTCTTTCATTATATTTTTTAGCAGGGCCATCATGCACAGACAATTTGAAGATATGTGGCTCAACCTGAGAAAAACCCCTTTCAAGTCCCTACATAATACATCTATGACACAGCTTTATGTTCAACCATAGGTCTGTATATACATGCCACAGATTACAGTATATATCAGATAAACAGAGTACAGCTTCCAGGTGGATGTATTCCTGCCTTGTATGGCTAGTTTTCTCAATGTTTTGAGTGGTGTGGGTTGTGTTGGTGTCCAACTCCTGGCACAGGTCCCAGTACGGATAGAGAAAAGCACTGGCTGGCATATAGGAGCTGTTTGGCATGGGGCCACACAGTATCTTGCATGTGAGTAGTAGCAGCCCAGACACAGTCCCATTCAGAGCCTGAGAGGAAAGTGACAAAGCTGTGAAAGGCATGAGAACAGGTGTTGTCTGACAGAGCTTTGGAGAAAAATGCCATTTATTTGTACATGCCCTCTGTAGTCAAACAGACAAGGTGCCCCTCATGTCCTTCAATAACTGTGTGTTAAACAGTTACAATTTAAATAGTTGGTAATCAGAATACAATTACATTTCAAAAGGATTTTGATTACTGAAGAGATTACTTTGCATTTTATTGTAATTTGTTTCATTAAGTATTTAGTCTGCTTTGTTGGAATATAAATAAAGCAATCCAATGAGTGTTTGAACAGCCGTTAAACACTTTCTTGTGTGTTTGTGATGTTTTACATTCATACAAGCAGACAGAGGGCACTTTCACATTGTTATGAGTGAAAAGTTGGATATGATGTTATACAATCAGATAAGATTTTACTGTATAAATGTATGTTGTTTTTTATACTATGTGGAGTAAATATAAAAAAAATCCATAAATTAATTGTTTTATAAGCAACACAGCATAAGATGTTTAGGTTTTTAATTTTTTCAGATAATTTATTTTTAATATACTGTAAGTGTATGTTGTCTTACTGTACTGTACTTTTTATCGTCAAAACAAGTGAAAAAATCTGCCAGTGCTGAAGAAATTATTAAAAGTACTTTACTTTTAAAAGATTACGTTACTGATCTTGAGTAATCAAGTAATAAATACGTTTTACAACATGTATTCTATAATCTGTAGTTTTCTTTGCCCTCATCACTGCCAGTGTCATTGTGCTCACCTGTTTGTAATTTAATCATCATTCCTTCTGTATTTAAGCCCTGTTGTTTGTTCATTCGTTGTCGGTCGTCAAATAATTTTATGGTTGTCCTCTATGTTTCTCCTGCCCCGTGTTCTCCGTGGATGTTTCTCATGTTTATACTTTGTTTTCCCCTCGTGGATGTTTTGTTTGTTCCCTGTATTGTTTAGTTATTTTTAGTTGTCCTGTTCACCGTTTGTTACTTTATTAAAAACTGCATTTAGATCCTCACTCCTCGTCTGCACTCGTCTGAATCATAACAGAACGACCATCCACGAAATGGATCTAGCAGATCACCAGGCAAACTACCGGCTTCTCTGCCTCAAGCAGGAGGACTGCCCAGTGGAGGACCACATTCGTGAGTTTCTGTAGCTGGCAAATGTGGCGGACCTCCCAGAGTATTCCGTGGTGGTGTTCTTCAGGGGAAACCTCAACGAGGCATTAAGGGACCTTTTGCCACCTGCGACCCCTCATTGGATGCTCCTAGACTTCGTGGAGGAGACTCTGCAAGTTAGCGGCTCACCATTTACTGTGGGTGTTGAGGAAGAGGACTTCACCTCTCCTCCCACGGTGGTCACCCCCAGCCTTCCATGGCTCGTCCCTTCACGCCTGCCACGGCCAACGAGCCATCGCCCATGCCTGCCACGGCCGACGCGCTGGAAGTCTCGTCCGTTCCAGAGCCAGCATTGCCAGCCTCGTCCGTCCCAGAGCCGGCGTTACCAGCATCGTCCGCCCGAAGGAGGAGGAGAAGAGGAAAGGCTTCTGCTCCCCAGTCTCCACCTGCCACGGTCAGCGAGCCAGAGCCCACACCTGCCACGGTCAGCGAGCCAGAGCCCGCGCCTGTAGCCTCGACCATCCCAGAGCCAGCGCCAGTAGCCTCGACCGTCCCAGAGTCAGCGCCTCTCGAGCCTCCCAGGGCTCCGCCTCTCGAGCCTTCCAGGGCTCCACCTCTTGAGCCTCCCAGGGCTTCACCTCTTGAGCCTTCCAGGGCTCCGCCTTCCACGGCTCCGTCTCCAGAGCCTCCCTTGGCTCCGCCTCCTGAGCCTTCCACAGCTCTGCCTTCCATGGCTCAACCTCCTGAGCCTTCCAAGGCTCCGCCTTCAGAACCTTCAAAGGCTCCGTCTCTGCCTCCTGAGACTTCCATGGCTCCGCCTCCTGAGCCTTCCACAGCTCCGCCTTCCACGGCTCCGTCTCCAGAGCCTTCTACGTTTCCGCCTCCTGAGCCTTCCATGACTCCGTCTACCACGGCTCTGCCCCCACGGTTCTCCATGGCTCCACCTACCACGGTCCTGTCTCCGGAACCTTCTATGGCTCTGCCTCCTGAGCCTTCCATAGCTCTGCCACCTGAGCCTTCCACGGCTCCGCCCTCCATGGCTCCGCCCCCTGAATCTTCCATGGCTCCACCTTCCACGGCTCTGCCCTCGGAGTTCTCCATGGATGTGGTCCTGTGGCCACCTCCCAGGCCTCCTGACCCAGTCCCTGTCCTGTGGCCACCTCCCTGGCCTCTTGACCCAGTCCCTATCCTGTGGCCACCTCCCAGGCCTCCTGACCCAGTCCCTGTTCTGTGGCCACCTCCCAGGCCTCCTGACCCAGTCCCTGTCTTGTGGCCCCCTTGGACTGCCTGTTTGCCCTTTGTGCCCCCCTTGGACTGCCTGTTTGCCCTTTGTGCCCCCTTGGACTGTCTGTTTGCCCCCCCTCCCCCCCTCACTCCTTGGATGATTTTGTTTTGTTGTTTGTGGGTTTTTTTCTTACTTTTTTGGAGCGTCTGGAATCCGCTCCTTTGAGGGGGGTTATGTCACGATCCCCTGTTGTCTGCTCTGTGTTTCTCCCCTGTCAGCAATTCCGAACTACACTTCCCACAATTCCCTGCCCTCATCACTGCCAGTGTCATTGTTCTCACCTGTTTGTAATTTAATCATCATTCCTTCTGTATTTAAGCCCTGTTGTTTGTTCATTCGTTGTCGGTCGTCAAATAATTTTATGGTTGTCCTGTATGTTTCTCCTGCCCGTGTTCTCCATGGATGTTTCTCATGTTTATATTTTGTTTTCCCCTCGTGGATGTTTTGTTTTTTTCCCTGTATTGTTTAGTTATATTTTGTTATCCTGTTCACCATTTGTTCCTTTATTAAAAACAGCATTTAGATCCTCACTCCTCGTCTGCCCTCGTCTGAATCATAACTGTAGTGTTAAAAGTAACCCTGCCAACCCTGGTGTTAAATGCCTGGAAGTTTAATATGCAGAGAATAAACTAAAACAGAAGCTTATCTGAGAAGCATAACTGAGACAGTAGTGGTGTGAACCGGCAAGCAAACCACCCAATTGCATGGTGACCCAGACATTGGGCGGGAGAATGCTCAAGTGGCATATCCTGTACTGTACTTATTGTACTTTACTGTACTTACTGCCACTATGTTGCCTAAACAAGTGCATCATTAGAACAAATTAATCAAAATAACAACAACAACAACAAAAAGTTAAATGATCTAGTGGTGGTGATTTTTTAAATTATTTCAGTGACTCAATTCTTTTGATTCTGTTCACCAAAAAGATTCCATGTCGGTCGTGATCAAGGTTACAAGTACATGTTTCATTCACAACACGAACTAAATGACCGACTAGTTCCATGAAGGGTGTATTCTTTCAGTGGATCCAGCCAATGATATGCTCCTTCACACCCACTCTCGAATTCTATTGGCTCATGCTAAAACAAAGAAAGAAAAATGGAATTTGCATATGAACAAATGTTTGAAGACACTTTAAAAATAGAGTTTAAATACCATAATTGTTTTCACCACAAATGGCAGGTCTTATTTACCCAATATTTTGTCAAATGCTGGGCTCATTTATTACTTAGACAAAGAAATATAAAAAGCCTAAATATCTTACACTATGCATCAAAGCACAACATTTCCAACATTAATTCATTACATTTTTACTGTACGTCTGCAGTCATTTTTTCACATTCATACATCATGTTTTGTGTATACCAATAAACTTGTCTTAAGTGTATTTCACACCTGTCTCTCCTTGTTGACACGCCTCCATCTTGTTCATTCATTTAGCAGATCTTCGTTCACGAGTCATTCGCAAACAAGCTCAGTTTGTTGAACTACCTCTCATTTCATTCAGACTCAAATAGTTCAGTGAAGGGGTGTATACATTCAGTGGTTCAAACCAGTGGTATGCTCCTTCACAGCATGACTCGAATGCTATTGGTTCATGCTATAGTTGGTCTTTACAGGCATGCTATAGTTGGTCTTTACAGGCATGCTATAGTTGGTCTTTACAGGCATGAAAAGCACCTTTAAAAGGAGAGACATCAGTGAACAACAAATATGAGTCAGTCTATGGAGGTGACCGAGAACAATTCATTCACTTAAAAGATTTGTTCAAAAAGAGCATTTGTTCAGGAACAAAACATCACTAATATGGTCATATGTGACTGCTAAACCCCAAAAGGCCATGATTGTGAATGCTCTGTTCTCTGTTCATGTACGAGGTCTCAGAGAGGTTTATATGCAATGAAAGCAACATGCTGCAGATTAACCCATTCGTTCAATTCCAAACATTTTAAGTTATATACAAATTTTGCCCTTGTATTGTAAAATATTTTTAAATGTCTACTGTGTATGTGACAAAACCACTATTTTTTTTCCATTTTACAGGAATAGTTTATCTTCCTGTGTCTCCTAGTCTCCTCTATGCCAACATGGGTAATAGATTCCGTGCACTCTGGTTTCCCAGAGCCTTATTAACCTAAAAATATGATCTCCTCATCATGACTTGTTAAAATAAATGTATTCTCTTTTGATGTGGGTTAAGCTTAAAATCACGATTACCTCAGTCATCTTGTTTCCTCGATTAAATGCGTATGGTAGCATAACATATGCAATAATCATGCATATTGCAGCATTTAAACGTGTGTTTTTAAATCTTCTCTTGATCACCCCTTAAAAAAAAACTATTTCTGACTTTGTAACTGCATTTGTTTCTTTGGGAGTGTACACATCAGACTCCTTCCAAAGAAATCTTAGGAAAAGTTATTTTAGATGTTGAGAAGTTAATTTGTGATGAAACAAACAACAAATTATCTAAATTTATGTAATGGTATATAATGGTAATGTTCATGTATTTTATTCCGTATTCCATGTTCTGTATTCAGAGCTCTATATCCACTTTCAGTGTTCTACATACACCTGTGTTCAGTGGCAGTTGTGCCAAACGAGAGCTGGTTTAAATGAGGGCCTGCAATGTTCTAAAGAAGACCTGGCTGTGAAATTGTATTTTATTAAATTTGTTTACATGCCTCACAGAGATAAACTGGAATACAAGTGAAGACTGTAGTCATGTTTCCACTCATGCTTGACTGTGGCGGGGTGAGCAAGAGACAGACATAATGGCTTTGTGGTCAGGCCTCGGAGAGGCTTTTATTGGGAATAATAATAAACATAAAATGTCCAAAAAGGAAGAATACAGTGTCCAAGGGGAAAAAGGGGGATCTGGTGCCCTTGCGATGAATGGGCATTGTGGAGGATGGGGTAGTATCCACTGGATGGTCCAGGATGTGGATTTGGTCCCCTCCTTCCCGGACACCACTTTTTGGTGACCTATCTTCCCAGGGGCCACGGTTTGTGAGGGGAAGGGCGGCCTGGCATCCAAGACTGATGGCCTCAATGCATGTTGTCATCCCCAGTGACACATCTAACTCGTGTCGGTAGATAGAATCTGGCTCCCAGAGGAGAAGCATACTCTACGTTCTTATGGCAGCAGTGATGAGGCTATATTCACATCAGCTGCACCTCATCATCCGCTGCCCAAATAAGGCTCATAATGCTACAAGTGTATTTATAAAGAAGCAAAATCCCTCTTGAACCTCTTCAGTATTTTCAGTTGAATGTGTTCACAGGGGACCAATAAAAGAACATAATGGGTCTGAATTACTCTAGATTACTACTACATTTTCACTATTTCTTTCAAAATTCACAAACCCTTATAGCAGCTTTATGGAACTTTTCGACACCTTTAAAGTCAAACACATCGGAAAAAAACTTTACCACATCGTAACGTATCACAAAAGACATAATTTCACATTCACCATTTGAACTAACATGAAACACTTTTAATTCATTACAGTTTGCATGCTTTCTCATGCCATTTGTCAAAAGCAATGCAAGCTGGCAGGCCCCCTGCTGGCCGACAGAGCTGTTTGTATGGATGACATGTTGAAGGGGAGCAGAAACATGGACAGGCAGCTTGACATTTGTTGCATGTGAGGAAGCAGTGGTGTGCTGGCCACTCTTTGGGCCAGGCCTGGTGGGAGACCAGGCCCTCATGCTGTACCACTCACCCCCTACAGGGCCTCCTCCGCCAGCCTCTCCATCTGGAGGACCAGAGGGGCTCTGCTGGGGCTCTGTTGTCTCCTCCCAATGTGGAATCATGCTGACCACTGGTTGGGTGTTTCATTGGGGATTAATTAGGCATAGGAAGGAAGGGAGGAAGGCTGGAACATAGCCACAAAAAAAATCTGATAGGTTCAGTTTTGTTTTGCATTCGCAAGTTGCCACTGAGAAATTGGCGGAGAAATTTTTTTTTGCGAAATTTTGTTTTACTAATTTTCCTTAAATATAGTATCATCAAATAAGATAAATAAACTAAATACTACACTAAATACTACTAAATACCTACAAGGGCAAAATGCAGTAACTATACCTACACTGAAACTGGCTTCAAAGTAAGTTGTTTTTTGTGTGGTTTTTGTATTTATTGTTAATTTCACACTTATTTTCTTTGATACTGAGCATAGTTGAGCTAACCCATCAAGTCTAAGAGACACAATTTTGGTCATATAATGTGTAGATTCTGCATTTTGCCTTTGCACATCAGAATAGTTAATGTCACTTACAACGATTTGTTAGATTTAAAAATAAAAATTTACATATCAGAATGGAGTAGGTGGTTGAAAGAAAGATGGATTCCGTTACGTCAGCCGAAAAAGAATGCTGTTTGTGACATTTTATTAAAGATTACAAAGACAATAATTTTTTTCCCCCTTTTGGAATACTGTAGCATGCACAAATGAATAATTCTAAATAAGAAATTACAGTAAAGAGGTCCATTTTGATTTCATGTTGACTTATGCCAAATATTGGTTGAAAAACCCTGTGTAGTGACCTCCTGCTAGATCAAATGTCATCCTAGAACATCACTGGGATTGTCTAATGCCTCAATTCACCTGAAAGGAAAGTTAAAGTTAAAGTTTACATTTAATGATGGTTGAAATTACCTGTTGAAACATCAATATTTTTGTTTTGAATATTTTGGGAAATATGTTTTCTATAATAAGCACAATATAATACTTTACAAACCGGGCCTTATTCTGATTTCCTCTGTGATTTTTTTTATCAGATCTTGTAGTTACTGTAGATAGAGCTTTAATTGTTGGTGACTTCAACATTCAAATAGATAATGAAAATGACACATTGGGATTAGCATTTATCAATAGTATCATCTCTCTTGGAGTCAGACAAAATGTGAAAGGACCAACTCATTGCCATAATAATATGCTAGATTTAATTCTGTCATATGGTGTTGATGTTAAAACTATAGTAATTCCACCGCAGAGCGGTCTCAGATCATTACCTCGTCTTTTGTATGCTGCGATCAGCTAATGTCACTCAGTCTACACCATGCTATCATTTAAGTAGAACTATTCTTTTGACCACTAAAGATAGCTTCACTAATAAACTTCCAGATCTATCTCATACACTCAGTAAGCCCCAAAGTCTAGAAAAACTTGATGAAATAAGAGAAACAAGGTTTCCGTGGGGCATTGAAAAGCATTAAAAGTCATTAAATGGGTTTTGCAAAAATTAAGGCTTTAAATGGCATTAAAAAGCATTACATGTTATTTCTACACGCATTGAAAATATAGATAGTTTTGAAAAAATAATATTACCAATTTTTCTTGAATATAACCTTCATAATTAATAACTTGTAGTATCTTCAGAAATGTAGGAACTGAATTACACATGATAACTGGAATAGCACTTTATTGTCTTCCAGGCTTACAGAGCCTACAGGTGACAGGAACGCTTTTCTCATAACAACGTCTTACTCTCCCCTAGGACCCCACATGATCCGGAAGGTCCACTGCACCTCTTGTGGTGTGGAGAGGAACTGCTGTTAACTATAACCTAAATCTCAGGATACCACATCCCTCCCCCCTTAAGAGGAAAAAAAAAAACTTAGTATTAAGTATGGTAAGGGAAATTGAACATAATACTGTTAACACAGACATACACGTCTAGTATTTCACATTTCTTTCTTTGTTTTTTTTTTTTTTTTTTTACAATGGAAATCACTGCATGAACAGAGAAAAAAAAAACTAGGAAGGTGGGTAGACTGCCATCCTTCCAGTGAGTCCCAGAGCTCATTCTTGCTCTGACTTGAGGGATCTCACTACTATTTCACAAAGTCTTTCAGATAAGCAGGAGTCTGCCTTGTGCGCAGCCCAGGCAGTGAATCTACTCCTGCTTTTGTCTGTTCAACCACGGAGGAGTGTGCTTGGTCTGTTTCAGAAGCAGTCATTCTCTCTCTCTGCACTATGGTGACGGCAGAGTCTGCAGGCAAGGCCTCCAGTCGTGTCTCTGAAACCTGAAGACTGATAGGCTCCTCCATCCTTTCATGTGTGGGCGTATCACCACTCATTATTACATGGCGTTTTCTGATTTGATCGACATGGCGCCTGATGACTCTTCCATCTCCTGTCTGTACGGTATAGGATACAGGTCCGGTGTTCTCTTCAACGACCGCAGGTATCCAACGAGGTCCATGACTGTAGTTCCGGGTGTACACATCCTCCCCAGGCGAAAAACTCCTCCACTTACTGTGTGTCATGTTGTTCCTTCTGCTTGAGTTGTTTCTTTCATATCTTTGACTTCACATCCGGCAGCAGAAGATCCAGTGTTGAGCGCAACCTTCTGGACATAAGCATTTCAGCTGGTGACAATCCCGTCGTGGTTTGCGGGGTGATTCTGTAATTAAACAAAAATCTAGCGACTCTTGTTTCCAAGGTGTCCCCCTTTATTTTCTTTATTCCTTGTTTGAACGACTGTACAGCTCTTTCCGCTAGACCGTTCGACGCCGGGTGGAATGGTGCAGATGTTATTTGCTGTATGCCATTCTGTTTTAGGAATGCTTGAAACTCTTGGCTTGTGAAGCAAGTTCCATTATCCGATACTAAGGTCTGGGGCAGACCATGTACACTAAAGCACTGTCTGAGCTTTTCAATGGTAACTTGACTGGTTGCTGTACTTGCTGGGTACACGTCAATCCATTTGGAGTGTGCATCTACAATGACAAGGAACATTTTCCTTAGAAAAGGGCCGGCGTAATCCACATGCAGTCTGCTCCAGGGTGTCTCCGGCCACTCCCATGGATGTAGCAGTGCTCCTGCTGGAGGATTTCTGTTTTCCTGGCATGTATGGCAGGACTGCACTTCTTTTTCAATTTCGGAGTCCATTCCTGGCCACCAAATGTATGAACGTGCTAAACCCTTCATTCTACATATTCCTGGGTGTGTGTGGTGTAACTGTTTTAATATGGCTTTCCTACCCCTCTGTGGAACGACCACTCTCGCCCCCCAGAGCACACACCCATCTTTCACACTCAGCTCCAGTTTTCTCTGACTGTAGGGTTTGTACAGTGTATCCACCTCCCTTGGCCATCCTTTCAGACACCAGCCTAGCACCTGGGAGAGTGTTTCATCCTTAGCAGTCCACTGTCTAACCTGTTTTGTCATGATTGGTGGGTCCTCCATGACCTCCAACATGAAGACCTGGTCAGACTCGTCCTCTTCCCCTGTTTGTGGCAATGGTAACCTGCTCAGCGCATCTGCATTTGCATGTCCCTGCCCAGGTTTGTATATGATTTTGTACTCATACGCTCTGAGGAGAGTTGCCCACCTCTGCACTCTCGGTGACCCCATCTGAGGCACTGGCTTTTTCTCATGAAAGAGTGATATCAGTGGTTTGTGGTCAGTGCTGATTGTGAATGTTCATCCGTAGATGTACTTATGAAACCTCTTGATCCCGAAAATGATAGCTAACCCCTCCTTATCGAGCTGTGAGTAGCGCTTCTCTGATGGTGTTAGCGTGCGCGACATGAAGCCTAAAGGTTTTTCACTACCGTCTTCCATGACATGTGACAGTACGGCGCCTAGCCCATATGGCGAGGCGTCACAGGTGAGCAGTAAATCTTTGTCCGCTGAATAGTGACCCAGGACTTTCGCTGACTTCAGCAACTGTTTTGAGTTCTGAAAAGCTTCTTCCTGCACTTTGTTCCAGACCCACAAAATGTCTTTCCTCAGCAGCTTATGTAATGGGGCTAAGCTTGTAGCTAGACTAGGGAGAAACTTGTTATAGTAATTCAAGAGACCTAAATAGGCCTTTAGCTCAGTCACTGTGGTTGGTGGTGGAGCTTCCTCTATGGCCCTCACCTTGCTCTGCACTGGATGTAAGCCTTCAGCATTCACCACATGCCCTAGGTATTCTACCTCATTTTGCTGGAACGCACATTTGCTTCTGTGAAGTTGCAGGCCAGCGTCTTTCAATCGACTAAGTACCTCCTCCAGCGTACTCAGGTGTTCAGTTTCGTCTCTCCCTGTCAAAATAATGTCGTCTAAGTACACAGCTACTCTTGGAAGGCCTTGTAACAGGTTTTCCATCGTACGCTGGAAGATGGCGGGAGCTGATGAAACTCCGAAAGGTAACCTATTGTAGGTGAACAATCCTCGGTGTGTGTTTATTGTGAGGTACTTCTTTGAGGCATCATCCATTACAATCTGTTGATAGGCGTGGCTTAAATCGAGCTTGGTGAACTGTTTCCCTCCTGACAGAGTATTGAACAGGTCTTCCACACGGGGAATAGGGTATTGCTCTAGTGAGTAGGCACTGTTAGCGGTTAGCTTGTAATCTCCGCATATTCTGACCGACCCATCTGGCTTTAAAACAGGAACTATGGGCGCGGCCCATTCGGCGTATTTAACGGGAGCTATAATGTCCTCCCTAAGCAGCCGATCTATCTCCGCTTCTACTTTTGCCCTCATGGCATACGGAACTGAGCGGGGCCGATAGAATTTAGGCTGTGTTTCAGCAGACACACGAATGGTTGCTTTCATACCTTTCAACATGCCTAACTCCTGCTTGAAAACATCCTCGTTTCTCATAAGTACTTGTGGTAGACTCTGTGCCTCAGTTCTCACATTTTTTATTTCTTCCCACTTCACTTTTAGAGCCTCTAGCCATCCTCTTCCTAACAAGCTAGGTCCTGTACCTTTAACCACCACTAGAGGCAATGTCTTTACTTGCCGCTCATAGTTTACTTTCACTTTGGCCACCCCCACTACTTTGATTTTCTCCCCTGTATATGACTTAAGTACAAGTTTAGTTTGCCTTATTTGCGGTCGTTGCTCTTTGTTCCACATCTCATTGAACTTCAGCTCATTCATTATGCTTACGCTGCATCCTGTATCAATTTCAAAATGTACCGTCTTCTTATTCACTGCCATCGTCACTTCAAACGGTTTTATCCTCTGAATTGATGTCTCTGTTTCCATGCAGTTTAATGTGAACACTTCCTCTTCAGATCTATTACCATCCTGCTGTTCACACTCTACATTATATGATCGATGTGGACGTGGACGCCGCTCTGCTCGGTATGTTTTCTTCTCATTGTAGCTGGCACTTTCTTTATTTCTATTACGGCAAGCCTTGGCTATGTGCCCTACTTTCCCGCAACAGTGACACTTTGCCTCCTTAAATTTACACGCGGCCGCGTTGTGTTGCTTCCCATGACATCGGTAGCATTCTTTATCTTTTTTTTTCCATTCACCCTCCTTTTTCAGTGCACCCTCTGCCCTTACGCTGTTGCATGCTAACGGTGCTGTATGGAGATCTTGAACATTTTTACTAGCGGCCTCCGCAGCTACTGCAATTTGGAACCCTCTCTCAAACGTCAAGTCTGTTTCGGATAGCAAGCGTCTTTGAATCCTGTCATCATTAATACCGCATACCAGTCGGTCTCTCAACATCTGTTCCAGTGTTGTACCATAGTTACAATCATGTGCTAATCGTCTCAGTTCAGCTACGTACACACTGACGGTCTCCGTCGGCTGGCGGGAGCGCGAGTCAAATTTGTATCTCTGTACTATTTCACTCGGTTTTGGGTCGAAGTGCTCTTTCATTAAAGTTTTCAACTGACCGTAAGTTTTCGAGCTGGGCTTATCTGGACTCACCAGGTTCCTTATGAGCTTGTATGTGGCTGGTCCCACCACACTGATGAGGATAGCTCTCTGCTTATCTCCGTCATCAATTCCGTTAGCTTCAAAAAACTGTTCTAGTATCTCACAATACTCTTCCCATGTCTGCTCCTTCACGTCAAAAGCCGACAGAGTGCCTATCATCGTAGTCATCTTTGCTTTTGTCTCCGTGAATCCTCCGGTCCAATGCTAGCCCCTCGCTCTCCCATCAGCTCGCCCAGTATCATCCGTCTTCAGGCCGACATTTATTTCATTCTTCCAATATCCTCGTCGCCAATATGTAGTATCTTCAGAAATGTAGGAACTGAATTACACACGATAACTGGAATAGCACTTTATTGTCTTCCAGTCTTACAGAGCCTACATGTGACAGGAACGCTTTTCTCATAACAACGTCTTACTCTCCCCTAGGACCCCATATGATCCAGAAGGTCCACTGCACCTCTTGTGGTGTGGAGAGGAACTGCTGTTAACTATAACCTAAATCTCAGGATACCACATAACTTATAATTTATTAATAAATTAATAACTTTGCTGTAGCAAAATATGTTCATTGGTGTGATAAACATGCGGAACCAGTTTGGTAATTGCCTCCGGCCGATGCAAAATTGCCGTAACGCCTGATGTTTGGACAGCGGCAGGTTGGGACCTGGAGGAGTTAGAACACAGAACCTAAATTTAGTAAAATCTGTAAAAAGTGGCCACGTTTAGTAAAAATTTAGTAAAAAGTGCAAATTCCAGCAAAAGTGGCTAGAAGACAAAGAATTTAGGACATGGTTACAGCCAGTGGGTTGTCAACATGGAGCCGTTAAATCTCAAATGCAGTCCGATAGCCACAAATAACCTCTTCAGCAACTACTACTACCACCACAAACACCACAACTGCTGCTGTAGTTACCACCGCTTCCTGCGGAGCCACTACCGAAGGAAAATCGATCGACCTTTTAGCAGCATTTGGTTCGAATGCACCCCTGCAGGCAGAGGTTCAGGCAGACGTTTCAGACACCAGAGCGTACAGCAACACTCATACCCATCAAATTAAGTTATTTCTGAGTTATTCCAGGGAATGTTTCCTGATTCGCAAATAGCCAAATCTTTCACCTGTGGAAAGGACAAAACCAACTACATTTTAAAATGTGGACTTGCCCCATATTTAAAAAATAAACTGATTTCTGTGATTAACAATGTAGCCTCAGCCAGGACCATATACAGAATCTGCCTAGATGAAGAGAGGAGGAAGAGAGAGGGTGCCATGTGTGGACTAAAGAGGAAAGCTTTGGAAGATGAGCTGGAAGAACTGAAAAAGAAAAGTTAGGTGTTGATGGAGATGTGCACCAGCCTTCATAATGATGTCGATCAACTAGCTGAGCAGGCCAAAAACAAATCTAACACACTCATGGCTCAAATTATTACAAAATCTAATACT
Source organism: Xyrauchen texanus (assembly GCF_025860055.1). NCBI lineage: Eukaryota > Metazoa > Chordata > Actinopteri > Cypriniformes > Catostomidae > Xyrauchen > Xyrauchen texanus. The sequence continues at coordinate 17,137,295 of NC_068318.1, read as the reverse complement.
CTGAGGAGATACAAGGACAAATGCAATGAAATGAAAAATGTTGAGTCAGAGTTGGAACTAAAAGTGAACAAACTAAGGCACATGGATTAATTCTCTTATTTACACAAAGTTAAAACTGTGTAATTTCTATAGCACTTGAATTTTGCATTAATTAATTTCCAGCCTTAAAAATTTCAGAGTTTTTCCTTCACTGTCCAGTCCACTATATATACAGGTGAAACTCGAAAAATTAGAATATCGTGCAAAAGTTCATTAATTTCAGTAATTCAACTTAAAAGGTGAAACTAATATATTATATAGACTCATTACAAGCAAAGTAAGATATTTCAAGCCTTTATTTGATATAATTTTTATGATTATGGCTTACAGCTTATGAAAACCCCAAATTCAGAATCTCAGAAAATTAGAATATTGTGAAAAGGTTCAGTAGGCTCAAAGTGTCACACTCTAATCAGCTAAACACCTGCAAAGGGTTCCTGAGCCTTTAAATGGTCTCTCAGTCTGGTTCAGTTGAATTCACAATCATGGGGAAGAATGCTGACCTGACAGTTGTGCAGAAAACCGTCATTGACACCCTCCACAAGGAGGGAAAGCCTCAAAAGGTAATTGCAAAAGAAGTTGGATGTTCTCAAAGTGCTATATCAAAGCACATTAATAGAAAGTTAAGTGGAAGGGAAAAGTGTGGAAGAAAAAGGTGCACAAGCAGCAGGGATGACCGTAGCCTGGAGAGGATTGTCAGGAAAAGGCCATTCAAATGTGTGGGGAGCTTCACAAGGAGTGGACTGAGGCTGGAGTTACTGCATCAAGAGCCACCACACACAGACGGGTCCTGGACATGGGCTTCAAATGTCAAACGTCTTACCTGGGCTAAAGAAAAAAAGAACTGGTCTGTTGCTCAGTGGTCCAAAGTCCTCTTTTCTGATGAGAGCAAATTTTGGATCTCATTTGGAAACCAAGGTCCCAGAGTCTGGAGGAAGAATGGAGAGGCACACAATCCAAGATGCTTGAAGTCCAGTGTGAAGTTTCCACAGTCTGTGTTGGTTTGGGGAGCCATGTCATCGGCTGGTGTTGGTCCACTGTGCTTTATTAAGTCCAGAGTCAACGCAGCCATCTACCGGGACATTTTAGAGCACTTCATGCTTCCTTCAGCAGACAAGCTTTATGGAGATGCTGACTTCATTTTCCAGCAGGACTTGGCACCTGCTCACACTGCCAAAAGTACCAAAACCTGGTTCAATGACCATGTTATTACTGTGCTTGATTGGCCAGCAAACTCGCCTGACCTGAACCCCATAGAGAATCTATGGGGCATTGCCAAGAGAAAGATGAGAGACATGAGACCAAACAATGCAGAAGAGCTGAAGGCCGCTATTGAAGCATCTTGGTCTTCCATAACACCTCAGCAGTGCCACAGGCTGATAGCATCCATGCCACGCTGCATTGAGGCAGTAATTAATGCAAAAGGGGCCCAAACAAAGTACTGAATACATATGCATGATTATACTTTTCAGAGGGCCGACATTTCTGTATTTAAAATCCTTTTTTTTATTGATTTCATGTAATATTCTAATTTTCTGAGATTCTGAATTTGGGGTTTTCATAAGCTGTAAGCCATAATCATCAAAATTATATGAAATAAAGGCTTGAAATATCTTACTTTGCTTGTAATGAGTCTATATAATATATTAGTTTCACCTTTTAAGTTGAATTACTGAAATTAATGAACTTTTGCACGATATTCTAATTTTTCGAGTTTCACCTGTATATATCTGCGATGGACTGGCGACCTGTCCAGGGTGTCCCCCGCCTTTTCGCCCAATGTTAGCTGGGATAGGCTCCAGCTTTTTTTTTTTTTTACAGTATATGTATATGTGTGTGTGTGTGTGTGTGTGTGTTTAGGTGGTTAGTCATGGGTCGTGTATGGCATTAATTTTTTTTTAAATGGCATTAAAAAGCATTAAATTATATTTGATGATACCTGCAGAAACCCTGAGAATATATAAATATAGTAGTCTCTAGCACTCTTGATAGTGTTGTCCCATTCAATTAAAGAAAAAAGCCCTGCACCATGGTACAATGATCACTCTCATGCTGTCAAGGGAGCAGCTCGGAAAATGGAGTGCAAGAGGAAGAATACAAAATTAAAGGTATTCCAGGATGTATAGTGTCTGTAGTTACAGACAGGCTCTAAAATCTGCCAGGTCAGCATATTTTATTAAACTCATAGAAAATAACCACAACAATCCTAGGTGTTTATTCAGTACTGTGGCTAAATTGGTTAGGAATAAAGCCTCAACTGAACCAGATATTCCATCCAGCACAAGAGAAACTGACTTCATGAATATATTTACAGATAAAATTGAAGTAATCAGAAATAAAATTGGAATAATGCAATCATCTGTCACACTACCTCAAAAAACTGTTTCTCATAATTTTCCTCAGATGCAACTTCAATCCTTCGCTGTCATAGGTCATGAATAGCTAACAATACTTATCGAAACATCAAAAGTCACAACATTTATGTTAGATCCAATACCACCTAAGCACTTAAAAGAGGGATTCTCTGAAATCTCAGAACGTTTTCTTAATATTATGAACTCCCCGCTATCCCAAGGACATGTCCCATGAAACGTTAAAATTGCAGTTGTCAAACCACTAATTAAGAAGCCACAACTTGATCCTGGAGAACTGGCTAGTTATAGACCGATTTCAATTCTCTCGAAAATACTTGAAAAGGTAGTATCCTCGCAACTGTGTTCATTTCTACAGAGAAATAGTATATAGGAGCAATTTCGTCTCGGGTTACTTAACTGTAACCCCTGTTCCCTGATGAAAGCGGAACGAGATGCTGCGCTGATTTAGTGCTTTGGGAACAACTTTTGGTGTGACCAGCTGTGAATATGTGTGCAACAGGGCTATAAATACCCTTGTTTGGGCATCTCTGCTTTAAAAGATGAGAAAATATATATCCGTACTGGATTAAGTCGATACCTCATTATGATGTGAATTGTTGGTCTATAAATAGATGCATCACAGGTGCATTGTCAGATCTTTTGTCTTCAGATCATTCCGTGTGTGTTGTGCTTCTTGACTCCCCAGATCCAGCTGATCCTTCTCGTAAGCCTGAAGCATGCTTCGGCGCCTCTTCGGTTTACGAGGGGGACGCTGAACCTCTGAACATTCCATGCACAACAATAAAGCAGCTGAAGAATTACTTGAGGTTGTTACTCGGGCTGTGGCCAGGCTATAGTTTGACTGGCCATGCGTACAAGAGACCCCTAAACGCTCCAAACTAGAAGACAGATTTCATTTAATTCAGATGTCAGATTTTTCTGTCTGGTGGCCAAAAAAAAAATAAAAAAGGGAAGGGAGCGCTATATTCCTTTCTTTGATGACCTCCATAACGAGCTCTCTCATTCATGGAGGAAACCTTATACTTCCCATGTCTTCGTGCCCTCGATGTTGACATATTCCACTATCGTGTGTGCCAAGGCATGGGGGTATTCAGTGATGCCGCCGGTAGAAGAGACACTTGCGGGTTATCTCTCGCCTGGCTAGGCATCATCACTAAAGAGACCCACTCACCCCACAAAGCCATGCAGGACCACCTCCACGCTTGTGGGGAAGGCTTATCAGAAAGCTGGTCAGGCTGGTGCTACCCTACACACTATGGCAGTGTTACAGGCGTACTAGGCTGATCTGTTGAAGGATCTGAGTGTGGGCAACACGGTCGACGAAGAGGCTTTCTCTGAGCTTCATTGAGCCACGGATCTGTCTCTCCGTGCGGCCAAAGAGACGGCTCGCGCTATTGTCCGGTCTATGTCTGCTTTAGTCAGCACAGAGAGACACTTATGGCTCAACCTGTCGGGCATTAGAGATAAGAACAAAGTTTTCCTTCTCGATGCCCCGGTTTCACTTTCTGGCATATTTGATGACACTATGAATGCAGTTATCACCAGGTTCTAGGAGCAAAAAGCCACGAGGAAGCCTTCGGGTAATTCCATACTCGCCGCACTCAGGGGGAGGGGCCGTCGGCCACCCAGCCCCGCCCCGGTCCTTCTAGATGGGAGGCTCAAAAACAAAGCGTGGCGAATCGTGCTCCCCCTCTTAAAGACTTAATCGCCCACAGCAGCCCCCAAAGCAAGACCTCAGGGCAGTTATTTCTAAAAAGAAATCCTGATACCCCCACGAAACCGCTCCATTCCCACCGCCTCTGGTTTTCGGGAGTTAGCGGTTTCCATCTAAATGTTGGGTGTTCCGTTGTTTCCTAACGTAGTCCAGGACACGGGACACTCGACATCCCCTCAATAGGAAGTGTCAAAATTAATACCCATCTCAGAGAACCTGGCAGCATGGAAACTACTGCCAGGTGTTTCTATGTGGGTCCTAAGAACAGTAGAAAAAGGCTACATAATTCAATTTGTTCGCCATCCTCCTTGTTTCAATGGCGTGGTCCCCACTATCGTGAAACCGGGACACGCATGTCTACTGTGGAAATAACTGCAAAATCTCTTGGTCAAAGGGGAATGTTCCCCTTCCTGAGAGAGAGTCAGGTTACTACAGCAGATACTTCCTGGTTCCCAAGAAGAATGGGGGGTTGCGTCTGATTTTAGACCTTCGAGGCTTGAATCGTTCAGAGAGCGTTCAAGTTCAAGATGCTAACCATCAAGATGGTAGTGTCTCAATTCCAACATCGCGATTGTTTGGTCACGATTGATCTCATGGATGCCAACTTTCATATAGAAAGTTTGACACAACACAGGAAGTTCCTGAGGTTTGCTTTCTGGGGCGAAGCTTTCCAGTATCGGGTTCTTCCATTTGGTCTAGCCTTATCATCCCGCACATTCACAGAATTTATGGATGCAGCACTGGCTCCTTCGCGACTCCAGGGCACCCGCATTCTGAATTACATAGACGACTGGCTGATACTAGCACAGTCACAAGAACTGGCATTACAGCACAGGGATATCGTCTAAGCTCATCTGGTTTCTCTGGGGTTGAGGCTCAACACCCACTAAGAAACTTCCTATCTAGGGCTCGTATGGAATTTGATCACGATGCAGGCACAATTGTCTCCCACTCGAATTGAGTCCATTTAGAACACCCTGAGCAAAGTCAAGCTAGGCCAAGGTTGCACTGTTCATCAGTATCAACGACTACTAGGTCTCATGACAACTGCGTCCATGGTGATCCCTTTGGGCCTTTTTGCACATGAGACCGTTTCAGTTGTGGCTCAAAGCCAGGGGATTTCAACCAACGGCCAATCCCCTAGGCTGATAAGGGTTACGCACACGTGCTACGTACCCTTTCTATGTGGTTCATACCCCGGTTCCTCACTTTGGGTCCCACTGTAGGTGCGTCTTACTGTCACAGGTTGCTAACGACAGATGCCTCTCTGACGGGCTGGGTAGTTGTCTTAAGTGGTCGTCCAGCTCCAGGGGATTGGGAGGGTCATCAGCTCGATTGTCACATTAACTGCCTCGAGTTGATGGCTGTATTTCTGGCACTGAAATACTTCCTCCAGAGGCTGCAATGTCTTGGTGCGTGTAGACAACACAGCGGTAGTCTCTTACATAAACCATCAAGAAGGTCTATGTTCACGCCAGCTGAACAGACTAGCACTGCAGATTCTCCTTTGGGCCCAGGGCAAGCTCCTGTTAATCAGCTCCAGGCTTTTAATGTCTTGAATCTACATCACAAGCTCATGTCTGAGACCTCTCGTGCTCTTGTGAGCACAATTACACAATCGTAAGGGGTCCGGTCATCCACAGTGCGGTGGTGTGGGTATTCTCGTTCCCAAAGCGCTAAATCATCGCAGCTTCAAAGTGAAGCTTTTTGATAGGGAATGTCACGGGTTACATAACTGTAACCCCTGTTCCCTGATAACAGCAGAACGAGATGCTGCGCTTCATTGCTGCTCTTCCAGGACTGCTCTTCAGACAAAATACCTGGCGATGCACCTGTGACGCATCTATTTATAGCCCTGCTACAGGTGCATCCAATGATGTCACCAGCAGAGGCTATAAATTCTAGTCAATTTCTTTGAAGTGTTGCACACTTATTCACAGTTGGTCACACCTAATGATGTTCCCAAAGCGCTAAATCAGTGCAGCATCTCGTTCCGCTTTTATCAGGGATCAGGTGTTACTGTTAAGTAGCCTGAGACGTTACATAATCTTCAACCAAAATGCAACAGCCAGAGTGCTGATCATTTTAGCCCCATTTTATTGTCCTTACATTGGCTAACTGTCAAAATTTGTATTCATTTAAAATTATGTTAACTACGTACAAACTTTGAATGGTCTAGCTCCGCAGAACTTAAGTGAACTTCTACCACGCTATATTCCATCACGTTCATTATGCTCGCAAAATTCTGGCCTGTTAATAGTTTCTAGAATACCTTAATCCACAAAAGAGGTAGAACCTTTTCATATTTGGCTTACCCTAACACAGTTTGAGATGCAGACACACTCACTCAGTTTAAGTCTAGACTACAGACTCGTCTTCCTGAGACGGCTGAGGAAGTTTGGAATGAACCACCACATCCTCACACGGTTCTACACCAGCACTGTAGAGAGCATCCTGACTGGCTGCATCACCGCCTGGTACGGCAATAGCACCGCGTACAACTGCAAAGCCCTGCAAAGGGTGGTGCGAACTGCCAGGAACATCATCGGAGGTGAGCTTCCCTCCCTCCAGGACATATACACCAGGCGGTGTGTGAAAAAAGCTCGGAGGATCATCAGAGACTCCAGTCACCCAAGTCATGGGCTGTTCTCACTGCTACCATCAGGCAGGCGGTATCGCAGCATCAGGACCCGCACCAGCCGACTACATGATAGCTTTTTCCCCAAGCAATCAGACTGTTGAACTCTTGATCTATCAGGATCAATAATTAGCACTGCACTTTATTAATCTATAATCTCACACTGGACTGTCAACATATTCTCCTCAATACAACTGCTATATATATATATATACACATATATATTTCATATACTCCCACTTATTGTATTGTATTGTATATTCTGTTCTATATTCTGCATTGTATATAATTATTGTGTTGTGTAAGTATGTGTACATCTGATTTGTAAATTGTTTTGTGTAAGTATGTGTACATTTGATATGTAAATTGTTTTGTGTAAGTATGTTGTTTATTGTAATTGGTATATGTCTCGTCACTGTCATGACTGCTATGTTGCTCGGAACTGCACACAAGAATTTCACCTACTGTTGCACTTGTGTACATGGTAGTGTGACAATAAAGTGATTTGATTTGATTTGATTTTGATCTATTTAGCCAGGCATACACCTAATATATCCTTCAACTCACAATTAGGCTGCTTTAGTTAGGATCTGCCAGATCCAGAAACCAGAAACATTGATCATTATCTATACCTGCAATAAATTGAATGGCATCTATGCTAATATTATTCTATTTGTTTCTCAACCTCAGGACTCCTATCCTGAGGTCACCAGAACCGGCTGGATCCAGCTCCATTCCTGCTTTGTGTTGGACTCTAATGCTACGTGTCTCTGAGTGTTGACGACTACTAGCAGCCGGTGCCAGCCAAACGTCACTTTAGTATATTACAATGGACTTCAGATTATGAACTGATGCCAACTTCAACCATAATACATGGGATACATCATATGCCATTGCCTGAACCTTGAGCTTAGGATAGACCTCACCGAAATTACTGGCCAGTTAAACTGCGATGCACCTCACTGATCTCTGTCTCTGATCTCACTCTTTTAATGGAATACATAGACTATCAATTAATTGCCAACAAAACCCTTCAAAAGCCAACTAATAAGGACAATGCATCTATGTGAATTTCTGCAGTTAATCCATGATGGACTTCAAAGACATTATTCATTAATCATACAGTTCATACAAAATCTTTGTTTAAATACTGACCCTTAACACATAATAGTTTAATAATTTTAAACCATGACTTGCACTATACATAAGTAATATTGGCATTATATTCATGATGTTAGCCAGAGGGGAGCTGGCCCCCACAGTGAGTCTGGTTTCTCCCAAGGTTATTTTTCTCCATTAACCAACATCTTATGGAGTTTTGTGTTCCTTGCCACAGTCGCTTTCGGCTTGCTCACTGGGGTTCAAAATACAATTATTAATGAATTACTGATTTTTAAACACAATTCACAATCATATTTTATCAAACTACACAATGATGACTCTAAGACATTATCCATATTACAGTTTAATTTTCTTTTAAAGCCTGATTTTCAGTAAAGCTGCTTTGAAACGATGTGTGATGTCAAAGGCACTACACAGGGCCTTCCAGGGCTCCTCCTCCCGAGTCTTCCAGGGCTCCGCCTCCCAAGTCTCTCAAGTCTCTTGAGTCTTCTAGGGCTCCTCCTCCCGAGCTTCCCAGAGCTCCACCTTCCGAGTTTCCCGAGCTTTCCAGAGCTCCGCCTTCCGAGTAACCCGAGCTTTCCAGAGCTCCGCCTTCCAAGTTACCCGAGCTTTCCAGAGCTCCGCCTTCCGAGTTACCCGAGCTTTCCAGAGCTCCGCCTTCCGAGTCACCCGAGCTTTCCAGAGCTCCGCCTTCCGAGTTACCCGAGCTTTCCAGAGCTCCGCCTTCCGAGCTTTCCAGAGCTCTGCCTTCCAAGCTTTCCAGAGCTCCACCTTCCGGGCTTTCCAGAGCCCCGCCTTCCGAGCTTCCTGAGCTTTCCAGAGCTCTGCCTCCCGAGCGTTCCAGAGCTCCGCCTCCTGAGCTTTCCAGAGCTCCGCCTCCCGAGACTTCCAGGGCTCCGCCTCTCCAGTCTCTCGAGCCTCCTAGGGCTCCGCCTCTCAAGCCTCTCGAGCCTTCCAGGGCTCCGCCCCTCAAGCCTCTCGAGCCTTCCAGGGCTCCGCCCCTCAAGCCTCTCGAGCCTTCCAGAGCTCCGCCCCTCAAGCCTCTCGAGCCTTCCAGGGCTCCGCCTCTCAAGCTTCCCGAGCTTTCCAGAGCTCCTCCTCTCGAGCTTTCCAGAGCTCCTCCTCTCGAGCTTTCCAGAGCTCATCCTCTCGAGCTTTCCAGAGCTCCTCCTCTCAAGCCTCTCGGGCCACCCAGGGCTCCGCCCCTCAAGTCACTCGAGCTTTCCAGGGCTCCATCTCTTGAGCCACTCGAGCCTCCCAGGGCTCTGCCTCTCAAGCCTCTCGAGCCTCCCAAGCCTCCGCCCCTCAAGTCACTCGAGCCTTCTAGGGCTCCGCCTCTCGAGCCTCTCGAGCCTTCCAGGGCTCTGCCCCACAAGCCTCTCCAGCCTTCCAGGGCTCCACCTCTCAAGCCTCTCGGGCCTTCCAGGGCTCCGCCTCTCAAGCCTCTCGAGCCTTCCACGGCCCTTCTCCCTGAGCCTCCTACGGCTCCGCCTCCAGAGCGTCCTGCGGCTCTTCTTCCCGAGCCTTCTACGGCTCTTCTCCCAGAAACTCCAGGGCCTCCTACGGCTCCGTCTCCCGAGCCTTTCACGGCTCCGCCTCCCGAGCCTCCTATGGCTCTGCTCCCAGAGACTCCAGAGCCTTCTAAGGCCACGCCTCTGAAACCTCCTACGGCACCGCCTCCCTTGGCTCCACCTCCAGAGCCTTCCAGGCCTCCGCCTCCTAGGCCTTCCTCGGCTCCACCTCCAGAGTCTTCCAGGCCTCCGCCTCTAAAGCCTCCTATGGCGCCACCTTCCTCGGCTCCACCTCCTGAGCCTCCCTCGGCTCCACCTCCAGAGCCTTCCAGGCCTCCGCCTCTCAGGTCACTCGAGCCTTTAAAGCTCCGCCTTTAAAGCCTCCTACGGCGCCACCTTCATCGGTTATGCCTCCAGAGCCTTCCAGGCCTCCGCCTCCAGAGCCTCCTACGGCGCAACCTCCATCGGTTCTGCCTCCAGAGCCTCCCTCAGCTTCATCTCCAGAGCCCCTTGCAGCTCCCCTAGGGGCCACTCTTCCTCCCAGGCCCCCTGAACCAGCCCTAGCCCTGTGGCCACCCCCTAGGTCACCTAAACCTGTCCCTGTCCCGGAGCCACTCCCCATGACCCCTGTGCCGGCCCTTGTTCTGCGACCATCTCCCAGACCTCCTAGACCTGCCCCTGTCCTGAGGCCGCCTCCCAGGCCTCCTGGACCTGTCCCTGTCCGATGGCCACCTCCCAGGCTCCCCAGACCTGTTCCTGTCTTGTGGCCGCTTCCTAGGCCTCCTGGACCTGTCCCTGTCCGATGGCCACCTCCCAGACCACCCAAACCTGTCCCTGTGTGCCCCCATGGACTGCCTAATTGCCCCTTGTGCCCCTGTGGTCTGTCTCCGTGTCCCTTGTGCCTTCTTGGTCTGTCTCTGTGCTCCCTTTTCTCTGTCTGTGTCCCCCCGGGTCTACCCCCTCACTCCTTGGATCTTTTGTTTTGGTTCTTCTGTGTGGGTTTTTCTTTTGCTTTAGGACCGTCTGGAATCCGGTCCTTTTAGGGGGGGGGGGGGGGGGTATGTTACGTTCCTGTGTTGTCTGCCCTCTGTTCTTTGTTTCACTATCACGTTTATTCCACCTTTTCTTGTTGTCCGCTCCGTGTTTTCCGTTTCACCCGTCACCGATCCCGTTCCTTGTCACGTTTTCCCTGTTGTCCGCCCTGAGTCTCACTGTCCTTGTGAAAAACTACACTTCCCACAATTCCTAGATCTTCTCACTGCCATCACTGTGTCATTGTTTGCACCTGTTTGTCGTTTGTGATCCTCCTGTGTCTGTGTATATAAACCCTGTGTGTTTTCTACTCCTTGTCGATCGTTGTATGTGTTAGTTCCTTGTTTCCTGCCCGTGTTTCCCGTGATTACTCACCCGTTCGAGGTTCCTGTGCCCTTTGTAGATGTTCCCGTGTCCTTTCAAAGGTTCAGTCTCTGTTTTCCCATTGTGGATGTTTTCTTTTGTTCCTGTGTTTTTATGTGATTTTTAGTTGCCATAATAAATACCGCATTTGGATCCGCACCTCTGTCTGTCCTGTCCTGCTTCCACACCCAGCATAACAGATACATCATATGATACATGATCGCATTTATGTTTGTTGAGAAAACATAAGGAATTGCACTCCAATGCAAAGCATGAAAATAGGTGATAAGACAAATATGTATGTGTGCAGTATACTTGTATGTGTATGTCTGTGTCTCAGAGTTATAATTGACAAAAATATGTTATTAACTGAAGCAAAAAAAAAAAAAAAAGACAACATTGAAACAGAAATAAAATAAAATAAAATAGTAATATAAATGACATTAAAATTCAAATAATCACCCAGGTGTGTCTGTGTTGTCATTGATTTACCCAGACAGTAGAGGAAGGCAGTGATTCTGGCAGAGGGACTAGAGAAACAGTCTTGTCTGGCAGAAGAGACGAGAAGATAGAGAAAATGGCAGATGGCTTGATGTGTTAGGGGAACTCATCTGCAAGCAGTTCAGAGGAGGTCCAACAAAGGTACATATACACACACACTCATGAGGGGCAGTGGGTGGGCACAAAGGAAAAGAAAGCGAAAAGACTAGAGAGCTAGAAAGACAGAAATCAGGCAACCGGGCAAAGATGGCCTGGGAAGTGGACAAAGAACTTGCCTTGGGATATTGCAGTTGGAATTGAATAACGAGGGTAACCACCGAGGGGCTGACAATAAAGAGAGCAAAAATGAAAAAGAAGGGCACATAGACTGAATGGAAGCATATCACAATATTAATTTGTTTACCAACAGCTGGGGTATTTCTACATTCATCTCCAGACAGCTGTCACATATTTTTCATCATGACACACATTTTTTCCCTCATGCTCTGTTGAGATTGACTTTAGTCCCAGAGACCCTAATGCTGTACATGTGAAAATAATTTTGAAATAAACCTTTATTTTCTTTCTTGCATCTTTGACTGATCTATTTTATCATACAATAGACACATACTTTTCAGAAAAGTTACTGTTCACATGATTCAATAAACTCTAGTGTAATTATTTGGGGTCAGTTTGACCTGAGCAAAAACCGAACAATACAATAAAACATACAAACAAAAAACTGTCAGAAATTTAGCATGTTAAAATTAATTGCAATTATTCATGTTTTATATCTGATATATGTTAGTAATTAAAAAATCATCAAGTACAGTATCAACCTGATTTAAAATGTAAGTATGTTTTTTGAGCTATTGTAATGGCTTGGGGTCTCTCAGATCCCAGTCATGAGGGTTAAATTGTGAAGTACTATCATTTGACAATGCACCAACAGACATTATAATGCCAGTACTTTGATCAACCTTTGACAATGGACAGCACACAGTTATGTGAACATTTTCTATATGTAATAGATTTTAAATTGAAATTACTGTTTTATTCTAGATTGCCCGAGGTTCAATGCGAAAACACATATTAGTCTAATGAGACAGCATGGTTGTACAGCAGGTGGCACAGAAACTGGAGTGCAGATCAAAGACGGACTGGGGAGGTCAGACTACTGAAGATACAGAGAGAGAGAGAGAGAGAGAGAGAGAGAGAGTTTCCTTTGCACATCCAAGGTCATGACTGAGGCTAATGATGCTACTCCTATTAATACAGACAGTTTTATGCCTGGACACTTGATTACCTCAAAGTAACATGGTTTCCTAACTAGTATATACAATGTTTCCAGTGCCAATCAATTTTACTGTCCACACTGAACGTGAAATGGCTGCACCTGTGAAAATTAAAGCCAATCTGAAGATATTTGATGTTTAATGTAGAGTGTGGAACATGATTTTGGACCAATGAGATTTCACTGTGGGTGGTAAATCTACTGTCAATTGTCACTTTTGATTGTATAAAAGGCCACTCATATTAAAGTGTCCTTGTGTAAAAAAAATTAAGCTAGGTGCAGCGACATGAGTAGAGCAGAATGCAGGTGTCTCAAGTTGCATTTTTACAAATAGAATTCTTTTTAAATTGACTGCGTAAAAAAACAAAATTCTGAAAACAACTGAAAGTCAGCTAGGATGGAGCATCCTGCACAAGAGTGCCTCTTTTTTAAATGTCATGTCGAGTTTAAAAAAACATCAACACATCTCGAGACACCTGCATTCAGCTCTATTTTTGGCTCTGCATCTAGCTTTTTTTAGTGCTAGGACACTTTCTGTGTGAATTGCAAAGTGTAAGAGAGATTTGTTTTGTTATTGTTGTTTGTATTGTTGTTGTTACTGAGTGCAGTGTTCATGATAAAGTTCATTTTAATTCACTCCCACTTGTTTGAGGATGGTTGCCAGGTTGTTTATATGTGGTTTCTAAGGTGTTTAGAGTGGTTTTTAAAGCGTTTCTATGTGGTTGCTAAGGCTAGGGCGGAGCTGGTTCATCTTGTTAGGTCAGCAAATCCTATCCCAAGGATATATGTGTTTGCATTACTCGCAATGGTGATTATTCTTCCAGCATACTTCCACCTCCACATCTCCACCTCTATATTTTATAATGCTTAAACCAATTGTTATTTCAAAATTGCCTTTCTATTTCTTGCTTTAGTCCAAGGGAGGGGACTAAATAGAGGACATCGTGCCAAATCCATTTACCTTAAATGAAAAGTTCACCCAAAAATGAAAATTCTCTCATCATATACTCACCCTTATGCCATCCCAGATGTGGATGACTTTCTTGAATATTTTTTAAAGAATTCAAAGAACTCTTTTGGTCCATACAATGCAAGCGAATAGGTGCCAAAATTATGACACGGTAAAAATCACATAAGTCAGCATAAATGTAATCCATACAACTCCAGTGGTTAAATCAATGTGTTCAGAAGCTATATGATAGGTGTGGGTGAGAAAGAGATCACTGTCATATTCTTCTTCTTGTGTATTTGTTGATTCACATTATTAATGCACGCCGCCCTCTACTGGGCAGGGAGAAGAATTTCAAGCAAAAAATGACACATTTTGATCTGTTTCTTACCCACACCTATCATATCTTTTAAAACACTGGAGTTGTATCATTTACTTTTATGATGGCTTTTTGGAGCATCAAAAGTTTGGCACCCATTCACTTGCATTTTATGGACCTACAGAGCTGAAATATTCTTTAAAAAATCTGCATTTGTGTTCAACAGAAGAAAGAAAGTCATACACATCTGAAATGGCATGAGAGTGAGTAAATGATGAACCTCAAGTTTTGCTTTTATTACTTCTCGTTTTATTGTGCTCAGGGTTGTGCAAAATTCTGAATTTCAGAATTAACTCCCTTTCAGTTCATGAGTTGGAATATTAATTGAATTGGCCATGCCCCACAGGAAGTTGAATTTGAATTCGAATTGGAATGACAGGAAGTGGAATTTATCAAATTGCAATTAAAAAAAAAAAAAATCAAACCAGTCAATGTCACTATTTGGACTTTCATTAGTCCAAGACACATTGTAACAAATAATTAAGTTATTATATTTGACCATGTATGCCTATTTATTCCCAAATAGGTAGAAGTGCATTTTTAAATTTAACAAATTTCTCTAAAAATATAATAATAACAATAAAATAAAGCTAAAATTAACAAAACAATCAAAATGGATATTGTTTTTGCTGTACAGTACATTATTTGCAAATAAGTTCATGGAAATGTATTCAACATTTGATTTTATTGATTGTTTAATATATTGAGCAAATTAGAACATTTTGGGAAAAGAAGTGTACCCACCATCATCCATAAAATAAAAATTTATTAAATACAGTGTATTAAATTAGATACAAATTTGTATAGGTTGCATTTTAACCATTATTACATTTTATTATATTTATTAAATATTATTAAAACTATAAAAAGTGAGATGGTTGTACAACTTAAAGAAATTAGGTTTGCATTGATTTTTTATGTAACTTAAAATGTAAACATGCCATGACATTTACATATTAGTTGTATATATATTAAATGTTAATTTTACATTTTGAACAATTACACATTGAAATTTGTAATTGAAATTTGAAATATTTCTTGAACTCTGAACTTGGTCCTATAACAATTTCTTCTTTTATTTACATGGTTTGAATCTGTTCAATATTCTGAGCACTTTAAGATATCATCTCAACATTTCTTTAAACATATATTTCTTGGAGATTGATGTGTTTGCTGTCTTAAACCAATAATATAACATTTTTACTCACCACATGAACAGTTTTAAACATTTAAAGTATTTTAAAATGCCACGCACAGACCTCGACCCTTGGTACATAAAACCTGACAAGGTTAACAATTGACAAACTGATAGAGAAAAAAAAAATAATCCAGACATCACAAAACAAGTTACCTACCATGACAACAAATTCAACAACAAAAATGTAAATAAAACCATGCAAATGACCAAACAATGCAACCGTATTTTTTTTACACAGTAATGCTTATGGAAATACCCCAAAAAATAACATTAAAACAGTCATCTGAATGTATTTGAATTTCATTCCGTTTTAATTTTACTTACCTCAATTCAAATTCGAATTGCGTCGAAATCCTTTTTGCTACATCACTTCAAATTCAGACCAAATTCAGGAACTGAATTGGCATTCCTCATTAAATTCTGAGTGGTGCACATCCCTGATAATGCTGCACCTATTTTAGACACATGCAAGAGTAATTTATATATATATATATATATATATATATATATATATATATATATATATTATTTTTATTTTATTTCTGCAATGTTCAGTTGGGTTAATTTTAGCTCATCAGTGGAACACAAACATTTCTACATTCTGAGGTATCAACAAAATATTTAGTTAACTAATATTTAGTTTAATTTAGATCATGTCCATATTTTCTAAACAAGACTTATCTTCTTCATACTTTACGTAAGCAGTGAAGATTACGATCAAATCAAGAAAACAGTTTTTATGTGGCTTTTTAAAGAACTGCCACAAAGTCTGTTTCGTTTACTTGGGCACTTGACCAGCAATTTGATCATCTCATTTCTTCCGGGAATTCAGTTGAGGTTTGTCACCAGTCATTTCTTATAGTGAATTGGATATTATAACCACTTCATAACTTGAGGTAAACTATTTCAGTCTAACCCTATCCCCACAGTACAGACCACAACATCTGTCAGAATAAATCAGTTTTAGGAAAGTTCTGCCTATAATGCCGTCACCATCTTATTTAATTATTGGCTGAAACAACAGAAACAAGATGTGACAACAAGTAAATTGGCTCACTTGCCTGGACAACCACCAATGTTTGCTTGATATACTGTCTCAAAGGATTCTCCATTTTCAGCACACTCTGAGGGCCCCAGTAATAAATGAGTGATTAACGTTTATATAATAATGTTTCTATTTTCAATCAGTCCCATTACAGCAATTGCATTTTCCATGTCTATGAGATGGTAATGTTTAGAGGTGTTTCTTCTAAAGAAGTCCCAATTCAGGAAGAGTCACTGGAGATGACCTGTAATACACTAGATTTGTCCTTTGAAGGACAATTTTATTTAAATCAAAACTATGCTGAGTTATGAGAATGTTTAAATGAGAACATAACTGTCTGCCCAGGCACATTGTGGCCCAGGAGAAGAAAACAGGTGCAGTGTGAGTGTGTGTGCTCTGTGCTGACTATTAGATTCAATGAGTGTGTGCTGTCTTTTATATCCTTTTTATAGTACTTTTAGTTTATAGTACTGTCTGTCTCTAAAACAGAGCTGAAATGAATGAGAACTTTGGGCACCTAGAGTCAAATCTCTCAGGGCTGATCTTGGCATGCAATGCATACAAACAGCAAATGGGTGCTCAAAACCTCAGACAGGAATTTTCTTCTCTTGAAAGTAAGTTACT
Organism: Xyrauchen texanus; assembly: GCF_025860055.1. Taxonomy (NCBI): domain Eukaryota; kingdom Metazoa; phylum Chordata; class Actinopteri; order Cypriniformes; family Catostomidae; genus Xyrauchen; species Xyrauchen texanus. Next base: position 17,120,532 of record NC_068318.1, on the reverse strand, counting down.
CTTTAGAAATTAAAAATTAATGGAAGATAAAGCTTATCTGTGGTTCTGGTGAAATTTATTTTTGTGTATTATTTAAAGCAGCTCACCTATTACAGTAACACAAATCCCATGTGCACCATTACCGTTAAACGAATAGTGGTACCTAAAAAAGTGGTCACTCTCATGTTGTTCTGAAATTCTGTATGACTTTTTTGGTCTGTGAAACACAAAAGAGAAATTTTGAACTGGTTTCTCCCATAATAACTTTGAATGGGGACTGGAGATTTCAAGCTTCAAAAAAGTCACAAAAGCACAATAAAAGTATCATACAATTTGTCCATACTACGCATGCTCTATTGTGTGACTTAGAATATATCACACAAGTTTGTGGACGACTTTTATGGTTCTTTTGTGTCATTTTTGAAACTGAAAAGGGCCATGCATCACACTCACTCTGCTTTAGGTGCAAAAAATAATGGAACAAGTGAAGATGAGGACAATTTTCTTAGTAAAAAAATAAATAAATAAATCAGTGTATGGAAAGGAACAATGGTAGTACATCAGCGGAGGCTTATAAATTTACACACTGCATGATTTGTTAGTTTGTCCATTCATTTACTACTGTATTATTGACAAATGTTGGGTAGGTTATCAGAAAGATTATAATGCAATCTTAATTATCTAGACTATTTTATGATATGAAGGAGAGATCAACTGGGTACAAGCCTAATCATTAGATAATAAAAACATATATATGATTATGAAACCAAGTACAATGTTATATTATTTTGATCACTAATCAGCCTCCCTGGAAAATGCCCTTACGTACCGCCACTGAAAAGGAAAATGAGAAATGAGTGAGTGAAAGCCAAAGAGAGAAATAGAGCACCTGCTGGGCTGCGGCTTTCTATTACTCCTTATAAGATTTAAATTTAATAAGGTTAATTAGCCACTATAATTAGTTAAAACACTTTTTTCGTGACAACTTACAGCTGTTAACTTGTAAAAACATCCACATTCGAGGTGCTTTTTTCTTTTCGGTTGTTCCAGTTGCTGCTGGGAATCTCTAATTCACTGACAAAGATAAACAGTCTGCTGTGTTGTGGGAGGCATTATTTTCCTTCATTAGAGGGAGTCGCCATAGACACGAGTGATTATACTTTATAATATTACAGCGCTGGATGCACAAAAATTACCAGTTGTATTTTCTTTGAGTAGAACTTTTACTGGAGGCACTTACTCACAAACTCATACATATAATCCTTTGTTTACAACCCACGTTGTACAACAAAAGTGGGACTTTGGATTAGGTATAACTACATATTTTCATGATCGACTTGGTGGGTTGTCTGAATGACTAGTCATAGTCTTATGGTAGCCTTATATAATTAGGTTGATTTAGAGTCATGTCCACCACAAACCAATCAGACATGTTTCATCGGAATGTTCACACAGAATGTGTTATTTTGAAAAAAGAGCTTGACAGGGCACAACAGAAAAATGCAACACTCATGGATGGTGGATGAAAAAACAATGTAAGACGCAATGCAACTGGCAAAAACGTCTATCTGCATTTGTGCAAGAAATGCAGTACAAATTATAATCAGAATCAGAATCAGCTTTATTGCCAAGTATGCTTACACATACAAGGAATTTGTCTAGGTGACAGGAGCTTCCAGTCAACAACAATACAAACAATACCAAAAACAGCAGCAAGACATTGGTAATTAAAAACAAAAAAGAACACAAAATAAATAATTATACATATACGTACATACACTCACCTTCATACATACCCACATACACACACGTGAGTGCAAATCTAATACAATCTGTTATATAAAGAACAAAAACCTGTATATTATGTACAGAGCAATGTAAGTAATGGCAGAAGTGGATATGTTGGATAATATAAATTAAAATTAAAATTAAACTGTGTATTGCACATAATTATTGCTCAATGGGGCAATTTAATTGTTCATTAGATGGATGGCCTGAGGGAAAAAACTGTTCCTGTGTCTGACGGTTCTGGTGTTCAGAGCTCTGAAGCGTCGGCCAGAAGGCAACAGTTCAAAAAGGTAGTGGGCAGGGTGAGTGGGGTCCAGAGTGATTTTACCAGCCTTTTTCCTCACTCTGGAAGTGTATAGTTCTTGAAGGGGGGGCAGGGGGCAACCAATAATCCTCTCAGCAGACCGAACTGTCCTTTGTAGTCTCCTGATGTCTGATTTCGTAGCTGCACCAAACCAGACAGTTATTGAAGTGCAGAGGACAGACTCAATGACTGCTGAGTAGAACTGTTTCAGCAGCACTGGTGGCAGGTTGAACTTCCTCAGCTGGCGAAGGAAGTACAACCTCTGCTGGGCCTTTTTCACAATGGAGTCGATGTGTATCTCCCACTTCAGGTCCTGTGAGATGGTAGTGCCCAGGAACCTGAATGACTCCACTGCTGCCACAGTGCTGTTTAGAATGGTGAGGGGGGGCAATGTTGGGGTGTTCCTCCTAAAGTCCACAATCATCTCCACTGTTTTGAGCGTGTTCAGCTCCAGGTTGTTTTGACTGCACCAGAAAGCCAGCCGTTCAAACTCCTTTCTATATGCAGACTCATCATCATCTCGGATGAGGCCGATGACAGTGGTGTCGTCTGCTAACTTCAGGAGCCTGACAGAGGGTGGTGCAGTCATTGGTGTACAGGGAGAAGAGAAGTGGGGAGAGCACACATCCCTGGGGGGCACCAGTGCTGATGGTACAGGTGGCGGAAGTGAATTTTCCCTGCCTCACAAGCTGCTGCCTGTCCGTCAGAAAGCTGGTGATCCACTGACAGGTAGAGGTGGGAACAGGGAGTTGGTTTAACTTAGTCCGGAGTATATCTGGTATGATTGTGTTGAAAGCCGAGCTGAAGTCCACAAAAAGGATCCTTACGTATGTCACCGGTCTGTCCAGATGTTTTTATAATGATAGTTTGTGAGTACACCAGCTCTTTTTTGTCTTACTGATGTATGTGTCTCTGTTCAAATGTTAGTTTTGCTGCCTCTACCATAGCTGACAACTAAAGCTTGTAAATGTGCACAATTACCTTGAGGTCAGAACACATTGTATTTTATGTGGCACTCCAAAGTGTGGAACATGGTGTTGGGCTTTGACACTCTCCATGTGTGGGAGAAAATCCTTTTATATACTTCTGGGACCCTTCGAGCAGCCCAGTGTCACGCTGAGTGCATCGCTCAGATTTTTTGACAGTTACTGCAGATATAATTCTTTTACACATTTATTTACTCTATTACTCTTTTTTTTTTTTCTACATCTTTATTGTATTTTGCCTTTGAGTGGTGGTGGCGTAGTGGGCTAAAGCACATAACTGTTAATCAGAAGGTCGCTGGTTCGATCCCCACAGCCACCACCATTGTGTCCTTGAGCAAGGCACTTAACTCCAGGTTGCTCCGGGGGGATTGTCCCTGTAATAAGTGCACTGTAAGTCGCTTTGGATAAAAGCATCTGCCAAATGCGTAAATGTAAATGTTATTTTGGTACTTCACACTTATAATTTTTGTACCATATTAAATAATTACGCCTGAACACATTTTGCAAACGGCTGAACACAAAAATATGACATCTTAATAATCCTTGCGAGCCCAAGAAGGTTAAAATATCGCAATAGGATGTTTTGGTAATCACTGTAATTGACATTTTCACCAACTTAAAACATCCAAAATGGCATTAGATTTCTCATATGGATTTGAGAAACAAACAAATAAAGGGAAAATGTATCTAATGGCCAGTTAGTCCTCAGTCCTCAGTACTCAGGTTCTCAACTGGTTGTGCTTTAGTATACATATTTTACATTGGAACCCCAAGAGTAAACAAAAATGTCCTAAAAATTATTAAAGAAATTTAATAATATTACCATGAACTGCATAGGCCTAACAATATACAACATTACAAACATGGCATAGGCTGAATAGGGAAATGGACAGTTTGGCTTAAAAATAATTATTGAATTCCAAGGGGATGTCAAACAACCTGTCAGTGTTGCCATCTACCTTATTTGGCTAGCTTCTACCAAGTGACCGTGTTTATCTGTGCAAACATAGTTTGACTGGATGCACAAGTCAACAAAAAAATATTTATTCTCTAAATGTTTTGTAATCTCTTTTAAAAGTTGCTTTTGTCAATCTTTTTTTTTAAATGTATTTAGCATTTTATTATTTGCACATATAATAGTTTTTCCATGCTGTCTGTGTCCCTATCAGAACAGATCTGCAACCCTTTTTTGGGTTGTGACCTGTCAGTTCATGGTCGTGATTATTGGATTATTTTAATCACTCTCAAAATTTACTTAAAAACATTAAAGCACTGTAGCCCATGGCACAACTTGGGAAACTTTCCAAAATCTTCTCATATAATGCACCCAACAGAGAGAGATTTAATTAAGCACTCACATATTAACATCGTCCACACACAGTTATAAATTTAATTGGGGTTTAATTGAAAATAATGACACAATGGATGTGAGTTATAGACCACACTCCCAAATACAAAGCCAGTGGGTGTCAATCTGATGCCAGAGTTAATAACATATGCGCCATTTAACGTAATCTTTATATTCCAAAAAAGGCCCAAATAATGAGCTTTAAAGTAGGCTTTACAATGAACAATATCCCCCATTGCAGCAACATAATAAAGCACAAAGATATTTAAGGAAATGTGAAATTTACTCAGTTATTGCGAGGGTGAGATTTGATTGCTTTCAACTTTAACCATTATCCTACGGTGACTGCCGAGCAGCCTTATATGATTACCACACTGCGGGCTGGTTTTCATCTTATGGGATTACAGTGACAAATGTTAGCCTGCAGAGAATGGCAAGGTGGCCACAATACCTTTTGTACTATTCGAACATATAACAAAAAGCCAGCCACTGAGCACAGTACAAATCAATGCGGTTTCACCCCCTCCCATCAAATCATATTGAACTAACAATTGGCGCTTCCAAACCCTCTTCCTACTCTTTTCCATCTCGACGACGTCAGTTTCACCAATGTCAGTTTTCAGTCTTTCCTTTGTTGTACCCTTATCCTCTCTTTGTGACCGTTATCATGTTTGTATATCCGATATAATAGGAAGAAGCTCTGCTATCTTGGGGAATTGACGCTTCAATTGTTACCTCAAGCCTTGTTTATAGGAAGCCTGAATGTGTCAAATGAATTCCTGTCGAAAACAGAAAAGGGGGAAAGAAAGGAGAGGGCCAATTCCTGGTTTTAAAGACTGTTAAGTTGAAACCTGACATTCACTGTTGACAGGAATGTACTCTGATATATAAATTATTGTCTTCAGCCAAACCTGACAAAGTAAAAAGTAAAAAGTACAGAAATTTGCATATACTAAAGCCTTTTATTGAAGTCTCTATTGAAATAGTCCTTTCATATTTTTATACTATTTTCCACCATTTTTTATGTCAGCTCTTCACTCTTCTGTCCTTAATGGGAAAAGCTAGATCATAATAAAAAATAAATATAATGCTATTGCATGTCAGTAACTTTTCTTTGTGATCCTTGTTTTACTCTCTTTAAAGATTATCAATATAATTAATTCATTCATTTTATACATGTATTATAATTATTATTACTATATTTGTTTGTTATATATTTATAATAATTATGCTACATAATAATTATTTTTATTAATAATTCAATTAAGTAATAGCTCCTATTTTTAAATATAAGCTGAAAATCATTTATTAAGTGAATGAATGAACGAATGAATGAATGAATGATGGTAAACGAACATCCATTTTGTTGAATGGAGAACAACCATTCAAGGTCATGGCACATGATATTTGATTACTCTGCAGGATTCTCATTCCCAAAGTCAGCAGAAGATCAGCATTAATGTTGTTTTCATGCTAAAACTGGCATGAAGAAAATCAATAATTATATTTTTTTTAAATCCTTAAATTTTCAAATCTCATCTCTTGCTCACAGGCAATGCTTATAAATCCCCTTTCCCTTGGTCAGCATTGACTGGCTCATTAATACGAATCAGGCTCTTAGGGGACAGACTGCTTTGGAAGTTTTTGCAAGGAATAGCGGACAGCCAACATCTCCGCATTGGGCGAGCACTCTTTGGTGCTCAATGAAATTCATGTAGTCACATTATCTGAATCAAACTCCTTTTGGAATTCAGCATTTATCACATGACCAGTGTGTGTATAAGTGTGTGTGCAACAGCACAAAGTAAGTCGAATATATTTTGTGCATGCCTGTGCTCAGCAGCTCAAAGGGACTGAATGGACTGCGTTTGTGTGCGTGACATTTTGGGCCTCTCCCATGTGTGCATATTAATGACACATGGTATTTCTGAAGCCCAATAAAATATGCCCCTTGATGGCATCGTGCGGATAGTGTGGGCATGGCAGGGGGTTCGGAGGGGAAACGGGTTTCAAAGGCGACCTGCCTCTTGTTTGGTCTGGGAGAACAAGCACAGTGTGATGGGGTGCGTGCCCTGAATAGCAGCAGACATTGCTGTGTCACATTGCGTACACAGCCTGTGAGAGTTTCAACATAGTTTTTTTTTATTATTATTGTTATTATTCAGAAGTACAAGAATAATTTGGATGCCACCTGGAGTCTTTTATTTTTTTGCATTATTTTGAGTTTGCTAGGCACGGTTTTCAGGCATACTGTGCTCTGGGCGGTTGATGATAAATTTGATGGTGAACTCTATTTTAATTTGTAATTTGTTTATCAAAGAATGCACTTTTAGAGCATCTTTGAGGTTTTGCAATATTAAGTTATGGTTTGCTTACATTTTTTGCAATATAGCCCCGCTGTCCCATAAACTGATGGATGGATGGAAGGATTTGCTCTCGTATATGTGATTTGGATGGATGGATGGATGGATGGATGGATGGATGGATGGATGGATGGATGAATAGAAGGATGGATAGCTGGATAGATGAGAGGGAAATAGAGAGAGTGAAATCTACTGTATGTTGCGTCTCTGATCATTGCCACCTGTAAATGAAAGGATACTTAGTAGCAGCTGTACTTGAAGGATAGAAACACACACACACACACACACACACACACACACACACACACACACACACACACACACACAAACAGTAAACTAACAAACAGCAGAGCAAACCATTCATCTCCCTAATTCTTCTCTCCATTTATTGATGCCTTTACTTTTGACTCATCCTATACTGTAAATTATTTTTGTTGTTTCAACTTTATACCCTTATGTCCGGGGCGGGGCATGCAAATTATGCCTGCCAATTTCACATTGGCCTTTTCTCAAGTTCAGATGTATGCGAGGCCCCCAAGGAAGACCCCTTGTGTCACTTCATTCTACACAACATCGAGTGAGTGACAGAAGGGGAACCTCATTTGGAGCTGATCGCCTCACATGTCCATGTGCATCTCTTAAGCAATGTTAACACAGTTAGTGTTTGGGATTCACAAATGTATTTACTCACAGGTGACTCTCAAATTTTCCTGTCCATACAGCAGCTCAAACTTGATCACACAGGAAATCGACATGTTGCTTTCCAAATTTTCATGTATACCCTGAAATCCATCCAGTATTGCCGAATTACTGACAAATGGCATGCTCCATCAGACATTTTTACATCAATTCATATATGAACATATTTTCTACTAGTGCTTCTGAGAGTGCATTGTCAATGCAACCTCCAAGACAGGGGACCCATGGGAACCAGGAAGTAATCATGTTCACATGATTTAGGTTTAGGCTTAGTATTGGGGTTTGGGTAGGGGGTAGATTTAAAATATATATATATATATATATATATATATATATATATATATATATATATATATATATATGTATGTATGTATATGTGTGTGTGTGTGTGTGCAATGTCTTAGTGATAGTAAAGTTTCATTTGGGAACAAATAGGTCTCATTCACCTCCATAAATTATTTAATTTTGATGTCCCATCATTTCGAAGCAAAGACTGCCTTTTCATGCTTGTAAAGACTGATTAACCCAGCGGTTCTCAAAGTGTGGGGCGACGCCCCACTGGTGGGGAATAGAGACGTGACAGGTGGGGCACGCCAAACGGGGGGAAATTTTCCTTTTTATGCATTTCTGTCTTTATTCGTTCATGGCGAGTCCGCATCGTCAACTTCATCTTTGCAGTGACACATAAAACACCAGTTTATTAATAAACAATTAAATGTCTCCTTGCTATTTTTGTTTCACATTCATAATCATTACTTTTGCCGGTTCTTTGTGGCAAGCTTTATGCGTGCGGTCGTGCGCTTGAGTGCGGCTATATAACGCTCAGTATCCTGTATAGCCTACTTAAGTTATTAAATCAATATAAAGCGATTTGTCCACTAATGGCTTAAATGAACAACTACTAGTCGACTAGAAAAAAACTTTAGTCGGAGGCAGCCCTTATTTCACATATTTTTGAACCAGCAGGCCATTCTGGGTTGAGCGCGCGACCCTGAGCGGAATGAGCGAGCAGAGCGGAATATTCAGAAATGCGCGCTCCGCTCACATGCTCTGATCGGAACAAAGGAATATTAGAATAATGAATCATTAGTTTATCTTATAGCTACACTGCCCATAATTTTAATCCAATTTCAAACACAGTATGTTATGTCTATTTAAAAATATATATATATTTCACGTTTTTAAGTACAAAATGATGTTAGTCCTTTGCCACATCATATCTCTGTGAGATGGGCTTTTCAGCTGTTGCTTCACTGAAAACTAAGTACAGATCTCAACTGAACATTGAGCATGACTTGAGAGTGGCAGTATCAAGCCTGCAACCCTGCTTTGAGAAACTGTGCAATGCAAAACAAGCTCATTGCAGCCACTAATGCAGGGAAAATGAATTCTTTAAATACTTTCTTGCCAAATGGATTTCTCTTTTTTTCTTTTTTTAACAGATTGCAAAGTAGCACTTGTATTTCTTTTCTAAATTTTTTTTATCTCGATACAAATGTTGACATAGCTGCACTTTTATTTTCTCTATTTTTGAATTTCATGCAAGTTATGACAGCTGCACTTTTATTTTCTTTATTTTTGAACTTGCTGTTATTTCATGTAAATAGTTAGTTTGGATTTAGATACAACTTGTTACTGATACTACTTGTTACTTGTTACTACTGTTCAATAAATTGGAACATTTTAAGCTTGTTGCATATTTCATTAGCATTGTGTTGGGGCGATGGGGGCAGATGGGGCTTGAAAATTCCCCCTTGTCCAAAGTGGGGAATGACCGAAAAAGTTTGAGAACCACTGGATTAACCTGACTAATTAATCCTGACATATGAAATAATTGTCAGAAAATACTTGTTTTATTTTTTATTTTTACATTAAACTATTTTTAGTACCATTAGACAAAATATACAAAATCATAAAAAAAAATTTGTAAAAAAAAAATCTAGTATTATGTATCACATATGAGATTCTAGGCTTCAAATGTCACTATCCTCCAGAGGCCCAGCAATTAATTTTTGTGTAGGACACTTTATATATATATATTTTTTTTATTATATAAAGAATTAGCCCATACATGCTACAATGGTAAATCTTGGGGTAATATCAGAGGACTCCCTGGGCTTTTCAGAGATACCAAATGTTTGAGAGTTTGGCCATGACAGCTTCCTCTCCTTGGTCTATAAATATGGATTGAAATGTATCACAGTTCAATTCACCACATCAAATACAATATGAATAAAATACCAAACACTATAATGACTTTTTTTGCTGGGTCTCAGTAACTTACGGTAAGATGACTTAATAATAGCTTGTAATGTAAAATAATGAGATCTTAAAAATGACAGAGCAGACTGCATGTATGAAAAGTCACAGAAATATTAGTTCACACTTTACACATATCTTTAAAAAAGTATTTGACAGAATTTTTAAAGCTCTGTGTTTTTTATTTTTAGTTGGCATGAATGGAATATAATGGTGATTATAATGGTGGAGTCTATGCCCCTGTAAGTAACAATATAATAATTACTGTCACTTTTACTTTAATTAAAATAAGCTGTCATTTATCCCAACATAAGATTCATTTTTTGCAAAGACAGCCACCATTTTAAATAGATCGATATAAACATTGAAACCGCTTTTTTCACAAATAACCACTAGATGGTGCCATAAACATGTGAATTTTACATACCATACTTTTTTGCTTTTCAGCTTAAACCAAGAGTGAGACATGAATTTATGAATGTATGACTGAATATCATACAGTTAAAATTACATGAATTGCGAAATTCAATGTTGTGCTTTGTGCACAGTATATGATATTTAGGCTTGTCTTGAACTTTTTCTGTCTTGGAAAATCTCAAGCCCAGAATTTGACAAAATAAAGGAAAAATCAGACCTTTCATTTGTGGTGAAAATGATAATGGTGTTTAAACTCTATTTTTAAAGTGTCTTCATACATTAATCAAAATCACCACCACAACCCAGTAAAGACACAAGCGATAACTTTCTCACACAGACAAACTTTTGTTCCGGAACTTAACACGGTCAAACATGGAAATATTTAGCTTAGAAAAGTAACTAGCTAATGGTGCTACACTTCTTCCTCTTTGGGTGAGAGAGAAAAACAATTACACATAATTCAGCAGCCAATAAGAACAGAGTCTATATATCAGAGACAGGCCACTCCTTTATAACTCAATGGGAGAAATTGGAATGCCCAACCAATAAACACTAGATAGGAAGTCCCACCTTACACCTTACTTTACCTTTTAGATACAGACATCGCCTGTCAATCATTTCGATAGCATTAGCTATACAAACTAGGAAAATATATTTTTTTGCGTAATCTGAGGTAAAGAAGCACAATTTAATTTTAATTGATCAATTGTCACACATTATACATGGTGAAATTATTTATTTTTCTGGGGTCAGAGTGCAGGGTCAGCCATGATACAGCACCCCTGGAGCAGATAGGTTCAAGGGCCTTGCTCAACCGTTTTTTTAGATTTTGGTGTTCCCCCATTCAAGTAGATAGGAGCTGCACTACCATTACTGGAAATAGTCTCCCGGGAGCATTCCAAAGATGGTCGCCAGTGGACTGACTTGCTAGAAAGACTTTGATAATTAGTTACAGTTAGAATGTGAGACTATTTCATTCATCTCAAAAAAATGCCTTTTTCCTCTTCAAACCACACATTATGCGCAATCACTCGTACATTTTCAGGTGGAAAGTGGTGACTACGGATGCTTCCAACACAGGTAGGGGGGCGGTGTGCGATGGGCGTCCGACTTTCGGCACCTGGACAGGTCTGAGGGGGGCGTGGCATATCAGCCGCCTAGAGCTATCGGCTGTAATTCTAGCTTTGAAGGCTTTTCAGAATTAGCTAACTGTCATGTCCTGGTTTGTATAATTTTTTTTGACAACATGACAGTTGTGGCATATATAAACCGCCCAGGTGGAATTCATTCACCGCCACTGTTGAGACTGATGCGGCACCTCCTCCTATGGAGCAAGCATAATCTCCTCTCCATGAGAGTGACATATGTCCCAGGCCATCAGAATTACAGCGCGGACCTACTGTCACGCCAAGGGGTTAAATCTGGGCAAATGGAGACTTCATCCTCAAACGGTGTTGAGGATTTGGTAAATATTCGGCAATCTGAAATTGATCAATTTGCCTCAGTGGAGAATACTCACTGTCCCCTTTGGTATTCAAAGTCCCAAGCCCCATTTGGACCGGATGCAATGGCAGACAAATGGCCAGCGAATCAAAAGTATGCATTTCCTCCGATATGCCTGATCCACTCTGTCATATGCAAAATCCGAGAAGACAAGGAAACGGTGCTATTAGTTGGCCCAACCAGCCATGTAAATGGAAATGATGGAGATGCTGTGCAGCGCACCATGGGAAATACCACTGAGGAGGGATCTCCTCTCTCAGATGCAGGGCACAATCCGGCATCCCCAGCCCCAGCGGTGGAACCTGCATGTGTGGCCCCTGAATGGAGTGCACTACACTCGCCAGAACTGACACGTTCTGAACACCATTTTACATGCCAGAGCACCGTCCACAAGATGCCTCTATGCACTGAAATGGAAGGTTTTCACTTATTGGTGTCTCTCACATAGCAAGGACCCAGTAAACTGCCCTATACATGAAATTCTAATATTTCTCCAAGACCGATTAGACACAGGACTCACCCCGTCAATGCTCAAAGTGTATGTGGGAACTATATCTGCGTATCACGCACATGAAACCGGTGCCTCTATAGACAAGCATGAATGAAACATGAAGTTCCTTAAAGGAGCAAGACGATTAAACCCACCGGCTAAATGCCGGCTAAACGCAGGAAATTATGTCTTTGCACCTGCTTTTATAGCGGTCATTTTCACGCCAAAACAGGCAGGACTCAAACACCATAGCCAATATTAAAATACTGGCATTATTATAGAGAGGTTTCAAATAGGTCGTGTGTGAAGGCACTCCCCATATGCGTTACTATCCAATGTCTAATTCCCATGGTCTCAGGGAACGTGAGAAAGTATGCACACAAAAGTTTTACAAACAAATACCTGTGTACGCATATGAATGCGACCCTGTGTGGCAATGTAAGTCTATTTAACACTCTAAAACAGGACTGACAACCATATTCTGCTGTTTTGTGAATGTAGCTTTAGATCTTTAATTCTTTATTTCAGTCCATCACTCCCCTCAGATTCATCCACACGTCCCAGCAGAAATGGCATTAATTGCTTCAGTGTACAAAGTAATTATCTCAGGTAATTAAGAGCCTGTATAGAATAAGAACAGGAGGACTGTTATCATTCCCAGGAGTGAATGAGAGTGGAATTCTGTTCTTAAATGTATATTAATTGAAAGGGATGGGACTTGTGCTCTATAAAAATCCTGGGCAACGAGACATGCAGGGACTTTGGGGTTTTAAAGTCATGGCCACTGTAATTGTGTGTTTGAAGCTTTTCATGTTACAACTGTGTGTGTGGGGTTCATAACAATCTGTAATCACAGGAGAATTTCGGGAATGTAATTGAAAGTCAGCAAAGCAATCCTCACGCCTATGCAAAATGTAAAAATCCAAGGCCCAATATTGGTTTTGATCAATATCTTAATTTCTTCATTATTAATTTTTTTATTGTTTGAACGGTTTATAAATTTGACCTATCCATTAAATATATTCAAACCTGTAACTAAGTGCTCTTTCTTTTATAAAGTCATTTTTATAAAAATACTAAAAGAATATTCAGACAAAGTGAACACAACAGAGAATGTTCATATGACCTCATGAAGTAATTACTTTAAAGTTATGACACATACGATCATGCATGCAATGGCTACAGCTTGACAAGGCAGTTGCAATCTGTTGATCTCTCTTGCACTTACAGCCTGAATGTGATGCAATCACACTACAAACGACAGATCAAACAACAATCTGGCAAGTGCATTTTGCCAACAAAATGGCTGTTCTGGATTAGAGCACACAAATAACACAGGAGATTCATAATTAATGAACACCTCAGTGCTGAAGCATGAAGTATTTACAGGTAAAACTTTAAACTAACATGGAGTAAAATTAGTGTATCCATGAATGTGACAGAGATATAACATTAGAGAGATTTTGATTGATTTGATTCATAGCTCAGGCTGAGAAGTGAACAATCTTAGAAAGTGAGCTTTTATCCTACTGTACACTGAAGGTCATAACCAGAGTTGCCAGGTTTGTGTGAAAAACAAACAAACAAGCCAACTTTCAAAAATATCCCAAAAACACCCAGTAACCAATAAAACCAGCCCAATACCAAAACTCAAAGTATGCCACAGATTTCAGAGTTGTTATTATGCATTTTCTGTCTGTCTTTCTTTTTTCATTTGTAGGCCTATTGTGTAATGTAAGCAGTAAAACAATAATAATAATAATGATAATAATAATAAAATAAAAATAATAAAAGTAATGTTCACAACCACTGAAACAATTGAGCCTGATAAAGCCATATCAGCATTTAAAGTTGCATTCTATTTTTAGTCTGATCTAACATTTAGCAAAATTATATCAAGTGGCTGCTTATACATATGGCAGCTGTTCCAGGGTGAAATGTCCACTGAGTGATGCTTAAAGCTAATAACATTTTCATCAAAACAGGTGAGGTTTTTAAGGTTAATGCCTTAAGTTTAAAATCAACAAAACCAACCTCCCTATCCTAAATCTAAATGTAACCATTAGTGTCAGAAAAGGCAAATGTGAGATTAAAAAAATGGCTAAGTTACTAGTGTAACCCCCGTTACCTGATGGAGGGAACAAGACATTGTGTCGATTGTAGTGACACAAGGGGCTTCTTTCGGGAGCCTTGGATACCTCTGAATATGAAAAAGGCCAATGCCAAATCGGCGAACATAATTTGCATGTCCCGCCCCCGGACAGACGGGTATAAAAGGCGGGTATCGTGCATCCGGGGTTCGTGCATCTGTTCAGTCAGGTTCTGCACTGAGGAGCCGAGAATAAGGTTCGGCCATTACAGCGGCTTGGTACAGTGTTGTGGCAAGGAGGACACAACGTCTATTTCCCTCCATCAGGGAATGGGGGTTACACTAGTAACCTAGAGATTCCCCTTCTGTCACTCACTGGACGTTGTGTGGATTGTAGTGACACATGGGGTCCCTATTCAATAGCGCCACCTATACTGAACCGTGTTACATGATCTGCTGATGCTGGTGCTGCAAGCTGTAGCGTACCAAATGAGCATGAGCATCAGACTGCACGTAACCCTCCCCGACGCCCCACTAAGACATCATACTGTTTTTATTAGGTTCCCAGCATGCAGAGACCACATCCTGCCCAGGCTGGGGGGAGGTGTAAAATGTGGCAAATACGTCACATGGGTTGTCAGGCCACATGTGGAAGTGACACAGTGGGGGGTGGGGGTGGGGGGGGGGGGCAGAGGGACTGCCCAAGGGAGATGCAGGTCTGCCGGCAGGGGGACCGTACCATGGAAAAACACACAGGGGGATTAATCCATGATGGCCAAACCATGTGGAGCACCTATTCCAGTACAGAGTATTTAGTACCCGTAGTGGGTCTGAATCCTCTGCTGAATTCACGGACTAGAGGGCTAGGGAGGAAAGACATCCAGGGAGCGTGAGTTTAGTGGAATCAGGGTGTGAAGTGGAAACAGAGGTGTGTCCAGGGGTTGAATAACTGATGGCAGAGGGGGGCGAAGATCACACGATACATGCCGTGGTGCAATGCCCATCTCGCAACTCAAGTCTGAAGCCAGTGCTGGAGCGGACTAATATAAATCAACCCTAGTGCCATGACCATGGGGTTATTATTTCTTTGTTTTTTATTGTATACGTCCCCATCAACTGCTTTTTTCTTATTTTATTAAACAGCCATCAGAGTAAACCCCCAGAAGTGTCCTGTGTGGTTACACTTTGAATACTTTGCAAAGTAACCACACAACACATTTTAACTGAGGCAAACAGGCTTTATGGGCTTGCTTGAATAATATACTGTAAATGCATTCAAAACCATGCTGCTTTTACTTCTTATGTAGGCCTTTTACTCCTAGTTTCATTATTTGTGCTGACACAGTCTGTTACCTAAAAACATTGTATTGTAATCATAACCACAGTAAGCATGTCTGTATCCATCAAAAATAGTATACACCTTACCTGTTTTGAAGAATAGCTGCTGTTTGATCAAAAATCCTTACATTAAAATCAAATTTGTGTGATATTTTAAGCCCTCAGACCACTGAACAAAAATTAACCTACAGCTACAATTTAAAAGTGGCACAGTTTTGTGGAAAATACAAAGACTTGGCAACAATGGTCATAATGATCCATTCATCCTTAAGTAAATGGGACAAAAGGAAACATTTATAAATCAAACATATATAACAAAAATACTTGAGTCACCTTTGTCCATCATTGAAAAACAGAAGTTTAAGCCAGAATGACGATGCTACATTCTGTTTTTTTTTTTATGGTTTAAAAGCACTGAACTTTAGTGGAAACACTTTTTACTCCCTTGACAGGTCACAGAATTTGCCCAATAAACTGTTTCACAATAGGGCTATCCCAAGCTCCACTACAGCAGAACTAAAAGCACACACATTAGAGCGCAAATACACTCTACTCAAAGCCTGTCCTAACCAAAGCTCCAACACCTCTTGGGAAACCACTGTGATGCACTGACTCCTGGTATGACATTGACTCTATAATAGGTGTTTATCCACTCAGTGCTGTCTTAAGCCAAAACAAAAGCCTCATAAGCATTCGATTAACTGTAATTATTTTCTGTACCCCTGAGATATCTAGCTGACGAGGCCTTGGCACATATGACCGTGGGGCATAGGGCTTGTTAAATGCAGGGCACTGCAATGACTTTCAATTGACAATGTTTAGCCAGGCCTGTTCGACCACCGGAAAAGTTCACCTTAAAATTATTTATTTTTTTGTCACTATTTTCTCACTCTCATATCGTTCCAAACTTCTACGTTGTTATTTTCTTTTTTTTTTTCATCGAACACTAAAGGAGATATTTAAAATAAAATAATCTTTACATAGTTTTGCCATAAAACAGTCATTAATTGTGACAACAAAGCTACAAAAAGTATAAGAAACACACACACCATAAAAGTATGTTAAAAATAGATATATTCCAAGTTCTGAAGCAAAATAATTGATTTGTGTGAGGAACAGCTTGAAACTTTGATACTATAGTGTCAACAGTCCTGATCATACTATTACCAAAATATATGTGGATGCATACATCTAAATGGAGTGACTAGTAGCTAATAGTTGATGATAAATGGTGCTATAAATTTACTAAACAATAACCCAATATCGTTCGGAAGAATATGCAGAGTAGCAGGTGCTACATTTAAAATGATTGTCGATCTCTATCTTGATTGCTTGTTTTGAAAGATACATTGCTCCATGGAACCATTACCATTACCAGAATCATTATGGTGTGGCCCAGTGGTTGGTCAGGAAAACTGTGGATAAAAATCATTAGATGATGTACATTCAAATATAAAATAATTTTATTCAAAATTGCATGACATTTCTAACTATTTATTCTACTAAATGTGTGTTAACTAATCATGTGTTAATTAAGATTATTTGTATATAGTAATGCTTATAATAATTCTTATAAACATAATATGTATTATTCAAATATATATTTTACATTTAAATTTTTATTATTACATTTTATTACTTAATTAGGGTATATTTTGCCTGATGAGCCATGATTGATGAGCTCACCAAAGCTGGTGATTCCACATTTTTAACTGGGTCAAGGCGGCTATTCTACTACAGAGAGAAAACACAGAGACAGTGAGAAATGATGGGGGTAGAATAGAAATTCAAATTCTAAAAAGTTTTTTTTTAGGGGCAGTTTTTAGTGTGGGGATAAGAGTTTGTTAATGGAAATTTAATTAGGTTTATACTGTATAAAATAAATGGAAGTCTATGGTATGTCCTCATCTAGATAGCTAAGTTAACAGCCGCGTGTGTATGTGCGTGTCTGTGTGCATATGTGCATGTTTCTTTGTAAAAGGGGAAGAGACGTATCTAGTAAGGGAGCAGGCCATGCGAGCCGCTGCCTTTCTCTCCACAGAGTATTTAGTTATTCGGCTGGGGCCATTGAACGCTCAAGGTGTTCTTTTCCTTTCCTATTCTTTCAGGGGGAAAAGACCCTACGGAGACCACATCCTGCCCGAAGGGGAGGTAACATGTGGCAATACTTCGCATGGGCTCACCAGCCGCACATGGAAGAGGTGCGGTGGTAGGTCCTGCCTCGAAGGGGAGGAGCTCTACAAACACAGCGACCGAGGGCAGAGAGAGCTCTGCTCAATGGAGGCGTGGCACATGTGAAGCACCTACCTAAGTACAGGGAATATTTGAAAACATACAGGGTCCGGCTGCGATTCCTCTGCTGAATTTGTGAGCCACAGGGTTAAGGAGGAAGGACATCCAGGATTCACATGTCCGTGAACTTGTATGGGAGAAGAGCACTTCTTCTCCTCACAGAGGGGAATGGCGCTGTACACAAGCGATACACCTAGCCAACTGTCCCGTAATCATAAACTTACCTGTTCATACCTGAAAAAACACGGGACAAAACCGATTCAACCCGAAGATTATAATATCTCGCAAAGGTATTGGGAGTTGCCCAGCCCGCAGTCTCCTAGAGAGGTGCCATTGGCCAGTGCCCACGAGGATGCTGCACTCCTTGTAGAATGTGCTCTTATTCCCAAAGGGGTGGGCATGGCCTGGGCCTGGTATGCCGAAGCGATGGCATCCATGATCCAGTGGGCAAGCCTCTGTTTGAAGACAGTGTTCCCTTTCCGCTGTCAGCCAAATCAGACAAAGAGCTGCTCAGAGCGCCTAAAGCTCTGCGTGCAGTCCAAGTAGATGAGTAAAGCACGCACCGGACATAGCAATGACAAGGCTGGGTCTGCTTCCTCCCGGGGAAGAACAGGGGGCTTGAACAGGGCTCTCCAAAGGTCAAGCCGTGCTTTCCAAGAGACTTAACATCCACTGCGTTGTGGTGTGCTGCTAAAGCAACTGCGTACACCTTCAAGGTGGAGGGGGACAGCTGCTCCTCCAACTTCTCCTGCAGGAAGGAAAGCACTGATCTGACTGTGCATCTCTGGGGGTCTTCGCATCAGGAAGAACACCAACTCGTGAACACACACCACTTCAGGGCATACAGCTGCCTTGTGGTGGGAGCCCTGGCCTGAGTGATCATGTTTACCACCGCGGGTGGTAGACCACTTAAGTTCTGTCCAGGTACCAGACATGGAGGTTCCAGAGGTCTGGGCGTGGGTGCCAGATGGTGCCCCATCCCTGAGAGAGGAGGTCCTCCCTCAGGGAAATTTGCCAGGGAGGCACTGTCACGAGGAGCATGAGGTCCGAGAAAAAAGTCTGGGTGGGCCAGTATGCTGCCACGAGGGTGACTTGTTCCTCTCCTCTCCTCTCCCTGACCTTGCACAGGGTCTCACTGGGGGGAACGCGTGTTTGCGTAGCCCTAAAGAGGAGGAGATGGCAGACGAAAATGTAAGCCAGTACATTATTGTCCATCCAGATCAACACGTGCTTGTCCTAGATCAACTGCAATAACCTCCACAGAGCGAGCAATACACAGCACCCCAGCCTAATTTGGAGGCCTCTGTCGTAAGCACGAAGTGCCTGGACACTTGCTGTAGGGGGACTCCTGCCCGCAGAAATGCAAGGTCTGTCCAAGTGCTGAACAAGTGGCGGCAGACCTGCGAGATGGCCACGTGATGTGTGCCGCAGCGCCATGCCCATCATTCGCCAGGTGAAAAAGGCGTGGCCATGTGCGGTGCCCCGATCTCAGGAACCAATCTTCGAGCCGCGAGTGCTAAGGTGCGGTTGGAGGGTTCCACTCTAGCCTGACACTCACAGCAGCCCGGGCAAGCATCTCAAGGTCAGCTCCTTGATGGCCTCATACTGGGCGGGCACACACGAGGGCGCTAGCCCTAGTCGTGTCCTCACTGTTCGGCATCACCAAGGTGCTCTCCTATGCAGCAATCGACAGATCATCTATCTCGCGAGCTCCTTAAGAGATCTTAGGCTTGCACTGAGCCGAGCTGCCTGTCTCATCCCAAAACTGGACCGAACCCATTGGAGACCCCAAATCACCTCCAACGTCAACTGGTCCGGTCTCGTACCTGTAGGTAGAAGGTTTGGTGAGGGGGCGGCTGAAGTGGCTTTCCCCCGGAAGAAAGAAAGCCGGATAGGCAACATTGCCATGGTCATGTCACGCATGGTCACGCAATGAGAACATCCACGAACGTTTCCTCAAAGTGATTATGACACGTGAGGCTGTCTGCTGAATCAACCGCTCGGCTCCGAAGAAACAATCTGAATGAGTGGTTGTGAGCTAGCTCCTTTTATACCCTTATGTCTAGGGGAGTGGCATGCAAATTCAACTCACCAATTCTCATTGGCCTTTTGTCAAAGATATGAGGTTTTTGGGGCTCCCAAGAGTGAACCCTTGTGTCAGTACATCGACACAATGTCAGATAGGGAACAGATAAGGAACTAAAGTACCAGATCTGCCTTTATGGCATGAAACCTTTTTAAAAAAGTTAGTAGTTTAAAGGAGTTTAAGCACAGTTTATCTAAATCTGTTAATCACATTGACAGCATGAAAACAATGACTGAAACTACAATCTGCTTCCTAAAATAAGAGGTCTCCTAAAAGGGATAGTTAACCCAAAAATAAAAACCCTGCCATCATTTACTCACCCTCATGCTGTTCCAAACCATATGAATGTTCAGTCACCATTCACTTTCATTGTATGTTAAAAAAAATAAAAATAGATGCAATGAAAGTGAATGGTGACTAAGGTTAACATTCTGCCAAACATTTCATTTTGTGTCATATGTGTTTAGGTCCTTGGGTGAACTGTCCTTAAAGATTTCACACTATTCTTAAACGAGTGCATGGCACTCGTTTCCTTTTCTCTGACACAGATGGAGGGGAATGAAGATATAAATGATTACATGACAAACGACAGCGTTACTATGGCAATACTTTCCCCCCTGTGGTTAAACATAGAGTTTTTCAGTCACTCACACATGCAAGGGGAGAGAGCAAAGAAAGAGAGAGAGAGATGGTGGGGGTTGGGAGTAAATTTTTGCCACCCGCAGGAGTAGCACGCTCTTCAGAAAATCAGTTAAAGATCATAATGAGACACAAACTGACGCTCTCCTCCACTGTAGGTGTTGAATTGGAGCCAAAATCAGAGAGTAAACATCAGAGAGTAAATAGAAGGCACTCTGATGCTGTTTAAATTAGCTACACATATACTATATGTTTTATATAACTATTGTAGATCATGTATCCCTTGATAATATAATATGCACAGCAAAGAAAATAGCAACTTTGACCAACTAAGCTGATTCAGTTACTTACTAGTTTAAAGATCATTATGTAAGAAAAATGTCATACTGGTTTTGGTTGATCTCCCATGGAGGTTATTCTGGTCTACCTGAAAATAAACAATGCTAGAAAAGAAAAAAGACTAATGAGCATTTTTTTATATCTTAATGTTTGTTTCTGAAGTAACAATGATATATGGATGATAATGGGACACTTTTGCTTTCCTGCCTCTCAGATTTTGCTCTAGAGAAAATAGACCCAATGAGATACCACAAAATTCACTCAGATTTGCCAAGTTTACAAAGTCTGTAATCAAAAGTCACAGATTTCAATATCCCCTCAAACATCTCTCATTCAATTCTTCTAATACCAACTTACCTGAGGGAGTCTATATTAATTTTGTTACTCTATACACTCTGTACATGAACAATTTACTTATTTGTGTCTCAGTTGTCTATTTTTATTTCTTTATTTAGAATTGTATCTAAATAAATCTTTTATCTGAGAAAAGTTGATACATCAATGAAACAAACAAACATAAATTCCAGAAAAAAGTGAATCTTGAATATAAATGTATTTTCTTGCTCGATTGGCTGTAAATGTACTTCACCCTGTTTCAAGCATAAACCACAAAATTTAGACAACACGAGATCAAAAAAATAAATCTGTAGCAATGTACCTGAAAGTAAATGTGCACTTGGTATCAAGTTTATAATATCATTTGGTTGGAATTCAAATCTCAAGGAAGTCAAATGGGCATGAATGTGCAGTCGTTAATATCAGCCTTCAGGCTAACTCACCTCTGAACATCTTTCCGGGGACTGGAAAGGCTGCAAAGATTTATTTAATTTAACCTTCCCGAAGTGAAAGGACACCAGCAGCACGTGCTAAATGTGCATGACAGGCAGCCGGCTCCGTCTCCTCATGCACACGCATGTGACACACTTCTCCCATATAATGGATTGTGTCAAGAATGAATGATAATTCTGGCATCTCATTATATTAAAATTATCAGAATATGTCTTTCTGCCAGGGATGACCTTCTAGCCTGCGGCTTTCCATAGCTGCTATTTGTCACTTAATTAGCTACAGGACATTCTGGTCCCACAGGCTGGTCAAAACTGCAGCTCTGGTATCTGTCTCACCATTTTGATAGCCACGGGGAAGGCACGCATAAGGCCACAGGTATGCTGCTCAGTCAACAAGTTTGATTGTGTTGCCTGAAGCAACGAGAGAGCAGCAAACATAAGTCACTTCAGTTCCAAGAGAAATATTGAAAGTAATGCGCATGAATTCACACATTGCATTTAAGCTGAGATACAGTATGGCTATGTTAGACCTGGGTATACATTCCTTGTGAGATTTTTTCATGGTTTGTTGTGTGTTAAGGTTTAGTGAGCTTAATGTAAACAGGATCATAGGGCAACAACCAAGAGATCACACTGCACATCACAGGAAGGGACAGACTGTATTTGATATTTGACAGGTGAAATTGCCTGCGGTGTGGTAAAACAGCAGTGTTGCTTTTATGAGGAAGTTAACCCTTTTCTACCAAAATGTTGCAAGTGCCAGTGCTTCCAGTGAAGACAGCCTCATTGATTATGAGGGTGATCTAATTTTACATCGTAACAGAATTATCCTGCTTTCCACTTCAGAAGTGAAAAATACAAGATTGTCAAGTTCAGTTGCTTTGCTGTGAGATGACAGTAGGTAGCATGGAGGATGCAGGTACATTGTTGCATATTTCTTGGGGAACTCTTATTATGACACTGTAATACTTGTTAGTCTGACGATAATGGAATTTTGGTAAAATACATTATATTTTCTCTTTGTAAAAATTTACAATATGCCATAAATGGTGACGGATATAAATAAATGTCTATGACCAAAATGGCAAATTCTATCAAGCTGCATTTAGAAAAAAAGATTAAAAAAACTATCATTCACTACAGACACCGTATTCTCCTCCACCATGTTTAAAGTTTATGTCTCCTCCCAATTTAGAAACTCTGCTTTCAAAATTGTTTCTGAGTTTCTTAGTCACAATTACAACTTGAGGGGGCATTCATGTACAGCTTCTGAATATGAAACTCATATTTATGATAATTACGATAAAGATGGCTTCATTATGCTTATTTCTGGAGGGTCCTATGCCAGCCTAACAACTACCATTGAGTTGATTGTGGATGTCAACTGATAGCTCTCTCCAGGTATATTATAACTCCTTGGTAGTAATTTTATACAGGAACATGTACCCAAGATGTGAGGTCAGCTGAATGTCCTAGAGAAGCATTATGTGATTATTACATCTTTAATTAAAGACATTAATCCACATGTACTCCTCAGATCATTCACTATACAGCCTATCACACTTTACTGATCCAAAAACTTTCAGAGCAGATTTTGCTCAGCACTCTGCAGCATTTATGCTTTAAAAACACATTTTCTCTCTTTCAGTCTTTTTTTAATCCTGGCTGGAATTTCGGATGTGGCCATATTAGGAGCCTTGTTTCAGTCTTGTCTATATAATGGAGCCCCATGTAAAGGTGTTTTAAAGTACTGATTTTGTGCTGCAGAGCTGTTTAACAACTGCAGTTTCAACGCAATAATCCAATGATCTACCCCTTGCTGTTGTGCTTTCTCTCGCAGTCTCTCTCATACTATTTATATCCTTCTCACTCTCCATTTTGTAGTATTTAAGGACATACCACTGGGAATTCTTAAAAGAGACTTCACTGGGAACCAGATAATGAACAAAAATGAGCAAAAAACAGTGTGGAAAACGGTCATCTTTAAAAGAAATTATGAAATCACTTGACAGGCACAGTTTTCTTACCTGTGTTAATGTATATCCTATAAAAACAGGAAGTTGGGCCTTTTGTTTATTCCATATCCATGAACCTGATTTGCTATTGCTAATTAGAAGTAGGTGGTATTGGGGACAGGGATAGTCTCATTCTAGAGAGTTTCTGATCGGACCATAATGTCAGGTGTACTGAAATAACTGAAAAGGGTTTGACACAATCAGTGCCTGATAAAATACATAAGTTTAGCTTACAGTATGTGTGTTTCAACATGTGTTTGATAGCCATTGCATCTCATAAAAGTTATGAGTCCCATTTTATCATTTGTTTTATCATCTCTTTAAAGAATGAATCAAAAATACAACACCAAAACATAACAGAATATATTATATATAACTTCTTTGAAAATGCTATGACAATTATAAACCATCTGGGCATTTTGTGGATCCATTTATGATGCGATGTAAATGTATATGTGCAAAAACAAATATTATTTTGTGTCTTGGTTAATGACTAAAATACTGTGAGGCTTTGCTTATTAAATGCTAAAATGTATATTTGCACATAGAAATGCATGGTTGCACCTTGTAATTCAAGAATTGTTAATTAATTCAGTCCTACATCAAAGCTCTATTACCCCGGAAAGCAAAGCTAAGCAAAGCATTAAATCTAATGTTAAGCATCCATAAAAAAACAGCCTTACATGTGTTGATTCATAGAGGCTTCAGCGTGACCTAAAAGGAATAGTTTACCCAAAAATGAAAATTCTTTAAAAAAACAAATTCTGTCATACTCTTGACATCCTTATGCCAGTGGTTCCCAACGTTTTTTCATTTCCTTGCAACAGAAACGATACTTAACATTTCTAGTGGTTGACACATTTTATACTGGTATATTGTACCTTCAGCCACTTGATGGTCTCATTATAAAGCATTAAATGTGTCAACAAGGTATGACATTTTAAGAGGTTGTTGCAGTCTTCCAGTGCGTGGTTATATGCAGAATTTACATGAATGTTTTAAGATCAAAGAAAAAGAAACTCACAAGCCCTAATTTGGCCACGTGCCAGCCTGCGCACCTCCATTAAAAGCATGATATGTCAGGTGTGCTTCATCCTCAAGTAGATGTGCAAAGAGGTTCTTGTTGGTAGAGCTACATTTCATGATGTTTTACTACAGTTGCCAATGTGTCAAGGTCTTTAGAAAGTTTTTTAAAAACTTTATATATTGAGATTTTTCTTCTTGAAGTTATTGATTTGCCTTATGCAAAAAAATGTTTTTAAGATTTGCCATAAAATGACAGTTTAAACAATGAAACCATGTCTGTCAAGCTCCACAAAAAAAAAAAAAGACAAAAAAGCACCATACAAGTAGTTCATAGTCCATATCGAATGGAAACTACAGTATATTACAAGTCTTCTAAAGCCATCTTTGTGTGACGAACAGGCTGAAATGTTTACTGATAATCTTCTCCTCCAGTTAGCTGTTAATAATTATAAGGAAAACAGCTACTTGAAAATTTCTCAAAATTCTCCTTAAGAGTTTCACTGAAATATTGACAACACATGACATGAGAATTGAAATGTTACTTTAACATTGCATTACAGGAGAATCATTTTCTGTTTTTCTACCTCAGATGTACCTGAGACGGTTTCAAGACACTTTAGAGAGCAGAAGAGTTAAAAGCACAGAGCATTGGTCACCTCGGTATCGATATTTTAATGAAAATTCTCCACAGTTTTGCTCAAGACAGTCTGTGCTCTCGCCCCTAAAGGCTGCCTGAAGGGAAAATGTCTCTCTCAGCACATCCGTAGGGTCGATGGGGACTCTAATGTACTATTAAACATTTAGATCCTCTGCTTCCACTAATGGCGATTATGTGTGCAGGTCCAACAGAGAAGAGACAGCATTATGATTCTGAATCAAGCAGATGGATTATGATGTGTGGTAACATGGGATTAATTTGGATGGCCATGTTTAGTCTCTGCTGTTATCAGATTAATCAGGTTTACACATGCTGTGTTCCTGTTTATTACTTGTTTCAGGTAAAACTCATTTGTGTGCCACTATGTGGATTTGGCATCAGTGCTGGATATTTTTTCTTTCATTTGTGTCTTTTTTAAATCTGGAAATCAAAGGCGGTTATTTGGATATGTAAACCCTGGCTATACATAAAAAGACAACTAAATACATTTTAAAAACATACAAAAACATATTGATATGTAAAATACAAGTATACATTAGAGTATATTTATTAATTAAAGATCCTTAAAAAAGTGTATTGAATATATGTAGAATTATTAAAACTGATGTGTTTCAATTTTGCCTTTCGCATCACCAAAAAAAACAAAAACAATAATGCCTATTTCCAAATAGGCTATGTTTCATCCATAGCAGTGCTGAGTTTAATGTTGCTTGTATACAGTATAACAGTTCTAAAAATAAATAAATAAATAAAAAACATAGTATCAAGTGATAACCTAAATTTCAGAGCAATGTGATCAGTAATTTTATTTATTTTCTCTATCAACAAAATTAGTTGCAAGCAAAGCAACATTAAATGAGTGGAGTGATACATAGAGTAAAATGTTCCAGCGCTGTTACAAAAAAACAAAAAAAAAACACTGCTTGTCTAATAAAATTAGACCACCAGAACTGTTGTATAATTACAAGAAGTTATAATCATGCAATATCACAGGAGCAAGAGTGTGATATGGCCTTAAATCAGCACTGCTGTGATTCGGCTGCAGGCACGAGGCCATAGAACAAGTACATTTTTTTAAATTAGGAAAAACTGAGTACGGTCATAAAAACGCATTTGTTCATGGAAATATTTCATACACGGTGGATCAGAACCTGCCATTGCTGGTTCAAACCAAATGATTCATCCAAGCCTTTGTTAGCAATCATATCAATAGTAACATGGCTTGTGCTGTTGCCTGTTTCTAACAAGTTATTGTATAAACAAGGATGGATGGATGGATGGATGGATGTGTGTGTGTGTGTGTGTGTGTGTGTGTGTGTGTGTAGAGAGAGAGAGAGAGAGAGAGAGAGAGAGAGAGAGAGAGAGAGAGACGGAGCGTGTGTGATCACCTGTTGCCACACCCAAGCAGAGATGCTGTCAGCTTTCTGAAGATCAGCTTTCTCAGTGGAAAAGTTGCTGTCCATGCAGGGGTATTTCACCCTACTTCACGGTAGCTGGTGCGCAAGAGTCTTTTACTATAGAAACTGCAATGTCCTCCATCGTTTTAAACTGTGTGTCCACATTACGATATAGAAACCGCAATGTCCTCCATCGTTTTAAACTGTGTGTCCACTCCAGTGTGGAAAGTCTGATAAGAGGTAAGCGCCTTCAGTTTGTGTAATTAGTCAGTCTGTTGTGTCTCTCAGCTGTGATGAGCCGTAATGCTGAAGTTGTTTGTTTCAAGCATTTTAAAGCTATTTCCCAGCTTTAGTAATGTAGTAGTAATACGAGCGATCATGGAGTGCTGTTCTATGTAAACGATGACTAATGAATTCACTTCACATCACCAACTGGACAGATCCTGTCCCTCCAGCTGACATGAAGAACAGATTTTACAGCCACTTCTTCACTGTTCCTGAAGAAAGGAAGTGGGTTGCGGCCAATCTTGGACCTGTGAGTACTGAACTGGCGGTACACCTGAAGGATGCGTACTTCCTGGTCTCGATTTTACATCGGCACAGACCCTTCCTGAGGTTTGCTTTCGAACGTTGGGCGTACCAGTACAAAGTCCTCCCTTTCGGCCTGTCCCTGTCCCCTCGTGTCTTCACGAAGGTCGCAGAGGCAGCTCTTGCCCCGCTAAGGGAAGTGGGCATTCACATCCTCAACTATCTTGATGATACAGGGACCTGGTGCTCTTGCACCTCATCCGGCTAGGGCTTTGGGTCAACTGGGAAAAGAACAAGCTCCTCCTGGTTCAGAGCATCTATTTTCTCGGTCTGAAGTTGGACTCAGTCTCAATGATGGTGTGCCTCACGAAGGAGCGCACCCAGTTGGTGCTGACCTGTTTGAATATGTTCAGACAGAATACGCCGGTTCCACTGAAAATATTTCAGAGGCTCCTAGGGCATATGGCATCCTCAGCGGTGGCCACACTGCTCGGGTTGATGCATATTTTACCACTTCAGAACTGGCTCTGTACTCGAGTCCCGAGATGGGCATGGTGCCGCGTAGCGATCTGTTGCCGCCTCTGCAGCCCTTGGACTGACCTCACTTTTCTACGGGCAGGTGTTCCCCTAAAACAGGTCTCCAGGCACGTTGTGGTTACGACCGACACCTCCAAGACGGGCTGGGCCACTGTATGCAAAGGGCATTCAGCCTCCGGCTCCTGGATGGGCCCACGGCTACATTGGCAAGTCAACTGCCTCGAGTTGTTGGCAATACTGCTCCCCCTGCAGAGGTTCTTACCCTTGATCCAGGGAAAGTACGTGTTAGCTCGGACAGACAACACGACGATGGTGGCTTATATCAACCGTCAAGACGTGTTACGTCTCCACCCTCAGGCGGTCCAGCCTCCCCAGAATCCCCCCATTGCCTGCTCTGGTACACCCTGCCTGAGGCGCCCCTCGGTATAGACACGCTGGTCTCCACAAATATACGTTTCCCCCAGTGAGCCTACTTGCACAGACCCAGTGCAAGGTCAGGGAGTATGAGGAGCAGGTCGTCCTAGTAGCAACCTACTGGCACACCCAGACTTGGTTCTCGGAAATCATGCTCCTCCTGTCAGCCCCCCCCCTAGCGAATTACCCTGAGGATGGACCTTCTACTCTCACATGATCCTGCCCAAGGTTCCCACGACCCCATTCAGTGACAGGTGTGAATGACAGATCGGAAACGTCCTGGTTATTCTGTAACCTCCGTTCCCTGATGGAGGTAACGAGACGTTGTGTCCCTCCTGCCACAACGCTGGACTACCTGCAGAAACGGCCGGGACCTTACCCTCGGCTCCTCAGCATAAAACCTGATTGAGCGGAATGCACGCCCCTCCTTTATGCCCTTATGTTCGGGGCAGTGGCAAATACCACTCGCCAATTCCCATTGGCATTTTTATCAAAGACCAGAAATGTCTCTGGCTCCCAAGAGTGACCCCTAGTGTCACTTCATCGACACAATGTCTCATTCCCTCCATCAGGGAATGGAGGTTATGGAAGTAACAGGATGTTTTATTAACTAATTTTAGAAAAGATTAATAAACGCTGTAAAATTGTAGTTCATTGTTTGTTCATGATAACTATTCATTGATTAATTTTAACAAATAGAAAATTATTGTAAAGTATTACCTCTATTTTAGGGTGTATTTCACAGCATGCAAAACATTATGACTGAGATCCTCAAGGTACTGTATGAATGAAAACATTAAATGATGTAACTCCAGGAGGCCGCAGCAGCTCTTTATTCACCTCACACTGTATGAGAGCACTGACTCTGATCACTTATCTCTCTCAGTCACTGCCTGCTGTTCTTTTATCAGGAAGACTTGCACTTTAAGTCAGCTGTGGGCTCAAATTTTGGATCAAATTTTGGGTTTAATTTTACCAGGGAAATGGTTTTCATTTTAGCAGGGTAATGTTTTGTGACACAAATCCTAGTATAGTTTATATTGTTCCATTATTTAATTCAGAAAACTAGATATATTGCAGTACTGGGCTTGCCTCTATTTATCAGAGAGACAGTAGAAAATGACACACAACATTTGGTGGCTATAATGAGAATCAGATCAGGACACAAAACAAGCCAGACTTGAATATTCATCACCCGAATAAGCACCACATTGCTGTGCCATGGCTCATCCAATCACCATTGATTAAAAATGGGCCTATTCAAAACTGAAATGTTATCTATGTTTCTAGTCATGAAAATTCTAATTGGTCTAATTAGTCTAATTTGATCAATATTATTTTTCAAAACTGAAAATTTTTATTTTGTATCACATAGGCATAATCAGATAAAATAAATACATAAAAATCTTAATTTCCCATTACTGTAAGTTTTGTTTGCATTTTACTACATATATAGAATCTCTTTATCTGTCATTTAGTATATTTAAAGGCAGATATTAAATGTAAATAAGTGAATGAAAGAAATGGGTTCTGACTAGAAGTCCAATTACCAAGTAATGCAGAGAGATTGTGGAAATGCAATTCCTAAATTTAGTCGGGTGGTGGTTTCAGCCACTTGATCATTAAAAATCATTAAAAAAGTTTAGGATTTCTTGTCTTATACAATCAACATGATAATGACCACATTCATAATTATTATTAATAATAATAATTCCTTACATGTATATTTTTTTAATAGGCACTCAAATTGCTTTAAACAATATTGGGGGACTCTCCTCAACCACCACGGTGTGCAGCATCTATGAGTTACCACTAAGCACTCTTCGGTAATGTCACGGTCCTGTCACTCTGTCAGGTTGGGGTTTTGTTCTGACTGGACCATGACATCATCGTTCCCTGTTTGTCTTGCATTTCGTGTACGTTCTTTGTGTGAGTGCACAGATCCAATTGTGAGTTATCACCATGTGCTCTTCAGTTGGTCTTTTTCGTGTCTGGAGCATGGTGTCTGGATCCTGACTTCCTGTCTGGTTCAGTTTCGGTCTGTTTCGGAATCTGGACACTCATGCTCCAGGTTCTGTTTGTTTGGTATAATTGTTTTGACATTTTCCCTCATGTGTTTCAGGTGCTGCTGGCACACGGAATCAGCGTTTCCAGGGAGTGGTTACCTTCCAGTCCACTATTCTTGGGTCTCTTTGTCTCGCTCTCACTTTGTAACACGTTCATGATATCTATTACAGATGAATGATGTTTAAGACAGCGCTGTCTGAGGGATCAGAGATCACACGCATTCAGAAGTCATTTTTGTCGTGCCCTTTACACACTGTGATTTGACCAGATTCCTTGAATCTTTTAGCTATATTGTGCACTCTAGAGGGTGAAATGCCCAAAATCCTTCCAATTTGTCTTTCGGGATCATTGTCTCAAAGTGCTGGATTATTTGCTAAAGCATCTGTTGGCAAATTGACGAGTCTCGAATTATCCTTGCTCTTGAAGGACTAGGCTGTTTTTGGAGGCTTCTTATATACCAAGACATGATTTCCTCACCTATTTAACATCTCCTGTGTCACATTGCCTTGTTATTTAAACTCATCCAATTGTTATTAGTCTTAAATTGCCCCTGTCTCACATTTTTTGGAGCGTGTTGTAGACATCTGATTTGCAATTGCTATCTATTAAAAAACAAAAACATAAAAGTGTTTTTGCAAAAATGCACAGAAGTAATACTGTTCCAATAGACTGGGTTGGGAAAAAAAGTAGCAGCATGCAGATTGTATACTTCAACATGTGTAAGCAACAGTGAAACAACTAACATTGAGAAGAATAGAAATGCTTATAGATAGCACATATTATAGACCTCCTTGGTATACTCACCAAGTCCTCAATATGAAGGCTTGCAGAGACCAAATAAGTTAACTACAAGCATACATTTACAGTCATTCTCTTTGTAAACCTGCACTGTGAACCGCGAAAACAGGTATTGGAAAGTGCTAGTGTTTTTTAATAAGTGTATTGCTAATTAGGATAACATACACCCACATCATTCAAAGTAAATAGAGAGCTAGAGAACTAAACATGTGGCTTGTTGTTTTAGAAATGAATGGGACAACAAATCTATGTCAGCACCCTTGTGTGAACATTCTTCCCTACAATTCAGTATATGTAGCACAATATTGTATGCCAAATGCAAAATGTCATATAAAAGGATGTCTGAATCCTAAGTATTTATTAAACAGTATGCAGCAATGGAACCAATATATAGGACAAAGATGCAATGAAAGTTAATAGTGACTGAGGTTACCAGTCCCTTACATTCTGCCTAACTTCTCTTTTAGTATTCCATGGAATGAAAGAAGTCATACTGTATAAAAGTTTTGGTGAACTATCCCTTTAAATATAACATCTATCACAGTAGGGACACTGTTAAGCTGGACATGTTCAGTCCAGAGAAACATTCACATTTGATATCAGCAACCCAATATTACAAGGTCATTTAAGGTCCAACACATATCTGCTGGTAGATGGAGCAGAGCTATGGAAAGATGACCAATTTTGTCCATTGTCCAACTTCTGCTTTCAGGTAGACAGAAGCAGTAGACTAGAACTGCAGTGTCATTGGGGTACAGAAAGCTCATTTAGGGGACGACATGGTGTACAGTCTGGCATTTCAGCGACAGATAAAACAGAAGTAAGAAAAGGCCACAGTGGTGAAACGGGATGAAACATAGCGGGAATGTTAAACCGAGTGTAACATCCAAGATATGTTGCGAAAATTAACAGAGTGTACCCTTTCTGTGGTCTTTTGTCTGAGCCCCAGCTGTGGACAGTCACGCTCGTGTTTCCACAAATCCCAGAGGTGCAAGCAGATGAGAGCTCATTGCAACGTGCTAGACCCCATCAGACTTCATCTCATGTGCACCACGTGAATCTGTACCAGACAACAAGCAGAACTGCGACCTTCTTTTGCCATTTATCTGGGTTTATACACTGTGTTTAACTACCTGCTGTGAATATTTCATCCAATTTTCAGTCCATATAGCCTAAAAGAGAAATCTGTTTAGCGGTTTTGCAGCTAATCCATGTCACTGCGATTCACATATTGGACATGGTATAGAGCAGACTCATGGTGTCAGGAAAATACATTAGCTTTGCCATTTGGTAAGCGATAACTTTGGGAGGGTTCAGTCATTCTAGCTTTGTTCCATCTGCTTGGCAAGGCACTTCTGTACTGGGAAACACTGCTGGCTCGTTAAATATAGAGGACAGCCGGCCTCCCTCACCACAAATGGGTCATATTGTCGCCCAGGCATACAGTTGCTGTAGCAGTTTTGGAGTCTAAATGATGGAATAAAGGAACAGATTGGTTGCTTTCATTTTGGATGCAGCTTTTAATTTACCTATACACCTATCATATCCTTCCTGAAGATACAGATTTAACCACTGGAGTCCTATGGATTACTTTTATGCTGCCTTTATGTGCTTTTTAGAGCTTCGAAATGTTAGTACCCAATCACTTGCATTTTGAGGACCTACAGAGCAGAAATATATTTTTAAACATGTTTATTTGTGATCGACAGAAGAAAGAAAGTCATTCACATCTGGGATGGCATGAGGTTGAGTAAATGATGAGAGAATTTTCATTTTTGGGTGAACTATCTCTTTAACATTTATCCATACATTAGCAATTGGAATCAAGCAATCAGGATTATTTGAAGGTTTGTGACACTTTCAGGCACAGTGTGTGAGCAGAATGTAACTATTAAGACTCATAATTAGAAATAATGTCCACTGACTCAGCACTTTTATTTCACTTTAAATAAAAAAAAAATTATAATTACATTATTATATTAGACTATTACACAACTGTTAAGTTAACTCAACATGGTAAGAGCAATACTGAAGCCCATTCAGCTGGTGAATAGAGATGTGTGTTCCTCACCATGTGCTTGTGCCACTGAGTGGCCACTTATGTATGTGAGAGCTGCCCAGATCAACCCGTTCCCCCATTATACCCTTCACTCATCCTGCCAAACACCATTTAAGCATCTTTCATTTCCACCCCTTGTTCATCAGCAAGTTATTTTTTAGTGAGACCAATCATTGCACACCGATCTCCAGTATCCTTTCTGCTAAATTGCATTGAAAAAATTGATTTAAGGCATTTGGCATGGCTTTAAAACACTGTTAGAATGGCACAGAGAAAGAGAATAAGTGGGTGTGATTTTCTTTATCCATCATTTATATAGCTATTTAAAGACAACTGATTTGAAACTTAATAGCTGATTGCTATTGAGTAAAGTGGGTGTTTTATACAGCCCAGAGGGGGTGGTATGTAGGGTACAACATGGCTAAACACCCTCTGGGGGGGTAAAATGTACCTTTTGATTGTATTTTCTCTCAAAACACTAAATAGCAACAAAAACTACCTTTGCACTTTCGGAAACACGATGATCACTATGCACTGCAAAATGTTCCTGATCCATGAGATCTTTGTGTGTAATGTCTAAAGGTTGATTTTGATGAAAATGTATCTAATATTTAATAATTGTTCAAATGTTGCAAATTTATTTAGCTATGAAAATTCTCAAAATTATCACATTTATTTTGAGACAATATATATATATATATATAAACTAAGCAAAATAAAGAAACATCCTCACATTCAACTGCTTTTATTTTCAGCAAACTTAACATGTGTAACAATTGGTATGACATTCAACAACTAAGACATAAACTGAACAAGTTTTACATACATGTGACTAACAGAAATTGAACAATGTATACCTGAACAAAGGGGGGGGGGTCAAAATCAAAAGTAACAGTCAGTATCTGGTGTACTGCATCTCCTCCTCATGGACTGCACCAGATTTGCCAGGTCTTGCTGCGAGATGTTACTCCACTCTTCCACCAAGGCACGTGCACGTTCCCGGACATTTCTGGGGGGAATGGCCCTAGCCCTCACCCTCCGATCCAACAGGTCACAGATGTGCTCAATGGTATTGAGATCCGGGTCTTCCCTGGCCATGGCAGAACACTGACATTCCTGTCTTGCAGGAGATCACACAGAATGATCAGTATGGCTTGTGGCATTGTCATGCTGGAGGGTCATGTCAGTATGAGCCTGCAGGAAGGGTACCACATGAGGGAGGATGATGTCTTCCCTGTAAAGCACAGCATTGAGATTGCCTGCAATAACAACAAGCTCAGTCCGATGAAGCTGTGACACACCACCCCAGAAAATGACGGACCCTCACCCTCCAAATCCCACTCCAGAGTACAGGCCTCGGTGTAATGCTCATTCCTTAGACGATAAAAGAGTCTGACCATCACCACTGGTGAGACAAAAGCGCAACTGATCAGTGAAGAGCACTTTTTGCTAGTCCTGTCTGGTCCAGCGAAGGTAGGTTTGTGCCCATAGGCCACATTGTTGCCGGTGATGTCTGGTAAGGACCTGCCTTACAACAGGCCTACAAACCCTCAGTCCAGCCTATCTCAGCCTATTGCAGAGAGTCTGGGCACTGATGGAGGGATTGAGCATTCCGGGTGTAACTCAGGGAGTTGTAGTTGCCATACTGTATCTGTCCAGTAGGCGTGATATTCAGATGTACTGATCCTGTGCAGGTGTTCTTACATATGGTCTACCACTGTGAGGATGATTAGCTGTCTTAGGTGTCTCACAGTACGGACATTGCAATTTATTGACCTGGACAACTGCAGCCCTCATGCCTCCATACAGCATACCTAAGGCATGATCATGCAGATGAGCAGGGACACTGGGTATCTTTCTTTTGGTTTTTTCAGAGCCAGTAGAAAGGTATCTTTAGTGTCCTAAGTTTTTATAACTGTGACCTTTATTGCCTACCGTCTGTAATCTGTTAGTGCCTTAACGTTCACTAATTGTTTATGGTTCATTGAACAAGCATGGAAAACATTGTTGTCAATTTCAGTTATGCTCAAGGTGATTAAATCAAACATTTTTCAATAAATGTCCAAGTAATGAAAGGATTTGTGGGATAAAAGGCCCATCTGTTGCATGTGCTAAAGGCCTCAATATTTATTAAAAAAAAAATTGATAGAGGGGAGAAATAGATTTGTTAAGATGTTTAAAATGGGCTCACAGTGTCTGATCCAATCACAATGGAGATTCATTTGTTTGTAGAATACCTTGAGATGTTATGAAAAGTCAAATGTGATTGATATTAACATTAAATTGTGCCCCCTTTTCTAACGTGATTATTTTGAAAAAGCATTATCTTAATTTGATACTAATTTTGCTATCTCAAAAGTATTTGCATTAGATGACCAATTTTGCACTTTAACTATTGGCCCAATTTCTATACGATATCACTATAAATCCCTTGAGGGCCTTTTACCCCAAGTGTGGTCCATACTGGACTTTTATTTTGATATGCCATTTCGGTATTTTAAAAGTCTTTTCTGTTTCCTGTCTTTGCATTTCCCATATATCTTGTTCCTGTAAATGTCTTTCTAGCAAGTCTGTCCACTTTCAGACATCTTTGGAACACTCCCGGGAGGCTATTTCCAGTCATGTCAGTGCAGCTCCTATCTACTTGAATGGGGGAACACTGAAATCTCAGAAATGGTTGGCCAAGATTATGATCAATGACCATATTTTAAACTAGCAGTAAAATCTGACAAAACTGGTTTCATAAATTAATAAATAAAAAACTAAATTTTCCCAGCTTGTATAGCTAAATGTGCATGCATGTTTTCAAGTTGATTGACAGGTGATGTCTGAATCTAAAAGGCATTTGGCTCTTTTACTTATAAAGCGTGATTTCCTTTCCACTTCCGTTGACCGTTGGGTGTTTAGAGCTCCTTGGTTAGGCCTTCCAATTTCTCCCATGTATTTCATTAGAAGTCTCTAGGTAAATAGTCTCTGGTTCCTGTTTAATTATTTTTAATTAGCATTTTTGCCCAGCCCCCTAATTGTGCATACATCATACTGTGTGTTAAACTGATTGTCATGGTGAGTATTTACAAGTTTTTTGTCAAGTTTTGTTTGATATTCAGATCATTTTGTGTTTTTGAGGATTTTTTGTGAATATAGTTTAGTTTAGGGCATTATTCTTTATTACACCTCTTAGTAATAAACTGCTGTTGGGTTTTATATTTTATTTTAGGTCAAGAGCCTTATATTGCATGTGTACAGAAAACTTATGATGTGTGACATTCGTTAAAGATTGAAATTTAAGTCTGGGTATTACTATTAAATCTCAACAATGGATACTGACCACTTATTGGGACTGTCTGTGTTTATCTCCCATGTCTCATGTTGTCTGTTCAGTTTATGCCTTGTCATTTTAATCATCTTTACCAATTACTTTCCAGCAAAAATACCACTGCTTTTTTACTTATTTTATTTTTTCAGAGGAATTTGCTATCTCTGAATTCAATGAATACATATGAATTTGATTTCACACATGACCTTACCTAGAAAATACGTTGCCTCCCCAGTCCACTGCAATGGCCGTTTAGTGCTTTTCCTTGTAAACCAAAGTAGCTTGAAGACTGAGGAATTAAAGGTTAGTTACTATTTGTGAAATACAAAAAGTTTTAGGCACTTGTGGAAAATGTTGCATAGTGAGGATGTCTTTAAAAAAATAATGCAATAAATAGTTTTTACTTATCAATTAATGTTATACAAATTCCAGTAAACATAAAAATAAATAAATAAATAATTACATATTTGGTGTGACCTTTGCCAATCTCAAAGGTATAGCTGTACACAGTTTTTCTAGGTTTTGACAGATAAGATGTTCCAAGCTTCTTGGAGAACTTGCCACAATTCTTATTTAGGCTGTCTCAATTGCTTGTCTCTTCATGTAATCCCAGACTGACTCAATGATGTTGAGATCCGTGAAAGAAGTGAAAGAGTTAAGAGAAGTGCAGAAAGAGCAGGTGAAGAGGAACGTGTGCTATGCTTAACTTCTTACAGTGGGCTTTTCTCATTACTTGTATGGATGATATACAGTGAAAATTGTGAGAGAAATGCCAAGCAACATCATTAACACAGTCAGAGTGAGACTTTATTAGATTTTTTTAGAAAGATTTAGTATGTAAATAAAATAAAAAACACAATAATTACTGTTGTTAAGATTATTATATTTGAAACATAAATTTTGGTGTAAAAAGCATAACGATCTAATTATGTTTGCACAGCACTGACATCTATTTTCATTTATACTATTGGAAAAGAATTTGCTTCAGGTATGCTGTTTTGATTAAGTCACTTTCAGAAGTTAGTGTGCTTGATGAGTAGCAGTTGAGGGTCAAATTAACTTTTGAGTTTTGCAGATTGACCTCTGGAACATGTGTCATTACATATAAGAAACGTTCAGAGAGTTTCTACATTTTTGGACGAATACTTGGCTGCGATCGTTTTCAGAAATCACATTTATCTTCGCATGCAAGAAGAGAAGCTATATTAAAACAATTAAATTAAATTGGATTTTCCTCAGCAGTTTTTTTTTCTTTCAAAAGCAACTTTACTGAGATATCGCACTGAAAACACTGGAAAAAAAATCCCACTTTATTTTCTCTTTCATATGAATGGTTGGTTAAATCATCATTTGGCTCTTTTAAGTTTTCCTCGGCTCAGTGGATGAGATAAAACTGCTGTCTCTGTGTGATATAAAATATATTACATAGTGTCACAATGTTAAGATCTGACATTTAATTTCCACTCAAGGGAGCATGTTTTGACAAGACCTACAATTATGTGTGTAATGAAAAGCCTATATACATTATAGAGTGTCTAATATTAGGATTTAGTGTGAGATTACTAAAATGATTGGAAGTTATATGGAACAAATGTTTACATACATGTTTATGAAAGGTTTACTATAAACAAAGTTGGCCAACTTTGTTTAAGAGACAGATTTTTCCTCTCTGAATTGATAATGCAGCCCAGAATGATGATGCAATATTATCCACCTAGTGGTTTGTACCAGAAGTAGCCTAAAACTGTGCGCGCAGCCCTGTCAATTTGATCTCTTTGAGAGAGTGCGCGGCCAATAGATCCCACGGTTGCTATCCATTCAGGACTAGGTGTACTGTTCTTAAAACGCGCTTCCAACTGTGTAATGGGATCCACGTGAAATCGCGTCCTCGTCCAAGTCCCCAAATCACCATTACTACATACTTATTATCAGTATCTTCCAATAAGCAGCGCTTTAAAACGAGCTAGGGGGCAAACAGTGCCATTGTGCGGACTCTCATCCTTTATTCATACGGACTGTGGAATCGCGAACCAGTTTTTGCAGAGAATAATTCCAGTCGCGCGCTATTGGTTCCCCGTCCTCATCTGTCAATGTGCGTAGGCGGGACTCTGCTTGCTCGCGCTCCCAGGAGAGCATAGATGCGCGAGCTGCACTTTTCTACTGTGTTGGAGCGCTTCACACTCCTCAAGCTCAGTCCGAGCGTCAAGTGAACGCCGTGCGAAAAACGCAGTGGGACTTGAACCGAGGACAAGTTATCAAAGGAGCCTGTAGTATTGATTGCAGCAGCCTGCACCTGGATAAGCCCCATCATCAGCAGCACGCGGAGAAGCGCACGAGAGAAGAAAGTGTGTTGACTGAAAGCACGCTGCTGTTCTTGAAGGAAGGCAATATGATGGTTAAGCAGCATATGCTGTTTACCCTGTACAGCATCTGCGGGATCATCCTTAAAGGTAAGAGCGCTTCAAACTTTAAGCTGCCTGTACAGTGGTCTCTCAACAGCGCAAAGCGTGTGAGCTTTGCAAATTGCGGGCATTTGATCTGGCCGCGATTTAAACTGTCTCATCATCATTACGCACCATAGGGAAATCATTAATGTTCTAGAATGATAAGGATTTGTATTTGCATAATATGTCGGAAAGGGCATCGAGTGATTACGGGGACTTGTTCTTGCTCTGACAGCCCGTTAGTCATCGCTGCACTGAAGGAATTGTATGGTGCACGTTTGCCCAAAACATAACCCACTGATACTGAATCTTATCACGGATAATCCTGCACAGACTGCTGAGCTAGAGCTCCGCTTTTATGGATTACCAGACAAAATGTGTTATAGAACTCGCCATCATAAAGGGGATGCAATTTAATTGATACAGCCTAATACATTTGTCCTGATCGGAACCTTTAACTGATTAATGCATTGATTTAAATGTATTTTAAAACGCATATGAATATGCATACAAAAGTAAATTGAATTTATTTTTCGTTTAAAGAAATACGACTTATTTTTCTTAGCAAAACAAGTTATAGCATTACATCTGCCCACACTTTATTTTATATTGTTCATGTTAATATATATATACATAGGTAGCCTAATTACCGATTAATTCAAATCACCTGCATACATTTGCTGTGTAGGCTAATTGTTTTGTAGAGCTGCTTGCACTTACATAGTAACATTCAATATGTGTAACACAGACACTCTAAAATAAAGTGTTACCATAAATCCTATACCAGTATATTTGAATACAGTTTGAGATTTGCAGTTTTCAGACAACCACGACATTGTTATTTAGTTATACATAGCCTTATATTTGACCCATAGCCTATAATGTGGTCTCTTATCGTCCTTTTTGTTTGTTTTGGCCAAAACAGTACTAGACTTCCCACGCGAAGTATCCACATAACAATTGCTTAAATACTTTCACGTTTGGTTGGGCGTTTTTGGGACAATTTCACTGTGATTCCAGTCTCTGGGATGGTATTTGCGGAAATCAGCGTCTTGGGGTCGTAGTAGCATCAGCGTGTTTTCCTATCAGAGAAAACATATGCAGAACAAGTAGGCTACACCTGTCAACAGATAGTAGCCAAATGTAATGTAGGCTATTACCCTAAACGAGAGTTAAATGCTTATATACGCAGTACAGTAAATCAGAAGTAATAAGAGAAATGTCAGCATTTCTATGTTCATGTTTACCTGACGCTTTGTGATGGAATAGGTTTGGCTGGTGCACATCATTCATGCTCAACGTTGTAAACAGGATCAGCAGGGCAAGGTCGCGCGCGTGTTCGCGACCGTTTATTGTGTCAGGAATACTTGATAAATATGTCAACTGAACGTGTATTTGCAGCACTGGGAATGTTTGCTTTAAGAGTGGATGTAGGGATTAGTTTAAGTCTCAGTAGGAAAGACCCGTTGTGTGACCACTCAAGTGTATGTAGCTTATACGAGTTTTGTGTCTTTTTGGAGTAAGGTTAAGCAGCGCGTGAGGCAGACATCTGTCCCGCCAAAATTTCGTGAGCAAAGCCACCGCCCGGTTTCCTCCTCGGACCATAAGAGATAAATGCATCCATGAATTTGATAGGGATAACGCCAGGTACCAACTCATGTCGTGTTACAGTTCGTTTACATAACACAAACGTGTGTGTTCACCTCATAATTTGTTCATTATGATTACTTATGTACTTCAGGTACTCCAAACCGGTCTGGCTATCAGTGAAACATGACCCTCCGACCAGAGATATTTACATCTCAAACAGACTGGCTTGCAGACCTGTCAGTTTATGAATGCACAGGACCAATGTAAGAGAGACAGAAGAGAAAGAGAGTATTTGCACAGGCCTTTCTGCATATGCATGTGGCTTTCCTCTTCTGCCCCATCTTTTGACAAAACACCCCTGCGCTGCATGTTGATAATCAGTCTGAGAGGTGGGTCATTAATAATCAGAGATAATTAAGCACATTCCTCAAGGCTTCACTTCTAATGAGTCGGCAGCAAGCGTGAGACTGAAGCAATGTATTGATTTCCCCAAGCCTTCTCTCACGGTGTCTGTCTTTCAGCCCCCAGTCAACAGCCCCACTGGCTGTGCCGCTTTCTCCTTTGGTTCTTTAACTCACCGCACAGACACCGTCAGAGCCAGGATGCACATGCTTGCCATGTGTGTGGCTAAACAGAATGGTTTCCACACAGTTTTTAGATGAGGTCAGAAGGTTCCAGTAGCCTTGTCAGTTCCACAATCAGTTATCAGTAGATCTGATTATTGTTATTTTATTGGTATGATGATGAATGATTTTGAGTCTAAATTAAATGTTAATCACAGAACAGTTTGACTGCTGAATTTGGTTCAAACATTAGACAATATTCATGTTTTTAAA
The DNA here is from genome assembly GCF_025860055.1 of Xyrauchen texanus. Classification (NCBI taxonomy): domain Eukaryota; kingdom Metazoa; phylum Chordata; class Actinopteri; order Cypriniformes; family Catostomidae; genus Xyrauchen; species Xyrauchen texanus. Next base: position 17,079,140 of record NC_068318.1, on the reverse strand, counting down.
ATGTTGAGTTTTTGGTAAATGGGTAGTGGGTGTGACATGTCAAGAAGGGACATGCTATTTAATATTTTCACCATTATTGCACAGAAGAAAAAAATTAAAAATAAACACAAAACAGTTCATTAAACACACATTGACATTTTGTGACAACTTGTTGTCTCACTGTATGGGATAAGTTCTCACCAAAAATCTGCCATTTAAACCAGTGGAGAAGATTTAATCTGAAAATTGGATGACACAAATTCTCCCATCAAAAACCCTGGCCTTCCCTTCCCCTCCCCTCCCTTCACAACCACAAAAACAAAATCCATGACTATGACAAAATGTATGGTTTTGCTGATGTGTCCAAAATTTTTATGTTAATTTCTATCTTTTTAATTTAATTTTAAAAGTTTAATTAGTTTAATTTTCACCTCCACTTTTTACAGATGACAGATAATTTCAAATGATGTCTGTCATTTTGATAGATAAAACATAAGAAAAACATTTTTACCATAGCTCCTCAAATTTCATTTTAACTACCTTTACTGTCCTTGATATGTGCAGCTGCTATATCTCCTTGCATGCACTTAGGAGAAAACACGCAAGCAACGCAACTGAGGTGATGCGGGTGACGAAACGTGTACCCCCGTTGACATATTTATTTGGCTGCATTGATAAACAGTTTTGTCCCTACTGTTTCTTGATTCATTTAATTGCTCTTCGCAAGAATTTTGGCTTGCTCCGTATGTGAAACTGTACACTGTAAATGTCCACAGCACTTTGCAGCGTGGTTCCATCATGCTTTAAAAAAAATATTTTCACATTAACGTAATTCCAAACATATTTAAATGCAAATACAGAGGACACAGTTTGTGGATTGATGAATTTTACATATAACAAGCGCAACTGCAATCGTGTGATCGACAAAAAGTCTCAATTGTACCTGAGTTTTATTACAGAGGAGCCACGAAAATGTAATTTTACAGACGTCACCCTGAGAAACAATTGCTATCCGAATAGGGATTTAGACTGCATTGCCAGTCTGCTGTGAGCAAAAAAAGTTCCAGCTGCATTATATTTTCTGGCCATTAATTGCCATTAAATCAATGCCACTCCTCCTCTGTGAGGTTACATGTCTGCAACACAAGTGTGGACACAACCCTGGCACATCCGACCAGAGGCAACTCTGCATGCTGCCAGCAGCTGGGGGAGTATGGCTGTTATGCAAAGCGTGTTGCAGACTCTGCCACTCCTCCCAGTGTGTGGAGTTGTAGTACTGTGAAGTGCTGTTGTGTGGTGGTCTGCTTTGTGTAATAGCAAATCTTGGCTCCAGACTCATTGAGTGTGAGGACTGTGTGGTCCTGGTTCATAGAGGATGTATGCCTTTATACTCATTTTTGTTTGTGGGTACATTCCCACTTCATAGGCTGCGATTCTGTACACAGAATCTGTCTTCCTCTTTCTGTTTTCTTGGCTCTATAATGCTTCGGCAATCCTTCCCTCTGAAACCTTTCCCTAACCTTCTCATGCAAAGCATACCCAAATTCTGTAGCCAACCCAACCGGCTTATGAAATCATAAAATAACGATTTTAGGAGTGGCAAAATGTAGGGCTGCATGATTATGACAAAAATAATAATTTCCAATCGTTTTCGTTAGTATTGTAATTGCGATTTTCACATTGTATTATTTCACAATTATTATCACTTAATAGAAGTTACAACAAAGGTGTGATGACATTACTTTTTTATTATTATTTACACGGGCCATGTGATTTTCCTAGTTAAATAAAGGTTAAGAAGAAGAAGATACATTCCTTGATGTTCAATTATAATATTAGGGAAGGGTTTTTCTGCACAAAAAAGTCATATATTTGTAAAACATGATCCTTTTTCTCAGTCATTCTGACCCTATTTCAGAAACCTTCAGTTTTGGTGCTTCTTCTCCTTTAAGAATTGACAGTAAACACCTGGTGTTATGATTGGATCTCTGCTCTTGACTGACCTGCTCTCTCCTTGCTATCTGCTCACCACTACTGGGCAAGTCTACAGAAGTGATATGGTATAGTAGGTGTTGATGTGTTGTAGATAGAGTCAGATGCAAATGTCTACCACAGTGTGACATAACAATTTGGAGCTAGTAGAGAACGAGCCATTTTGGCAGCTTGGTTTCGAAACATGCTCTTTTTGCAGTACAGTACTACGCCTGTTTTGAGTTCTAAAGATTGAGGAAAATTGTATTCCTTATGTCATGACCCCTTTAAATACATGAAATACTTACTTGTTGAATGCCATGCCATATTATTTATGTAGGTACCACATCCAAAACAAACTGAGAACTGTTAAGGTGTTATTAATTTTTTGCTGACAAAGCATGATGAAAATAAACTGTTATTCAATTATTTGAAAGAATTCTACACAGCAATTTACCTAATACTCTTGTTATAAATTAAGCTGTTTGCATAGCACAACAAATCAATTATTTACACAATGTCTATGCCTTGTAATTATAAGGAAGCATTCTAGTTTTGTCACATGGCTCCTCGCAATGTATTTACCATCTACATTGTTAGAAAGTGCAAAGTAAGGAATCTAAGATAATTCCAAATTACAGACTATGTTTTTCACATTTGTTCTAAAGCTTCTTTTCAATCGCAGATGATGTCGCTTCTGCACAAATTTTTGTGTGCCACCATGAACAATTGAGGGAACACAAATCAAGTGGTCATAAATCTGTTGCACTTTAGGATTGGTTGTCATTACTGATAGGACTATAATGTAGATTAGAATACTCAATTGCTGCAAAACGTTTGTGAATAGAAACATTTGACACAACAGGAGTAGACTTAAATGGCATGTTGTAGTCATCAGTTTTCACGATTAGTTGAACACGGTAGTTATAATCACAATCTCAACTGCTTTTTCGATTAATTGTCCAGCCCTTGTGAAAGAACAAAATACATTATTTATGACTCAAAATGCTCCTTTCATTTGTATATCATTGAGCGGGAGGTATTCCTTACTGAGGAAACCACTGTGCATTGAGGGAATCCTCTGGCCCCCTGCCTCTCAGCCAGCTTATCCCGGCAGAGTAACTCCAAGCTGGGCAATGCCCTTCCTGGACCCGGACTAGGGCTGGACTGGTAATCTGTAATTACGGGCATTTTTCTGGTGGTCCGACGCATTTTTGGGCCAATCTGGTGCGTAATGGACATTGGGAGAACCGAGAGAACCGGTGGTTGGCCGCGAAACGTGCCATATGGGCTGTGATAAGCAGCAATGAGCCGCCGGGTTATGCATAACGGACCACAAAACGGTGCCGCAATATGCAGAAAAGGACAGCAAACAACTCTCAACAACATTTGTTGACACACACACACCAAACAATTGGGCCAGTTGCATTGTAAAATCACAGGCCAATTTCTCTTCCCAGTTCAGCCCTGACCCCGCACCTTTTATGGAAGCAGTGTGGGAAAATGCTCCTTCAGGAGATGGATGGCATGCAGATTGTGTGTGTGTGTGTGTGTGTGTGTGTGTGTGTGTGTGTGTGTGTGTGTGTGTGTGTGTGTGTATTTATCACTTTGTGGGGACCAAATGTCCCCATAAGGATAGTAAAACCTGAAATTTTTGACCTTGTGGGGACATTTTGTTGGTCCCCATGAGGAAAACAGCTTATAAATCATACTAAATTGTGTTTTTTGAAAATGTAAAAATGCAGAAAGTTTTCTGTGGGGGTTAGGTTTAGGGGTAGGGTTAGGTTTAGGGGATAGAATATAAAGTTTGTACAGTATAAAAACCATTATGTCTATGGAAAGTCCCCATAAAACATGGAAACACAACATGTGTGTGTGTGTGTGTGTGTGTGTGTGTGTGTATTGAAAGTGGGGTTAATAGCCTTTCCCTCGTTTCTCAGTCACTTGTCTTTGTCAGTCATGGAGCGTGAAAAGCATCTGTGCAGGTAAGCGGCAGCTCAGGCAAATGTGCTCAGACAGGTGAGAAATGGAGTCAGGCATAAGCTGCCATTTCTGCTGACTAGAATAAGCATTTGTTTGGCATTAATTTAGCAGGGAAACAAGACTGCACTATTGTCTTTCACCAGGCTACAATGCTGGGCTCTTCCAATGGCATATCCTGTCATTTGCGTGTGCTATAATTTTATTCCAAATCCCTTTCTTTCATTTCTTTAGTGTGGAAAGAGGCTGAGCGTGTCCCTCTTTCTAACTTTATGTGCATATGTGGGTGTTTGTTTGGTTGGCTGATTGAGCCAGAATGGAGAACAGGATTAGTAGTGAATATCCTCCTCTTCTTTGTATTTGTCCCCTTCTTGGGTTGCAGAAAGCCTTCTAAACAGAGCACCTGACATATTTGCCCTTTCTCTGTCTGTCTCACCTTCTATATATCTCTTTGAGTCACTCTCTCTCTCTCTCTCTCTGTCTCTGTCTCTCTCTCTCTCTCTCTCTCTCTCTCTCTCTCTCTCACACACACTTCCCCTTCTCTTTACTGCCTGCCTACAATTATCTAGGTCTTTGAGCATTTTCCCCAGACTTAGATGAGTGCGGAATGGAGCTGAGCTGCAGAGGCTCCGCTGCAATCGTGAGGGATTTCCCATGATCAAAGGTCCTCTTTTGTTCTTCCAGGTGTTTTAAAAAGTTAAAACAAAAAGTGGGTGGAACTGTCAACTGTTCCGCAGTACAGCTAGTGCCTGGCATAACACTTTCTCTATCCCAAAGGCCCTGCAAAAAAATGCCCTTTTGCAGTGATTTTGAATCAGCTTTCAAAACACAAACTCTTCCCAGAATCATTGCAGGAAATGGCACAAGCGCTCTTGGATCAGATATCTTCTGAAAAAAACACTTCCTCTTCTCTGTTTTATTTATGTCATGTAGCAGTTGTTTTATAGCTGTCAAGTCTGTCTTGTACACATGTATATAAACCCAGTTTTCTGACCTTTGTCTTAATGATTTCTCCAAGGTGATTTTCATTGCTAAATGACTGACAGGCTCTATAATGGCTTTTTCCTTTGGTTTCTTCTATCCGATTAGCCTTTGTGTTGGCTAATTTAAATGATTTGCTTAAGCTCACAGTATGTCTGGTAATCTTATTGAAGCTTATGCAAAGAGACACACAGAAATAAATTCTTTGTGGAATTAGAAGATTAAGATATGACTATAGGTATAGAAAAAAGAAGAATAAGAACAGGGCAAACAAATCTGGAAAATATAATGCAGCAACTTTTCTACTGGTAGAATTGATTTGAAGATTATTTTGTTTATGAAAAGATGCAATATGACTATAAATGGAAAACAAATGCAACCAAAAGTGAAACCACAGAGCACCAGACCTGAAAGAGTACATGATTCATCCTTGACTCATAACACCTTCCTGTTGCCATTGTGTTCTCTTTTATAAAAAATAAAATAAAAAGTAACTACCCTCTCTTGCAAATAATCTCAGATTTTGTACTGTAATCGTTCACAAGAGACGACACATGCTCTGGGCTTACTCAATGATTGGATAATCAGTCACCTTTATTGACAACGGTGGATGAAAGAGTTAGTTCAGTAAAATGAATATTTGCAAATGGTGAGATGGAGGCATTGGGGAATGGGGGTCAGTAAATCAAATGCTTGAAAATAGCAGCCTGCAGGCTCTCCTATTAGAGAGATTATCTACAGACACTATTTTCTTCCACCTACTGTCGCCTGTCACTCCATCTTTCCTTCACCGATTGATGTGGCTTTGAAGTGGTCGCATTAGTGTGTTTTTTAACAATTACACTGTCTGGCTTTGATGTATGAGCATGCTTGGCAACAAATGGTGGCTTAGTAAAAGAGGACATTCATTTAAGAGCAGGATTGTAGAGATCAGTTATTTACACAATGTTTAAGTAAATCTAAACACATTGGTTTGTTGGGGGATATAGCTATGGGTAATGCCTAAACTAGGCAGTCACAGAGCCCTTTTTTAAGCTTTAAACACTCAGTTATTTTACCTTTTATATGTTTTTAAGATTTTCAGAATTTCTATTCTGACCAGCACTTTTTTTTTCATCTTATTGATTCAGTTCCTGCGATAGTTAAATTTGGGAGCTGTCTATTGTAAAATCATTTGAAACGTATTTGGAGTACAACAGTGCCACTTTTTCAGCCACCATTCTTCCGGAAGTATTTTTCCCATTCATTTGTTTTTATCAAGCAAAAAGACAAAGGTATTGTGTACTTGACATCTTTAATCCAAGCCGATCAGTCACATCATTAAAACCACCTGCCTAATATTGTGTAGGTCCCCCTCATGTTGCCAAAGCAGCACCAAACTGAATCTCAGAATAGCATTCTGATATGATATTTTTCACACCACAATTTGTACAGAGCGGTTATCTGAGTTCCCATAGACTTCCCATTTAGAGTAAATTCTAGAGACTGTTGTGTGTGAAAATCCCAGGAGATTATCAATCACAGAAATACTGAAACCAGCCCATCTTGCACTTCTGGAACAGCAGTTCTGCTGTGGGAAATGCCTTGTTGATGAGAGAGATCAACAGAGAATGGCCATACTGGTCTGAACTGACAAATTCTATGGTAACTCAGATACCCCTCTGTACAATTGTGGTGAGAAGAATATAATGTCAGAATGCTTTTCTGAGATGTCGTTTGGCGCTGTTTTGGTGGCACGAGGGGAACCTACACAATATATGTCAAGTGGTTTTAATGTTGTGTGTGATCAGTATATTTTTTTACTAATATAATTTTTATAATATCAAGTAGTGGTCGACTGATATGGGTTTTTTTAATGGCCGATACCGATATTCAGAGAACAGGTTGGTATACCACACAATTTAATATATAAATAACATAAACATAAAATTGCTAAAAAATATTAAACACTTATTTAGCACTATATTTAGTAATTTTCACACAAAACATTGTAAAAATAATAAAAAAATATTATATTGTATTAGGAGATAGCAGTTTCTTCTGATTTCTTTTTCCTGTTTTTCTTCGTTTTGTCACCGAATTTTTATAATTTATTTGCACATGAAGAAATTGTTAATATATTAGGAAGAAGAAAATAACAGTACACACAGTAGTCCAGCAACCATGGATGGCATGTCCACGTTAGCAATCTCATTTACTCAGAAAATACTGAATCAAACCAATTGTGCATAGTGAATAAGACATTAACTTATAGCACACATGATGCACTTTTATCTTGTAGTTGCACCAGAGGTTATTTAGCTTCTATTAAAATTAATGGGAGAAATTAGAATGCCCATCTGCAGCCAACAGTCAATGGATATACACAGGAAGTTCCGGCATACGGGTAAAAGAGCCAATAACCTTTTAGATACAGACATCGCCTGTCAATCAACTCGAGAACGTGCATACGCATTAGTTATCAAATCTGGGAAAATTGCGTTTTTTAGCATAATATAAGGTAAAGAAGCACCACAACCTCCTCACGGTTTAAACAGCCTGGATCGCCTGCTTGGATTGTGACCACTGTCCATCATGATTTGTGATTCAGAGGAACTTTTGATCCTGAAGTTTTGATTCTGGCTGATAGAATACGCACTTCAGAGGAAGCTATTATTTGGATAAAATGCTGAATTTTTGTGAGGTTTGTGAATTACATTTTAAACTGTTTAAACAAGATATCTGCATATTTGCAAACGGTATATACAGGTGAAACACGAAAAATTAGAATATCGTGCAAAAGTTCATTAATTTCAGTAATTCAACTTAAAAGGTGAAACTAATATATTATATAGACTCATTACAAGCAAAGTAAGATATTTCAAGCCTTTATTTGATATAATTTTGATGATTATGGCTTACAGCTTATGAAAACCCCAAATTCAGAATCTCAGAAAATTAGAATATTGTGAAAAGGTTCAGTATTGTAGGCTCAAAGTGTCACACTCTAATCAGCTAAACACCTGCAAAGGGTTCCTGAGCCTTTAAATGGTCTCTCAGTCTGGTTCAGTTGAATTCACAATCATGGGGAAGACGGCTGACCTGACAGTTGTGCAGAAAACCATCATTGACACCCTCCACAAGGAGGGAAAGCCTCAAAAGGTAATTGCAAAAGAAGTTGGATGTTCTCAAAGTGCTGTATCAAAGCACATTAATAGAAAGTTAAGTGGAAGGGAAAAGTGTGGAAGAAAAAGGTGCACAAGCAGCAGGGATGACCGTAGCCTGGAGAGGATTGTCAGGAAAAGGCCATTCAAATGTGTGGGGAGCTTCACAAGGAGTGGACTGAGGCTGGAGTTACTGCATCAAGAGCCACCACACTCTGACGGGTCCTGGACATGGGCTTCAAATGTCAAACGTCTTACCTGGGCTAAAGAAAAAAGAACTGGTCTGTTGCTCAGTGGTCCAAAGTCCTCTTTTCTGATGAGAGCAAATTTTGCATCTCATTTGGAAACCAAGGTCCCAGAGTCTGGAGGAAGAATGGAGAGGCACACAATCCAAGATGCTTGAAGTCCAGTGTGAAGTTTCCACAGTCTGTGTTGGTTTGGGGAGCCATGTCATCGGCTGGTGTTGGTCCACTGTGCTTTATTAAGTCCAGAGTCAACGCAGCCGTCTACCGGGACATTTTAGAGCACTTCATGCTTCCTTCAGCAGACAAGCTTTATGGAGATGCTGACTTCATTTTCCAGCTGGACTTGGCCACCTGCCCACACTGCCAAAAGTACCAAAACCTGGTTCAATGACCATGGTATTACTGTGCTTGATTGGCCAGCAAACTCGCCTGACTTGAACCCCATAGAGAATCTATGGGGCATTGCCAAGAGAAAGATGAGAGACATGAGACCAAACAATGCAGAAGAGCTGAAGGCCGCTATTGAAGCATCTTGGTCTTCCATAACACCTCAGCAGTGCCACAGGCTGATAGCATCCATGCCACGCCGCATTGAGGCAGTAATTAATGCAACAGGGGCCCAAACCAAGTACTGAGTACATATGCATGATTATACTTTTCAGAGGGCCGACATTTCTGTATTTAAAATCTTTTTTTTATTGATTTCATGTAATATTCTAATTTTCTGAGATTCTGAATTTGGGGTTTTCATAAGCTGTAAGCCATAATCATCAAAATTATATCAAATAAAGGCTTGAAATATCTTACTTTGCTTGTAATGAGTCTATATAATATATTAGTTTCACCTTTTAAGTTGAATTACTGAAATTAAGGAACTTTTGCACAATATTCTAATTTTTCGAGTTTCACCTGTAATAGAAGTTTATTGATATTTGCCTTTTATCATTTGAAAAGAAAGTTAAAAGTGACAGGGAACTGCTAAGGAGAGGCTGTTAAAATATGTGTGTGTGAGAGAAAGGACCACAGGCGCTTAGGAGGCTATAGTTCTCACACTGGGGTGTCGGTCAGAACGCAGACAGGAGGCAGGAATCAGGAATCAGTTCAAACACTTTACTGAACCATTTGTTTGACAGCACAGACATACATTAGACTGCAATGATTTACATTGGCATAGTTCAGACACAGAGTTGGACATAGTGGTTGCAGCTCAGCTTATATTGATGTCTATAGCAGGTTTCAGGAGTATATATGTGTGGCTGCAAATAAACAAACATTGATAGATGTTACATGTATAAAGAAACCTTATTTATATATTCTTATAAGTTTAACATCTTGCCAGGCTCCATATAAACAACATGAACAGAAAAGTTATAAATTATAAATCGCCATTCTTCTAAATATGAATGCGTATAAAACAACTAATGGAATATCAGTTTCCGTATTACCATAACATATAAATCACACAGAAATAACTTAAATAATCATTTCACAATGCTATTAATTGTCTGTAATTGATATGGGAGTGTGCATGACTCCATGAACAAAATACTCAATTATTCTAATCAAACTTAAGCGAAAAGGGAAAAATGTAACTCACATTTCTCGAAGGGATGTACAAAGTTATGAATAAACACCATAAAATCAACTTCTCAAACACTCTTCACTCACAGAGCACAACTGCTAATGACATGCACCTTTCTCAGTCTCATGCACATTCATTTTTGACGCATCTGGCAGTGGCCGCTAGACGGCATCTATGCGCCTCCTTTGTAACAACGTGGTTTAGAGGTAAATAAATAAGCACTCCACAGAATGTTGGATCTGCTCAAGTTGTGAGGTTGGTTTATTACATCTGTTTAAATGAGATATATACATATTAGCAGACAGTATAGGTGATATCAGTTTTATTGATATTTGCCTTTTTATCATTAGAGAAGACAGTTAGAAGTTACAAGGAACTGTTGAGGAGAGAGAGGGAGAATAAACAGGTGAGCATTTTAACATTATGAGCTCAAACGCATCTGCTCTGATATGCAGACCGTTTAAATGACACTGTGTTGCCCACTGGACTATTATTGTAGTAATATGATGCACGTAACAACAAAACTAACCATCACTGGTTGTTTACATGTCTCAGTCACTTTACATATAAGCAAGCGATTTTCGGAACCCTCAAGAAAAAATCGTTCTAACAGGAAAATGTTTCAGATGCTGATAATTAAAAAAGTCAGAATATCGGCAGATTTATCGGCTTTTGCGATATATCGGTCGACCACTAATATCAAGTTATTTGAAAGTGTAAGGGGACCCACTGCATCATTCACAGTATGTCATGGGAGTTGGCGGTCACTGCAAGGCTCCTTTGGCATGCTTTGTTCGTCACGATTCACTGATTGGTGGATTGCTTCCCTTCAGAATGATGGGTAGTGTAGTTCTTCACCAGGAATCACACTATCAAACACAATAAAAAAATAAATAAAGATGCAATAACATGAACTGTGTGCTTCAAAAGAAGCATATACAGTACCATTGATGAACAACCTCACAGCTCATGTTAAGTCTGACTTTAAAGTTTTGTAAGTTATTGTTAAAAAGCTATTCCCCAATCATCTTCCTCTTTCGGCTGCTCCCATTAGTTGTCACCACAGCGGGCCATCCGTGATCCACATATTTGACTTGGCACAGGTTTTACGCCAGATGCCCTTCCTGAAAAAAGCTATTCCCCAATAATAATATAAAAAAAAAAATATATAAAAAATAATGGGAGTGCTTCAGAAACCAGACAGTTGTGTTCTTCCATTGGCTCCAGCAATGCAAGCTGAGTTCAGTAAGCAGGATCAAATCCCTGCAGTGACTGTATACCTACCCTCTTTTACTAGCTCTCTCAATTTCTCTCTCTGCCCACCTCTCTCTCTCCTCTTGTCATCTGCGGTGGGGCTATACAGGGCCATCTGCCTCTTGTGAGAGAAAATTTAACACCTGCAAATACAGTAAACAATAAATTAATCAGAAGCTGAAGACAATATGCACCTGCCAGAGTGTGCACATACACACATACACTCCTCCTTTTCACAGTCAGTAACAGACCATCAGCTCTTCAGCAGCCAACAGCATCTCAGCACCTCTCCATATTTACAGAGGACTACATTTTTTGATTGCAGCTAGGACATTTATGTAAACATGGTTTCCAGATTGTCAGTATTGCATTTAATTGACCATACGTTGAGTGTTATGCAGTTGCAGTAGCTACATGAGTTTATGTCAAAGTCTTTCAGTCAAATAATTCAGTCAGTCTTATTAAACTATACAACAAATCTATTGTAGGTGTTATACTTGGTATTACAGGAAATCTGTGATGTATTACAGGATCATTGATTAATAAAGAAGGACCAATTTAGCAATCAGTTGGAAAAATGATCAAGTTTATACCAAAAGTAGATTTTTGCATTTGCTGAAAGCATTTGTGTGCTTCTTGCCTGTGCAAAATTTTTGTTTTGGTGTTTTTCAATGCATTTCTCTATGTGATTATGTGTGTGGTCCCACAATATGCCCCTCTTTCAGTGTTTTGGCTTTCACTGGGGAAAAATCTTCCGGGAAAATGTATGTGCTGAAGTCTATACTTAGGGATTTTCAAACTGGTCCGCCTGTTCTAAGAAAGTCAGCTATCCTCCTTAGTGTATTAGACACACAGTGTCATGGCATGTGTAGGAGGAAGCTTACCATGTTCCCACCTTCCACAGTATTACTGATACAACTTATATATAAACTGGGAGTAGAGCATCCTCAATTTTGTATTTTTTTTTTTGACTGTCTAAACTGACTTACTATACACTGATCAGCACCAATATTAAAACCACCTGCCTAATATTGTGTAGGTCCCCCTGTGCTGCCAAAACAGTTCCAGCCCTACTCTTCTCCTCACAATTGTACAGAGTGGTTATCTGAGTTACCGTAGACTTTGTCAGTTTGAACCAGTCTGACCATTCTCTGTTGACCCCTCTCTTCAACAAGGCATTCACTCATTGGTTTCTTTATGTTTTTGGCACCATTTGGAACAAATTCTAGAGACTGTTGTGTGTGAAAATCCCAGGAGATCAGTAGTTGCAGAAAAACTCAAACCAGCCCATCTGGCACCAACAATCATGCCACGGCCCAAATTACTGAGATCAAAATCTTCCCCATTCTAATGGTTGATGTGAATATTAACTGAAGCGCCTGACCCTATCTGCATGATTTTATGCACTGCTGCCACATGACTGATTAGATAATTGCATGAATGATTTTTGTAACCGCTGATCTCACGCACAACAGTCTCTAGAATTTACTTAGAATGGTGCCAAAAACAAAAAAACGTCCAGTGAGGGTCAGTTCTGAGGATAGAAATGCCTTGTTGATGTTCAAGTCAAGTCATTTTTATTTGTGTAGCACTTTTTCACAACACATAGTTTGTTGTTTATAAAAATTTAATAATTAAATAATAATTGTATTTAGAACCCCTGTGAGCAAGCCATAGGCAACTGGCAAGGAGCATAATACTCCATAAGAGAAAATGGAGAAAAACAACCTCAAACAACCTCATGAGCGAAACCAGGCTCACGGTGGGGGCTAGTTCCCCTCTGGCAAAACAACATACATATAATGCCAATATAATTTATTTGTGTGCAGTGCAAGTCATGGTTTAAAATTAGTAAACTAAGTAAGTGTTAAGGTCATTTTTTTACTGTAAAATTAATGACTAATATCTTTGAAGTCCATCCTGGATTAACTGCAGAAGTCACATAGATGCATTATCATTTGTTTGTTGGCTGATTAAGGATTTTGTTGGCAATTAAATGGTAGTCCATTTACTCAATTTCAAGAGTGTAGTCAATCAATAGACAAAGGTGATGGAGGCAGAGATCAATGAGGTGTATGATGCTACAAGCTTGGCACACTTATTTTTGGGCAGTTTCTCCCATTCTTCTTTGCAGGTTTTCATCAAGGATGTCTCTGTACATTGCTGCATTCATCTTTCCCTCGATCCTGACCAGTTTCCCAGTTCCTGCCGCTGAAAAACATCCCCACAGGATGATGCTGCCATCACCTTGCTTCACTGTAGGGATGATATTGGCCAGGTGATGAGCGGTGCCTGATTTCCTCCAGACATGACACTTGCCATTCAGGCCAAAGAGTTCAATCTTTGTTTCATTAGATCAGAGAATTTAGTTTCTCGTTGTCTGAGAGTCCTTCAGGTGCCTTTTGGCAAACTCCAGGCGGGCTGTCGTGTGCCTTTTACTGAGTAGTGGCTTCACTCTACCATACAGGCCTGATTGGTGGAGTGCTATAGAGATGGTTGTTCTTTTGGAAGGTTCTCCTCTCTCCACAGAGAAACACTGGAGCTCTGTCAGAGTGACCATCGGGTTCTTGGTCACCTCCCTGACTATGGCCCTTCTCCCCTGATTGCTCAGTTTGGCAGGGCGGCCAGCTCTAGGAAGATTCCTGGTGGTTCCAAACTTCTTCCATTTATGGATGATGGAGGCCACTGTACTCATTGGGACCTTCAATGCTGCATAATTTTTTTTGTACCCTTCCCCAGATCTGTGCCTCGATACAATCCTGTCTCGGAGGTCTACAGACAATTCCTTGGACTTCATTGCTTGGTTTGTGCACTGACGTGCCCTGTTAACTGTGGGATATTATATAGACAGATGTGTGCCTTTCCAAATCATGTCCAATCGACTCCAGTCAAGTTGTAGAAACATCTCAAGGATGATCAGTGGAAACAGGATGCACCTGAGCTCAATTTTGAGTGTCGTGGCAGAGGCTGTGAATATTTATGTACATATGATTTTTTTCGTTTTTTATTTTTAATAAATTTGCAAAGATTTCAAACAAACTTCTTTCACATTTTTAGGAAAATAATTAATTTAATCCATTTTGGGATAAGGCTATAACATATGCAAAATGTGGAAAAAGTGAAGCACTGTGCATACTTTCCGGATGCACTGTACACCTTAGAATGCATAAACATTGAAATAATGCATAAACATGGAAAGAACATAATTAAAAAGTTATGCCAAATTAGGTAAATAAATACTTTAAAAGCAGTCAATATAATCATCTCTAGCTCTGACAGCTAGTCTGGGCAAGGCAGGAGACTGGTATAAATGTTTATATTACAGCAACAGGGCCCTCTATTGTACAGGGGTGAAATAGTTTTTCAATTTATGGACTATATGACTGTGGCAGGGCGAAGGGCGGGGTCGGGTCGTGATCCTACACACCCGGTCCCGTATTAGGCTAATTATGCCTCCGTGAGGTTTAAAGGCTGACTGCAGAGGGCCGTGCGGGAGAGAGAGATCGTTAGCGGACATGTCCGTCATGTGTGTAGGATCATGACCCGGCCCCGCCCTCCGCCCTGCCACAATGACATAAAAATATTATCTTTTTTTTCTCCTAATTTGGAATCCCCAATTCCAAATACTTAGTAGGTCCTCGTGATGGCATGGTTACTCACCTCAATCCAGGTGGTGGAGGAGAAGTCTCAAGTGCCTCTGCTTCTGAGACAGTCAATCCATGCATCTTATCACGTGACTCGCTGTGCATGAAACCATGGAGTCTCAAAGCATGTGGAGGCTCATGCTACTCTCAACTATCCACGCACATCTTACCTTGCACCCCATTAAGAGCATAAAACCCTAATCGTGACCACAAGGAGGTTACCCCATGTGACTCTACTCTCTGGGACAATTTGGTTGCTATGGAAACCTGGCTGGAGACACTCAATACACTCTGGATTCGAACTCGCAACTCCAGGGGTAGTAGTCACATCAATACACTCTGAGCTACCCAGGAACCCAAACATATTATCTTTGATTATTTATCTTTATCTTATTTATGTATACGTCTGTGAAAAAATGCTGTTTTTTGTAATTTACTTTACTTTTTATATTTTTTCCTTCACCTGTACTTGTCTTTATGGCTCAGTGATTTTATTCATATATTGTTGGATCTGTGTAATTTATATCATTGTTAAATTAACAATCTGGAACTGGAAATTGTAAATCGTGAGTACCGCGGGAGGAGGGGTGGTAAATTCAGTAAAAAAACCTGTTAAAATTGGGAGTGTTGGCGGGTATGCTTTAGTCTGAAGTTTGTCTTGCAAAATTGTCATGGATTTGACAGGACTTTAGCATGAGCCAAACATTTGTCTCCAGCCTGCGGAATGCCTATTGAGGAACCCTGCTATATATATTTCAGTGCTTTTTCAGATGTGCTGTTTCAGATCTTGGGTCATGGGTTTCAGTAGGTGGTTTCAGTAGCTCTATTTTGTTTACTATTTTGAGATTTCAAGCCAGACATACTGTATGCATAATTAACTTGCACAAATGATTCTTAAAATAAGGATCCATCTCATGAATTTCACATGAATCCCTGCAATCCTCATGATCTCGTAGTTCCTCCTACGTCTATTTGTTCTGTTTCAGATGATTAGTGCACGTGCTTGACTGAAAACTTACATGCAGATGTAATGACTTGCCAAATCTTTTCAACCCCCTGCCGAATAGACACATTTATCATCGCTTTGAATGGCTCTTTGGTTTTGTCATGTAGATGATAGTTTTATTTTCTTGTTTTTGTGTCTCTGATTTAATTTTTATTTGAGGTTGCAGGAAGGGTGTTTGTTGAACCGTATGGAATGTAAGCTGACAGAACTGGTCCATATATGCAAAATCCTCATGAAGACAGTTTTATACATGTTTGAGATTTGTCATGCAATTTCTAGCTTTTCTGTATGTGTGTGTGTGTATGTGAATGTGTGTTTGTCTCCAGTTGTCTTACAGTTTCAATCATGGCTGATCTGATTCAATCACTAAAAATGAAACCTCCCAGATTTCAGATATCTGTTTCTACTGAAAAGTCAGTTAAATTCTACTGACTGCAGAACTGGCCTATTCAGTAAATACATTTCTATCAGAAAGGCTTGGTAAAGTTGACATTAAATTTATTTGATGAAATGATATTGAACCACAGAATATATTTTCTCTTTTGGCTTAAGCCCTGTCTGGCGGAGGCAGGGGGTGAAAGCCTACCCCCGTGTGGGACAGGACCTGACTGGTGGCGGTGGGGAGGTAGAGGTAGCCATGTTGGCATACTGAAACGCAAAGTGGTAAACCCCAAAAAGAGATATTATACTACCCCTCAAAAGAGAAAAGAGTTATGAACCAGGTCTTCATGGCTAAAGTTTCAATCTGAGAAGACAAAAGGAGATGTGATGATTGAATAGACAACGGTGCATGATACCATAGTGATAGGATAAGCCATCCTTGCTTTTGCTGATGAACCTTATGATAAATGGGCATGGTTTGTGTGATATCTCAGAGGATGGGTGGTGTTTAGTTTGTTGTGCAATCCTTTTTGTTGTGCAAACCTTTTAGCTGAAAATTGTTGACATATGGTATGAGCCTTCCGAAGTGGGTGGTTAAATGAGTGATGTGAATGACGTATGATTATGAACCCTCTGACGAAGGTGAACATTAATTTTGTGATGTCGAGGTTGAGGATGGACGACGTTTCGTTTGAACCCTGTGATGGGGCGACAATGTTGTTTGGAGAATGTATTTTCCAAAAGATGTACAATGTAGCATAATGTAAAGCCCCATGATAAGGGGAAAGTTTTCGTGCAATACCCTTTGTTGAAAGATGGACTGGTGTGTCCTTTCTGCATGAGTTTTGGCAGAATATAAATGGAGGAGTTGTGAGGCAGGAGACAGAAGTATGCTGGTTTAGGGACATGTAGATGAAGTTCCTTGAAACGAGAAGAGTGTCAACGATTGAATTGAAAAACTCTGGAAAATTTTGTGTTCACGGATGGGACTCCATAATACGCTGATGTTGAAAGGGTAATTTTCAAAGATACGGATTGAGGGGAGCTGTGTGCGAGACTGAGCAATTTGTCTGGCCATTTCCCTGTTAACCATGTTCCGATAAAGTAGCCTCCAAGACCTTTAGAGGGCGTGTATCCATGAAAAAGGTACATGCTGTCTGAAGTTCTAGGTATTTATATTATGGAAATGTGAATTTCTGTTCCAGTGATTTAGTAACAATGACCAAAATTGGAGGTCCGATCGACAGTCGCCTTCAATAGATACCTTGTCAGAGAGTTATTGATAGAATGGGGCTAGCGTGGAGAGGCAAGAGATGGAGCGGCCTTGATGAATGATGTGCTTGACGAAATAATTTGACCCAAGGGACAGGAAATTGCATATGGAAACTGAGTCTGGAGGGAGGAAGGAAGTACGAAATAATGATCAGTCTAATTTATAGTGATGCAAGGAATGGGGAAATAGAGTGCGATGCTGGAAAATCCGAGAGATGAGGGGGGCTTATAGTTTCATCACTGGAGGGGGAATGCCCGGCTTGTGAGAAATTTGTTTAAATATCCAGAGTGGAGCTGGCATTGGAATAGAGGAGCAGAGAATTGGAGCTGGTGCATACGGACGGGAGATTAGAATATCGGAAGGATCCGACATAAGCCTTCCGACAGAGAATTAAATGTGCGGACTGCTTCTGCGCTCAATTGTGAGCCTGACAGTAAAGTCAAAATTTCAGATGATGCTGAGATGGGCCAGTCAGCAGGTTGGATGGGCATTACTTAAGGAAGCATCTATATGTTTTCTTTGGTGAGGAGGACACTGTGCCCAGACTTGGATGGGTATGAAGTGTGTATATGCAAAATATTTGATGTTTGAAGTTGAAGCTCCTGATAGCCTGTAGTACCAGCAACATGACGCATGGTCCAAAACACGTAAAGCTTTGGTCAACTGAATATTCGGTATTTGCTTTGCAAGAAACAGTAATTCGGCACAGGTTTAGTCTGAGTGAACAACCTACTTACCTGCAGCTAAATGTAGCTGCCCTAACCATGAATACATTTATAGTAAATGGAGCAGAGAGCAAATGCATTGGTAACTTAAATGTAATGCGCTTAGACAAACATGTTTGTAGCACTAACTTAGAAAGCATTAAAAAGAAACTTATGCCTTACCAGCTGATAAATATATGAACAGTGGTAGAATAATGAACTTTGGAAATTTCGCACACTGGAAAGTCTAATCTCGGCATAGGTTTCATCAAATGAATAAACAAAACATAACTAAATGTAGCTGCCCTGACCAAAATGTATTTACAGTGAAAAGCAAAGAGCAAAATGCATTGGTAACTTAAAATTAAATAAATAATGCATTTAGGCAAACATAGTTGTAGAAATAACATTTCATAATGTTCAAAGCTCATAATGAGCTTTGAAACATTAGTTTATCCCTTTTTCTCCCCAATTTGGAATGCACAATTCCCACTACTTAGTAGGTCCTCGTGGTGGCACGGTTACTCATCTTAATCCAGGTGGTGGAGGACAAGTCTCAGTTGCCTCCACTTCTGAAACCGTCAGTCCACACATCTTATCACATGGCTCATTGTGCATGACACCACAGAGACTCCCAGCATGTGGAGGCTCATGCTATACTCTGCTATCCACATGAATAATCTGGCATAAACCTTGTCTCATGTTTCGAATGTGTTTTGTGCAGTGTAATCTAATTAGAGTTCTTTGTGTTCTTTGAGAAATGAATTAAATAATCAGTCATGAAATGTATTCAATGATCAGTTTAAGGAATGCTTTGGATGCAATCTGTTTGCTGAAGGTTAAACTATATAGACTAGAAGAGACTGTGTTTTGTGATTTCAGATTGGCACCCATGCATAGTTCTTATGGATTATGGGACCAAGCTTCATTGCAACATGTCCTTTCAGTTTATTAACTGGAGTCAAATTACCAATGAAAATGTATTTGCGATACAACTGTATTTCCACATAAACCACATAGTAACCATTTTGCTACTAATTTGTCAACATTAAAAAAAAAGGAAATGCATGATAAAATAAGTAACAAAATCTCCAAAGCACCAAGACATTGTCTATTAAACACATCTACAAATTAAAAATGTTCCTAAGCTTCACATATAGAATCTTCACATATGGAATCTGGCAATCTGGACTAAACGTCACCACCTTATGCAGGCCAAATGTTTTTATTTGGTTAAGTGTACCCATGGATGGAAATTGCATACATATCCCATGTTATTCTGCTAATAAAGCCCCATAGGCCTGTCACCCTTGTTTGAGCTGGAATAATCAATTTGAAAGCAAAGATTATCACAAAGTTAGAATTAAAAATAAACTGTACTGAAAATTGTACTGTGAGGCAGTTCTGCATAACTCATGAATATGAATTATGCTATGCACAGTAAAAGATTCTTTTAAATTACCTGTTTTGATCAACAGTCATTCTTAATGACCGATTCAAGCACCCAACTATTTCACGTAATATGTTTTTTTATCTCTACATCTGCCACTATCAGTCTTCAGATTATGATAATCAAAGTGCTGATCTATGTGTTCATCTACTGACTAAGAACATGACTGATTGAGCTGGTGTAACGTTTTGCCTTTAGTTTTTAGAGGTTTTGGATTCTAATTTGCCTGAATTTAACTATTTTATTTTAATAAAATAAGACTGCATATGTACGTCAGTATTTAAAAATAAAATGCAATAACAGATGAGAGTAGCAGAAACACAGACACATTAATTGACAGTTCTTTATATATAAAAATACAGCCACTCCAGCAGTGGGAACCTAGAAAAAAGGCCAATATGCACCTGAGAGCCTGTGATTGAGATGACACAGCTCACGAACAACCGTCTCCAATTACACAACTCAGCCATGAAACACTCAGTTTATGTATGGAGGAAACAGACTGCACCGTTGTGGCCAAACAACAATCTGCTCACCTGGTTACCCCACACCTGAGAGCGATTAAGAGAGAGGGAGAGAAAGAGAAAAATAAAACACACACACACTACATACACACAAACAATACGGCATGAAGGTCATCACAATGGGGGACATGTAAAAGAGCACAATCTGTGGAAAAAACTGCTGACACTAAACGACACTTATAACAGTCGCAATGAACACTTATTATAACATTCAAAATAACATATATCAGCTCAGGATGGCAAGTCAAAACACACAGATGAAATAGAAACTCCTAGTCAAGAACTGGAGAGGTTTCATCTGGATTAAACACATACCTGAAGAAAGCTTTTTAAAAAAGTGGTGAGGTCTTGTCTCACCCATCGCAACCCATAATTTACAGCAATGTATCAAATAATTATTCAGTGAACTGAGAAATTCATCTTTTACCTCTTTTTCCCCCTTCTATTTGTCCATGTGGTCATTGTTGTTGAGGAAATTAGCTCATCAACCCATGAGAGCACAAACACTGTAAGCACGCTGCAGTAGTAGGTAGGCGATTGTCGATGTTGTGATTGGCTGCTGCAGCTGCTGTAAACCGTCACGGGATTGGTTGCTGCTGTAATCAATAACGCTTTGGGTCGGTAGTCATTTGTGCATTTCGTGAGAATTTAGGCAGTTTGACATGTATAAACCCCTAAACATTGTCAACATCAACTAAAATATAGTTACATTTATATTTAATACATTTGGATACTTATGTTGGGGTGGCAGATGGTGTGGCAATGCTTTTTCTTAGGGTGGCATTTGCCACCCTATGCCACCCTGGTAGATCCACCCCTGATTGGCGGGCTGACCTGCTATTTGTGTGGCTACAATCTACACTTACTGTTATTCTCTTCCTACAAACAGGGTGTTAGTTTTTTTTGTTAAAGCATTGGTAGGCATAATCAACTTCAGTTTATCACAGGTCATTGATTTAAAAGATGTTCACTCTCTCATGCTTGGTAGGTTAAATACCTTTAACAGATCTTGGCAGGCATGTGATTATGATTGCTGATCAGGCCTGTTTACAAATTATTGTAGGCCTATATTCCACATGATATTGTTTAGGTTCAGCTGCATCAGACGCTTGTCTGAGCTGATGCTTCAGCTTCATGCCCAACTATATATGTTGCTGAATCCAAAAATAAACATGACTGTAAGTGTTAACTTAACCCTAACTATAAAACTTGTTCAAGGCGGACAATCCTTCTTAATTCTTTTGTCAAGTGCTACTAAAAATAGAGCCATGTGGCCAGACAATTGCATACTCAAACCAGACCAAACTCTAATATCCCTGTCTCTTGGTCTACACACACATTAAGCTTAGATAATCCAGGGGTCTACAATGACCTTTCACCATCTGCTATACCACTCTGGTACACCAGTTCAAGAATTAAATGTATGGGTGTGAAATCTGTGTAAGAATATGTGTATGTTTGTGTCACAGGAAACCTTAAAAAAACAGGATATTATAAAAATATAATTTCCTTACACCTAATAAAGGTCTTTTCAGGTTAGGTTGACTGGGGCGTCTCTGTAATTGCCTGTTTTTAGAGGGTACAATAGTTCTTAACTCATCCACTATTCTTAATGCCTCCTCCCTCTAATGAGTAAAGATAAGACAAGCTGATGGATCCTGGGAGGATTGGGGCTGGCTGATCTGAGATACTTGCGTGGTTCATTATGGTCCTGTGCCCCAGCCCGGCTCCTCAGCACCAACTCAAGCTCAGCCTGACATCTCTTGCTGATGCTTTGAACTTAAATGCTAGACAAGTCAGCAATCAGGAGTTTCAGCTCTCGTCACTTTCAGCTGCCTCTGAGACGTGAGTCGGGTCTTAGCCAGAGAATGAGGTGCAAGTCTGGTTTGTTTGTTAATCCTTTAGATAATGAAAATTTTAATGCATTTAAATTTTAAGAGGTATCACGATTTATTCCTGATGGTCGTCTGTATATGAGTCAAGCATACACGACTTGCAGTCAGTGCTCTTCGACTTTTTCCGTTGTGCAAGTGCGCACAATACAGGACTGAAGTGTATCAATTACACAACCATTTGTCCCTGACTGAGGCCATGTGTACACTGGTATTAAGATGTGTTTTGGGTGATCCAATCACAACTGGTCATCTCTTTTGACCACTTGTGTTCGGATTTCGAGGAAAGATTCTCTGATTTCATGAGGACATACATTAATCATTACATCTGTGTATTACTGAACATTGAGTAATGAACAAATGAACATTATTTCTGTTCAAATGTTAAGACAGTCCAAAGTGCTAGCATTGTTGAATTGCAAAGGAGTCTTCTGAGCTCAACTTTGTGCTTTTAACTGAAGCAGTGTTTGTTAAAAAAAAATAAAAACAGTAGTGCAAGTGGAGCAAAGAGATTTACGGTTTGCATAAAAAAAAACTGGAATTAGAGGGGAGAGAATAAGAGAAAGAGAAAGAGAAAGAAGGGGAATTACTGCAGGCTTTTGTACCAAGCTGATAATGTGGGGTTTAATTTTCTTGCATTGTCTTCCTCTGCTCTGCATGGATCTGAGAGACAGCAGTGGCTCAGTAGCTGTTTGAAACAAATGAACTCCTTACTCTCCTCTCCCTCTCTTTCTTCTTATTTAACTTCCTCATGCAGACACTTTTCCAATGCCTTACCTACATTTCTACTGGTCCAGAAGAAACCCTTCCAATACTGCCAAAAACACTCAAGATTTGCACTTTGTTTGTGTCTCCGTATGATGTGTAGTTTGCACTTTGTGTCTCCGTATGACGTGTAGTTTGGTTGTCTTCAGGATCATCAATGTTTGCTTTCAATACACAGTGTATATAGTCATCATATTTGCAGATTACAGTTTAGGAAAACGTTTGAAACTATTTTCAAATATTTTGTGAATATGGTGGAAATAATTGTAATGCACTTTTGTTACAGATCTCACTGTGAATTCTGTGACATTGGACTGTGCTTATTGAAATTTGAACCACTGCATCCAGTGGCCAAAGGCTGGAATGCATGGGCAGATGAGAGCTTTAGTTTTGGGGTGAAATGTTCACAGATTGGCACCAAATGTTCATTGTAAATTGGGTTGATTTTTGTTGTAAATGATGTAATACAGTCAACATGAATGCATATTTTATTACTCATATGCCCTAACCCAAACTCCAAACCTAACAGTTAGTGGAGTAAAAATTTACTCTTAGACAAAAATGCATTCACGCTCATCACTGATTATGTGAACATGATTACTTCCTCTTTTCCATGTGACTAGAACCTGTGTCTCTGAGCATGCTCGCACAATGCACAACCAGAATCTTAGCATTATCTTTAGAATTTCAGGAAATATTCAGGACATAGGCCTAGTATCTGAAGTAAAAATTGACCATGGTCGGTTTATATTCAATTTGTTTGGCCAACAGTGTTCTGTTTTAGCAATTTTAAGACTTTATGTTATGAAATATATGCTGTTATCTGATTGACAAGCTCTAATGTCTTACAACAGTCATAATATATTCAGAGGGTTCATCAAGCACGGTTGATTGCCAGGGCAGCACAGTATTTTGAATAATGCAAGGCAGCAACTTACTCTTATTATTTCAAAAGGGAAAGTATTTGTGTTCTTTTCCAAAGCTCTTGCAGCACAGGAAATTACACATGCATATATCCCTGCTCCTGTAACTTCAAATACCAAGCCCTTTAATTAACAACATACCAAGTTCTGAAAAATAAATAAATAAATTATATATATATATATTTAACACATAATTATGAAAAAAAGAAATGTTCACTGAATTAATGAAAATGGATAAAGAGGAAATATAGTTAGCCAGGGCTGCACAAACACCTGAAGAAGAAGGAAGGATTTCTGCTCTGCACTTATGAACAAGACACTCAATTCTTCCAAGGCAGATTAATGAGTCACTAGCTTCTGTTTTGTAATCAAGCCTTGTTTCCAAGCAAAACAGATATCTTCATACATTTCAGACTGTGCTGCTCCTTTTTTAACTGAAACTATCTCCGTCTAAAGCCTGCATCTCGCTAGCCGATTTTTCCAATGATTTTCAGGTGTTAGTTTCATTAACATATCACTGGCCGGCAGAGGGAGACAGAGCAGGCATTAGCGTCTCTCAGTGTTAATCACTTGACTGTCTGGACTCCCTGCTGAGATAATGGCTTCAATAACTGAAAAAAAAAACGCATCTGACTTGCTTGAAAAAATCATTCTGTCACTGAGGTGGGGTCTTGTGTTCTCGTCAAGTGACTAATGAGCTGCTTCTTTTACTGAAGATTGGACAAGATGTCAAGCTGATATGCATGTTTTCGTTGCACTCTGATCTGTCTTTTTTCCTGCACTAATATGAGCCACAATAGTCTGTTTTTATTGGATGTAGTTCTTTACTCACTGAAAGTTGGATATGGTCATGCGTTCTACGACAAGCCATTTGATGAACAATCATGCATTTTTACAAGGTAAAGTTACTCACGATCACTTCTCTCTTTTGAATAGTGGCAGAACAGACACAGGGAGAGAGAGAGAGCAAGCTCTGTGACTGTGAGAACATGTACTTCAATGCAGATAGAATGCAAAAGCAACTAATGATGGATAAATTAACCAGTACATTTTCCAGTTTTGGTCCATTCTAAAATATAACCTTGTGAAAGCCAATTTAACCTATAAAGAAAATGCAACAATGTAACTATTTTAGCCCGTTTTGGCACAGTTCAAGCAAGCTACATGTCTGAAATGCACTAAATCACTCTATTGCAATTGCTTGTGCTCACATAGTACTTCATGTGAGCTCCACTTGACTGGAATCAGTAAGAGATAGTTGCGGTGAGTCGTCATATGTGTCACCCCTCCACCATTTTGTGTTGGGATGTGTGACATACCTCAGACTAAATATTGTGAGATCTCTGTAAAAAGGTCTGCACATGTGGTGCCAGCTTCAGATGTTCAACAGATATTTTCCCTTAAGATCACCCTAAAGTTCCCTTAAATGCATGGTGTTGCAGAAAATAACCCGTAAGTGTTGCTGAAGTATTTTTATAGGTGAAACAAGTCAACCCCTTATGATTTCCTTTAAGTATATATTTTTTACTTTAATACACACAGGGCTCGAAATTAAAACATGTGAAGCACCAAATGCGGGTACATTTGTTTGGCTGGTGAATTTCTGGAAATTCTTTTACACTCTGGCGGGTGGTTTTTGCTGTCTATCAGTTTATGTCAGTTTGTAAAATAAATTTAAACAGTTTTGTCCTTAAGGGGGCTCTGTATGCCAACAGTACAGTCAGTAACGCAAACACTGTGTCCACTGGCGCGTGGTGAGTGAAGGTAGATTTTTGCTTTTAATCCAGACTTTAAATGATGATTCATTCTTTGTGGCAATTCTGTAGCAAATGTTTATTGAATCAACACTGTTTGTATACTTTGGGCATTTGAAAATAAAGTTGGCATTTTTCCAACTGTAATCATGCCTATATGAGATGACATCATTGCTTGTGTACTGAAAGCTAATAGAAGAAAATAAACACTGGCTTTGTATATTACAAACTCACCCTGAAGTGGCAGCTCTCTGGCATGGTGAGTGGGGCTGAGCGGAGTTCTAACATGCCAGTGGGCATGTACCGTTAGCAGTACATCTCGATGCAAGATGAAAGTAATGTACAGGAGTGTTCATGCCATCGGGATGAAGGAAAGACCACTTTTGGATTTACAGTGGATGTGCAAGTAAGTTTTAATTAACTACAACCACACATTCAAATTCTCTGGTAACGATTACGGCTGGGTATTGTTAAAAATAAATAAATATCGATGCCTATACCTTGAATTCGATACTTTTTTCGATACCAATTTTATGAAATCCATTATAACAAGATTACAAACATTACACATTACCTCAAAAAACATTGGTTTTATTTTTTTCAGTTTGTTAACTTTTTTATAGACTCAAAGACTCAACTCCTGAGCCCTCTAGTCTCGTCATGCTAGGGTCGGCATGGGCAGAGGCTATAACATTAATGTATAGAGGGAAAAAAAAACAAGAGAGCTAAACTGTTAATTCAGCCAACCCTAAGGATAAGTATGGTTTAACAAGATAACTAGTTTAATGTACATTAAACTTGATCAATTACTGTCAACCTTAAAGGCATACATCCAAGCAATATCTAACGTTACGCAGGTCAAAGTTTATAGGACTATGTCCAGAAACTTTAATTTAACATGTACACAAGCATGTACCACTACAAGTTAGCCGATTTTGTTTGTTGGTTTATTTGCTAAACGTTAACCTTACCTGTCGGTGTCCCAGTCATAGCGCTGCTTTATTCATCAGTAGTTTTGGAGGAGGACTCGTGTGGTGGGTATGTTCAAGGAAGCTCTTTGGCAGGACGCTGAGAGAATGACTGCACCGGCTCGGTCTTCTTGCAGTCGAAGACGGAGACTTCTTATGGCGTTAAATGTTGGACAAAACAGCACAAGCTCATAAACACAGCGCACAAGTGAATCACAACAGTGTGAGCACCATGACAAAGCTCGCACACAAAATGTAAACCTGCAGAACTTGCAAATCCCAAACTCGAGCACAAAAAATATGATTGTGCACACAAATTAAAAAGTCGCCAGCAGAAATAACAAAACTGCAAGTCATGACAGGTCCCACACGCACACGCAGATCTGAACACACATTATTTTCAGATAGAGACCGGTCTTGGCAGCAATTATCTTGTCGCCAATATTGCATCACGTGCTGTTGGCATCGAGCCTGGTGAAATGTAGCCACGCTTTTGATCTTTTCCACATCTTTTACATCCATGGGGGTTGAGACACATACACACTACAGCCTCATGTGTGAGCCACATCTCAGGAAATAACCGGCGTAAACTAGTGTTTTTTCTTGATGCCTAAGCACAGCCAATCACTGGCACTGGCACTTCAAAAAATAAGTTTGAAAAAATATTCATAGTGTAATCAAAAATGACTGTAATTGGTTCATCCTGACAAGTGGAGAGAAAAGAAACAGTTGCCACGTGACAACACCGTTTATGTGTTGCTTCAGAAGAGGTTGGACAATAATTTACACATGAATATGAATAAATTGTCCAAATTTTGGTCAGGACATTTCTGATCTTCTGAAAGTTTGCAGAGACATGCTGTGTCCATGGTAAGTAGAGTTTTATTTTGGTAAAACCTGGCTCACTGTAGATTTATATTATATGCAACAACCTCAAGTCAATCCCTTATGTAAGGAGAAATCACGCTTTAAGTGTTATACATAAGGGAAAACTTAAGGTGTTTTATGCAATCGGGTACAGTTGCTAAACCTCTCAGCTGCTGAGAATGACTGCAACAGGAAACGAATGAGAGAAAAAAACGACAGTGAGAGATATCAAGCAGAGATAGAGAAGGAAATTGTTTGCTGTTCAGCTGGATGGATTATAAGGGTCAGATTATTGCTATCTCTGTCCACTGGTACACAGCGACCAATGTCCTTTCCATTAGTAGCAGATATGCTTTCAATGAGAGATCAGCTGAGTGGAATTCTCTCCATCCTGCTTCCTTATATCATTCCATTTTCAGTACCAGGCCCAGTGCCAGCCATGGCAGTGCTGTCAGCCACAGTAAAACCGGTTTGCTGGGCTAAATCTAATCTAATGAGGGTCAGTGATTGTGCATCTTCCAGAGGTGAATTGAATGAGAGGTACGAATAGCATATTTATCAGGCTCATCTTTACTCTGGGCAGCAGCAGGATTCACGCCTGCCACTGCAGTAGGTATTTTGAGGGTGTGTTCACACTTGGCAGGTTTTGTTCGATTAAAATGAACTCTGGTGTGATTGCTCTGTTAGTGCGTTTCATTTGAACAAATGTGAACACTGCCATCCGAACCTTGGTGCGCACCAAAGAAGCGGACCGAGACCACCTGAATAGTGGGTCTCGGTCCGCTTCCAAATGAACTCTGGTGCGGTTCGATTGATATATGAATGCAACATGGACCAAAGACGTCTAAACAGACCAAAAACAGGAAGTAATTTGCCTAATACTGACCTCAAGCATACCTGGTTCTTCTCATCATAGGAGCTATGTTGCCCATTATAGTTTGGTACAGGCATCGCCATCAGCCATCCTTGCAGCGTATCTTCGTTTGTGTGTACAATGGAGGAATTCCTGGTGCTGTTTTGACTCCTTTACACATTTTATTAGCTCTTCGTTTGTTCTCAGCTGGTAAAAATACCAGCATATATATATATATATATATATATATATATATATATACTGTATATATATATATAAATCCAATGAGCACATTTAGCCCAGCAGTATTGTTTTGGATGTTTGGCAAGTTTCGTCATAGGCAAAATATACATCATAAAAGATGTCCAATCAGGTTGTGACTTTTTCCTGATGCCTTTTGTTTCATATCTTTAGGTTCGGTGTTAAAAATGTCAGTGTGAACGCTAAGCGAACCAGGACTAAATGTATCATTTTCTTTTTTGGTCCAGACCAAGAGGACCAAGAGAACCGAACTTCAAGTGTGAACACACCCTGAGATTTAGTTATGGAGGCTGAGGAGAAAGGGCATATGAGGACAGAGTGAGCAAGAGAAAGAGATGGAGAGAAAGGGTGTGTCTGAAAGAGAAGGATGCCTTTTTGACCATTTCCTTGAATAATACATAATGTGCAAGTAAGGGCAGCTTTTGGAGTTTCTGGTGCCCCCTAGGGAGTTGGTTAAGTGGCGGTACTAAAAGCAGTACAGACAGATGCAAAAATTAGTTAATTGTTAAGCAGGTTTTCTGGTCTTAGATGGTTTAAGCTAGTCTCCTTGCCTGGTCTAGCTGACAAATGCCCAAAACCACTCTAAAACCAGCAAACCACAAAATAAATAACCAAACACTGACCAAATGGATCTGTGTCTATGTCCTGATTCCAGAGCTTTAATATATGCCCACTGTAATTATATGAGTCAGATGTTGAATTCATTTTTGCAATAGATGGTTTTCTGATAGAACCACATACCTGTCTGTGCTTGTGCTTTTCAACTCAAATTGATGAAACTTGCTTTTGATGTACAGCAGCTCTTAGTTGAGGTGAAAGTTCCTTTTAAGTTCATGGCTGGTATTCTTAGAGACACTGATGAGCAGTTATGAATCAATAAGTAATTTAATAAATAATGAACACCCTCCTTTGCCATCTCTGAAACATTTCACCACTCTGTCGTGATGCTAATGGATCTTAGCAGACCTAAAAGGTTTTCCTCTTGAAGATCTGCAAGGGTAAAACATGCCGTGTGGCATTCTGTGTTCCTCAAATAAACAAGCACTGCTTCTTTAAGAGCAAGGGATGTGAAATTGCATCTGCCTACCTTTAAATCATTTATTTCCTTTAATGTTTAATATATCTCAATTAAGAATGTACTGTATCTTATTCACCTCTGCAATCAATTTGAAACTTTTATAGATTTAAAAGTTTAAATTGCTCTCTGTTGGATTAGAGTCTCTGCATCCTAAAATAACTGAAAACGGGAAATGGACCTGGCAGACAGTAAAAGGTAGGAGGAGTTTGCATGCATCTTTGAAATGATTGAATTCCTATTTAGAAGTCTTCCTATTTCTTCCTCACTCATTCTTCTCTCTCTTTCTCTCTTGATTTTGTGGTTCATTTTAATTCATTGATTGCATAAGCAGTTAATGTTAATTGTTACGAATGTGTTGTTCTGGGTGTAGCAGAAAAGGATTGATGTTTCTTGATTCTTCTTGTGCCATCAAGATTTGTTCATATGGGCATGTAAAGCACTAATTTGTCTCCATTGTCATTGGTTTATGTTCAACAGCAGCCATACCTGGCCTCATTTGCATAATGAGCTCCCATTTAGCAATAGTTTTAATCTTTGAGCAGACAAAATGTGTGCCTGAAATTCATATAAAAGGCACCTTCTACAAGAGCATATAAATTTTTCAGAATAAAATATGCATGTGTTCTAGTGACACTTAGTATGCAAAGAGGAGCTGATAAAATTATCAGCATAGAACATTTCTGTCCTAATCTTGAAAGTTCCCAAAAGTTTTAGACATGGAACATTATTCAAATATTTCTTAGATCCAATAAATTTTGCCCTTGGTGGCATTTACTTGTTTTAGATTTACTTTAATATATTTCACTTGGTTGACTCTAGTTTTGCTCTCTGACCCAGGCAATTGTCACTATACCACAGTTTTTCCATGTAAGGACTTACATCTAGTTTCAACCCAAATATATATTACTTCTTTATTCTAATGTTCATTTTTCAGTATATAAATTACCTAGCTAATTTCAAAGCAGGGGAGTCTTGCATTACTGGAGTCCCCTCAACCATTTATGGATTCCCTCCAGAAATCCTGATGCATATGAGGTGGTTTCCAGGCCAACAGAGTGTGAGCGTGCTGACGCGTATTGCGATGCTTCCATGCGTGAGTAAGCAGAGGCCCTCGCTGTATCTCCAAGAACTGTAGAAAAGCTCCTTGAGTCCTTTTATGGCTCACACATCTATCCACCATCATCTAACTTACTCTTTGACATCTTCTCGAGACATACAAAACTAGGCGTAACTTACCATGTCTACAAACATTTTCATTTGAATGGGGCTTAATTAATAACCGTTACATATTTTGAGTTCCATGGACAAATTTAAATTTATGCCTGGTGGCTTGTGCTCAGTGGGTTGAGATTCCATATTTAAGGATCTTACCATGGCACACGTTCAAATCGGTAGTGCTCCCTCTTTCATCATTCGCCTGCTAAAACACATAATGTCAGTTCTCTTTCAAGAGAGATGTAAGAAGGGAAGAGAAGAAGGGCTTCGTGGAGATGATCTGGAATGTTGAGTATTGTTGTTGCTCACTCATGCATATGGTTCATTTCACTGAGGCTTGTCAAATGGTGCGATACAACTTGAACATTTTATTTAACCATTATCTGTACAGTACATTATCAGCTTTGACTCTGTCAAGTACTGTAATTACACACTCGGATTTAAAAGGGAGTGAGTCTGTGTATTCATGTGTCAAAATTATTTACCAATTTTTGCCTTTGGTCAATAGCTACATGTTGTGAAACATTGAACCCTCAAGAAACACACACAGTTAAGTCTGTATTGCTGACATAGAGATAAATCTTACGAAGATCTTGTTTAATAGATTCCAATGAATGAGTTAGACATTTTAAGCATGTTTCGACATTTCCATATGAAATATTATTGTCTTTCGGATAGTAAGTGAACCAGTTCAGTATTCAGAGAGGCTCATTTAGGCGATTCATTAGATCTCTTTTGCATGCTCATTAATGGGACCACTCAGTATCTGAGAGCCCCAGCAGTATGCAAAGACAGGCCAAGGTCAAATGCAGAGAAAGTATACAGTATAGACCTGATACAGGATGATATGGGTTCACTTTCACACATTTATATAAAAATATCACTATGATCAGAGACATATGGGATGTTTGTTATTTAGAACTTAAATCTTAGTTTTTGAATAAATTGTACTGACTAAATGTGTAAATCTGTGGCTTAAACATTTATAACATAGGCCATGGCAGGACATACTATAACTTGTTCTAATACTTGATTTAACATATTATCAGAGTTTAACATATATTGAGAAAGAAAATTTTATTTTAAAAACGTAATATACAGGAAGATGTTTCTTTGACCCCAGAAGTATTTGGACTTCATAAAGTATGAATTTCATTGCATAAAAAAGTGGCTTCTGTAAACGCATGATGCTGGACCCCACTTTTCTGAACCATTTTGCAACTACTTATAACCAACTTTCCCAAGGTGATTTTTAGTGGATATATCAAGTCAGTTTGCACAGGTTCCCTAGTGCACAATAATCCCCTCTTAATACTTTTTTTTTGCCTTTAAGGCACAAATGAATACATTTTACTCACTCAGCCTAGCAATTTGGCTTTGTCTCTGTTTACAATGGAGCTCATTCCTTGTATCATCAGGACACATATTTTCTGTAAATTTATTGTTATGGATGACACGTTCTTCAACAACAAAATCACAAAAACATTGTAGCCCATCTTTTATTAGATTTACTTTTAACATTTCTTTATTTTTTAAAAGTTCCTTTTTAACACTTATATTTCAATTCACGAACTCCTCTTGCTTGATGAAGGACCTCTTCTACCTTTTGTTTTTCTTGTGTGTCTGCACCTGACGTCAGTGTGAAATCAGGTATAGTCAAATCCACTTAAAGATGACACAGAGCTGCTTTCTATCAAAAAATCAGATGGAAAGTGTGTCTGCAAGGGCGGTGGTTGGGAAAAAAGGATGTGGTTGGTATCATAATGGGTAAATCCACATCTCTCCCTGTTGGTTCTGCGGTGAAGAGCAGATTCATGTTGATAACAGTAGTAACTGGATTATATTCCTTTTTCACATCTCTGCCAACGACTGTCTTCCTGCTGATCGGAAGAGCCTCCATACCCATTGTATGAGTCACCTGCTCAAATGTTCCTGGATCATTCTATATCTAGGCAATTTCTTAGAAATGTCACCCATATGTGGAACAAAAACCCTTTTAAAGTGTTCAAACATGTCTGTATTTCACTGCAGGAAAGTGGTATAATTGATTTAAGCAAATCGCAATGTATATCCATCTCACATGAGGTGTGAACAAATGCTAAAACAGTATTTTCAGCCAGCCATATTTCACATTTTCAAAAGATGTATTAAATGATGCTTAAATTACAATTAAGTGATATACAAGCATTCTTTGGACAGCCAACCCTTCTACATTCTGTGGCTATTATTGTTTTGAATTGTGCATTACAATTCATTCAATTTATTTGAATTTATGTTTGTACTAGGGATACACTGTTCCGATACTGATGCTCTGATACTGATGTTTTTAGATGGATTGGGTATCGGTCCAACAAGCCTGATCCAAATCTGATGCCATCTGTTAGTCATGCTCGTTAATGTCAAGCTCCAGAAATGACAAAAGAACCATGAAGGCACCATTAAAGTAGTCCAATTGACTCATGCATTTTATTCAAATCCACTTGAAGGCATGAGATAGCTCTGTGAAGCGCAAAAGGCTGTGTTTAATAAGTAAACATACATCTCTGGAAAAAGAGACCACTCTAAATGTTCTATTTCTCTGGATTTACTATTTATAGGTATGTGCTTGAGTAAAATGAACATTTT